>NC_140539.1:14582626-14955126 GCF_057382185.1 Mchenga conophoros
GCCTTTGACTGAAGTCTCTTTCTTGGACTCCATGAAAGCAATTAATGTAAATAAAGATTACAACCCACATCTACTGTTTGCCAGTAAATCCTCACTAAATGGAGCCAGCATGAAGAGAGGCATTTTAGAAGATAAATATAAAGGCAGTTATCACACTGGTGCTACAAGAGATTTGTTAACCTTACAGTTGGACCATTTTTTAACCAGGCCATAATGAAACATTAGTAATCTAGAGATCTTTTGTTTTCAAGTTCAAGTTTTCTCAGAGTTTGTCAAATGTTATTCCAGTTTGATTTTTCCGATATAACAATATTAGGATGTTGTTAGAATTGAACCTGTAGGTTTTGGCTAAATGTCATTGTAAATGTTTTTCAGATTGGAGCTGACATCTGCGGTTTCTTTGATGACTCCACTGAGGAGTTGTGTCGTCGCTGGATGCAGGTCGGGGCTTTCTACCCCTTCAGTCGGAACCACAACGCTGAGGGGTACAAGGTACTCCCAGATTTATTATATTAGATTGTCAATCTATATATTACAACTTTGCTGTTTGGTGCAAAGTACTGCAGGGTATACACATTATTCTATAACATTGTATAGGTGCTATGAAATCCGAGCAGTTAAAAACTTTTTGTAGCCGTGGAGATTATCACCTCACTGGTGCAAGTACAGCTGAATCTGTGTTTAACACTGAGGATGCAAGCTGCTGAAAAACACAACATTTGAGTCTGAAATAAAATATTACTCACAATCTCAATGGTGCAATGAAATTTAAAGGAATTGATATTGATATACATAAAGTTATTGCAATATGGTGGATTCTCCACATCAGCTGCAGTATTGCACTGACTGCCTTTCTTAACTTTCTGACTGGACAATCGCTCTTCAAGAAGAGAGTCAGTATTCATTTTCAGTGACAATGATTTTCAACAGGTGGTAATATTAACAGAGTAAAAATTATGTTTATATTTAACAAGCAGGCTAAAACGTTAAATGTCACAGGTCAGATCAGTGGCTTAATGTCACTGAGAAACACAGGGAAGGCGCCTGCTGAGCCTAGAAGAGTGCTTATATTGCCACTGAGCTATTTATACAGATGAACACAAATGGCTTATGCGAAAAATCATTCTACACTATTGAACCGCATGAAAACTGATGCTCCCACAACATTTTCCGTTTGGGGTGGGGGTTGGTGATAGTACTTGCTTGAAGACAGGGACACGATGATGATGAATCTGATGTACAATTTCCACTAAACAAGACAGCTAAAGTGTGACCTTTGCTTTGCCCTAATCATGGCGCTCATCACATCCCATACAGATAGTCCAAACACACACACAGACACAAATGAGTTTTCATCAGACTGTCAGAGTTGCTGGAGGCATAAATGATTAGCCAGATGAGAGGACCACGGCCTGTAAGCAGCTAATCACCCTCACACTTACCACACTTACCACTGTCATCAAATTAACATCATACCTCTGTTTCTTTCTCTCACTTTTTCATTTATTTTTTTCTTTTGCTCTTTGTCTTTATAAACTGTACTTTTAGATTGCTCCAATGTAAAGGTAATTTTGTGGTTATTCATTGTGATTAAGGTTAATGTGTATTTGCTCATGGTAATTTTCCACTTTCTCATCCCTCCTCTTTACTGCTTTATCGTCACTCACTTCCTTTAATTTCAGCGATTTTCTTTCCTTCTCTTGCTCAAACATATTCCCTCGTTCCCATTGTTTTTCAGTAACTAATGGACAAATATGTGTTTTATTTTCTCTATTATTTCTTGTTCATTAACACCATTCCCTTACTCCATCTTTCTGTCTCCAGCCTCAGGATCCAGCTGTATATGGTGCTGACTCAGCACTGGTCCGGAGTTCCAAACATTACCTGAACATACGTTATACACTTCTGCCTTACCTCTACACGCTATTCTACAAAGCCCACACTGCAGGAGAGACTGTTGTACGTCCTGTTCTGCATGAGTAAGTCCCATCTACTATTGAGTTAAGTCATTATGCTACCAATTCAAACAGCGACACAAATAAACTGCAGTTGCTTCGATTCACCTGTGGACATAACTCACAAATACCTATTCCTAACCACCAAAACCTTAAATCTTCCAAAAGTATTTCTCATGTACTTCATACTGTGTATTGCTGGAGACCTCAGTAAGTGCAGTACTAAACCGGGGCGTTCTGAGGAGTGGATGTCTTTTCATCTCAGCTAGGTCACTTTGGCATCATCTGACAGATCACAGATGATATTACACTGCTGTGACCTCCTAATGACCAGATCACACAACATAGTTGATAAATCAACCTCCAACGATGGTGACATCCATATTTGTTGATGTCCTTGTGATTCCTGTGACAGTGGGCACTGTGCTAGTTGCATACAAGCAAAGTAATTTATTCAATAATAGGGCATTTGTCTTGGTCACTACCATCATTCTGATGCCACAGAAGAGTGTGACATTATCATCTGCAAGGTCATAGGTGATGTCACAGTACCTCTGAAGGTGTATCTAGGAGCAAAGAGAAGACTAGCATCATGTTGTTTGGATAACTCCCTGGTTATCCAAACAACCTGATGCTATACTATACCATAACTCTGTCCACAAATACTCCCACCAAGACGGAAATAGACAGTACAAACAACTGTCAAGGCAGGCAAAAACAAAAATTCCTTGATTTCCTTTTTTTCCTAAAGAAAGAAAATGAGCAATTTTACATAGTGAAAAGCTCTGTTCCAAGTGCCTGAAAGCTAGTAGCTGAAACCTGGCAACCCTGGCCTATAAACTAAAAAGTGATGTCACTGGCAATGAATGAAAGGACAACATGCCAACAGAAACTAAGACCATGGCAAGACAGCAATTCCAAATCGAGTGAATACACTCCTGTTTGAGTGGTTTTATTTTTAAAAAGCACAAGAAAAATTAAATGTTTTGGCAATCAGACAACTAGCAAACCACATGATAAACAGATAGCGAGAAGCACAAGGACCGTGTTGCAGTACAACTGTTCATCCCTTTCACCATTCAAAAAGACACCAAGGGCATTAACAAAACATAATGGCATCCAAGTGACAAGTTGTAAAGTATATGCATGACTCTACGAAAGAAAGAAACGGATTGGAGATTAGTAGCCACACAGCTTAAATGAGCCAACCAGGGTAAAACATGGAAAATGTGATCTAGTAAGACATGAACTAATAAATTGGAAAAATCAAAGGGTGAACATTAATTTAATGTTAAGATAAAGTTTAGAATTGTAACAAAGCATAGACATCCTAAAGCTTTTCTAAACCATAAACTGGAAAATAAAATGTACGGTCTGTAGTTTAATTACATTTTGGCTGGACACAACATAATGACAAAGATGCCTAATTTAATATATATTCTTCCTTGCCCAAGGTTCTATTCTGACAGCGCAACCTGGACAGTAGATCGCCAGTTCCTCTGGGGAAAATACCTGCTCATCACACCTGTATTGGATCCAGTAAGTTAAAACACAGAGAGAGAGACATATCAGAAACAGAATACATATACATATGAAGATACTTTGGTCAAAATGACATCATACACATTACTTAAAGAAATGTACATAGAAAATGGAGAAACATGTCTTGCAGCTGAACAGCTACTCACTCACACAGTCACACACACGCACACAGCGTGACCTCCACTGGGAAAACATGACATGGGATTTTCTTTGTTGCCCTCCCCTACTCTCATCCCTCTTTCTTCTCTCTTCCATACCCTCCCTCTTTTCTCTGAGCTCTAATGAGAGCACTGACCTCATTACGAGCAGATTAGAAGTGTAGATAGAGTGTGTACTCTTGTGTTTGTTTCAGTGTGTGTGTGTGTGTGTGTCTGTGCGCTTGGGTTTTGGTGTGTGCGTGTGTGTGTGTGTGTGTGTGTGTGTGTGTGTGTGTGTGTGTGTGTGTGTGCATGCGTGCAGCTGCCTGCATATGTAAATGTGCGTGCCTGTAGGCACATATGTATGTGTGCATATGCAGTGATTGCGGTCATGTCAAAGTGGCCTGAATAATAAGCAATTTAGTGCGGCCTCTCGTGAATTACAGAATAGTGGAAAGCGAATTGGATTCATTGTCGGGCTGAGGATGAAGTAACTTCAATCAGTGTAATTGTGAAAAAAGTTTCTAATACAAGAACTGTGTGTGTGTGTGTGGGGGGGGGGGGGGGGGGGGGGCTTTGTGATGCTTTAGAGTTTACGTCTTACAGAGTATAGGGAAAGGAAAGGAAGAAGCATGAGGAAACTGTGCTGGATGTTATTTTTGTGAACCAAGACAAATGCACCTATTTGGGATGCCTTCACAGCCAGAGACACAATTCAACTGCTGTTGTGCAGTTGGAAACAGGATAGGATAAAAAGACATCCATTATCAGTGGGTGTGTTGGGGCATCAATTATGACTCACTGCTCATTTCCCTTCTCTTTAAAAGCAATGTGCTTTCCATCAAAGTGCCCTGATAATTGAACAGAGAGAAATGTTTAGAAGTCTTCCAAGGAGGGGAAAAAATGACCTTCCTTGTGATGGTGAAGACATGCCCTTGAATAAATTTACAGTAGGTAAAGTTATTCAGGAGTTGGATTAAACATTTGCTTTACAATGTTGTCTTTGTCTGTAGGTGGCATTGGGAAGAACTGCAGGGTTACTTTGGGTAAATAGGGTCATCTTCCAGAGCCTGACCTATAGAGGTCATGCGTTTAAACGTACACGCTATACCAGCGGTCCCCAACCTTTTTTGCGCCACGGACCGGTTTATGCCCGACAATATTTTCATGGACCAGCCTTTAAGGTGTCGCGGATTAATACAAAAAAAAAACTATTACCGGTACCGAAAAAAAGAAAATTTATTCATAACATGCGTGAAAAGACCCAGGAAAACCGAGTAAACAATAAAAACGGCAACAAAATAACGCTGAAAACCGATAAAAACCCTGAAAACTATACATTTCACACCTGAGCCTCAACTGTGAGCCCGGTACCAAACGACTCACGGACCGGCACCGGTCCGAGGCCCGGGGGTTGGGGGCCACTGCTCTATACCCAAACGTATTTGCTTATCTGGCTTCATATGTATATGTATTTGAGTGATGTCGCATCTTAATCCATAGGGTTTAATATGATGTCGGCCCACCCTTTGCAGTTATAACAGCTTCAACTCTTCTGGGGGGGCTTTCCACAAGGTTTGAGAGCTTACCATTATTCCAGGAGAGCATTTGGGAGGTCAGACACTGATGTTGGAGGCCTGGTTCACAGTCTGTGCTCTAATTCATCCCAAAGGTGTTCTATTAGGTTGAGGTCAGGACTCTGTGGAGACCAGTCAAGATCTTCAACACCAAACCTGCTCATCTATGTCTTTATGGACCTTGCTTTGTGCAATGGTGAGCAATCATGTTGGCACAATGCAGTTAGACAAGTATTGGTCTCTGACAACCACCAAATCCAGACTCAGAAGTGTGACTCGTTACTCCAAAGAACACTTCTCAATGCGCCCTAGTCCAGTGGCAGCATGCTTTACACCACAGCATCTGATATGTTGCATGGCGCTTGGTGATATAAGGCTTGGCTGTAGCTGCTCAGCCATGGAAATCCATTCCACTGTTCTTTAGATCAGCGGTCCCCAACCTTTTTTGCGCCACGGACCGGTTTATGCCCGACAATATTTTCACAGACCGGCCTTTAAGGCGTTGCGGAAAAATACAACAAAATAAAACCAGTACCGGTAACGAAAAAAAGATTTATTCATAACACATGTGAAAAGACCCATGAAGACCGAGTTAAAGATAAAAACGATAACAAAATAACGCTGAAAACCGATAAACACCCTGAAAACCATACATTTCACACCTGAGCCTCAACTCTCGCGGCCCGGTACCAAATGACTCACGGACCGGTACCGGTCCGAGGCCCGGGAGTTGGGGACCGCTGCTTTAGATAATCTGAAGGCCACATGAAGTCTGGAGGTCGGTAGCGATTTACTCTACAGAAAGTTGGTGACCTCTGCACACTGTGCACCTCAGCATCTGTGATTCTACATGGCCTACCGCTTCATGGTTGAATTGCTGTAGTTCCCATTTGGTTCCACTTTGTTTTAAATCCATTAACAGTTGACTGTGTAATATTTTATAGTGAGTGAAATTTCACTACAGGACTTGCTGTACAGGTGGCATCCTTTCACAGTACGCTGGAATTTACTGAGCTTCTTAGAGCAACCCATCCTTTCACAAATATTTGTAGAGTTAGTCAGCATGCATAGGTGGCCACTTGTGGCCATGGAGGGGATTGGAGCACCTGAATTCAGTCATTTGGATGTGTAAGTGAAAACATTTGGCAATATAGTGTATGATCCTGACCAGTCTGCATAGTTATTTATGCATACATGGACATTAAAACTTTTGTACTATCATTTATGTAAGGTTATGACTTTTACAAAAGGGTCTAAATTTTCGTTTCACCATTTTGGAAAACAATGCCATGCAAATAATGTTCAGGTACAGAGCCCGGCGCCTTAATGGATGCCCCTGTTTCTGTCTGTTTAGACAAAAACAGTAAATTTTCTTTTACCATGAAAATTGTTTTCATGTGATTAATCAGCTTAAGAAGGGTTATATTGCAGTGTCGTCGAAGTGTTTTTGTCCTCTTGTATGCAATTTCAAAAGGATTCGGGTGGCAAGAGTATGCTCACTATATGTGACGGCTGTGTCATGCTCTGAAGGGCAATATAAAGAGATATCATCAAGGGTCAAAGGATGATCTTTAACAACCCTTGATATTCTACACTCACCTTTTTAACTATTCTCTACTATACTCTATCTGTTCTTTATTTATTCCTTTGTCTACTTGCCTATCCATTTCTCTAATGATGCTTTCTCCATCATGCAGATCAATCAATGCTTTAACCTTGATCTCTGTGATAAACTGAAGAGATCTCCTGCACTCTATCTCTGTCATCCCCTCTGGTCTTCATCCATACTTCTACTCTCATGCCCGTTTCTCCCTTTTTCTTTTCAGCTCATCCTTTCATCAAACGTTGGCTCCCTCGTCTCATCTGCATTCTCTTAATCAGCTGCTGTCTACTCACCCTTGTGATCCCATTTCATTTCATCCCACTTCTCTTTCACTCTGTGTCTCATACTCTCCCTCTCTTTCTCTCTCTCTCTCTCTGCTGCTCTCATTTAATTCAGCTGCCATCTGATCATTCTGCCAGCATGAATCTTTGGCTCACCTGATCAAATCTTACCTTATAGCTAACTGAGATTCAGTGCTCCAAATAAGGATACAGGCTTCGTGCTGTTTCCCTATCAAACGCAGTTAGCAACCATGCTAAGTCCTGCAGTCCCTTCCCGTTAGTCAGTGGTGTGAGTGATAGGAGCCGCGAGCAAATCCGACACCAGAAAACGAGGTATAGGGGGAGCATCCATTTCCCCAGGCTGTCATCCTACAGGCTGTGCAGCAGTTGTGGCTGGTGATTTACGTCAAAGTGTGAATCTGTGGCCCTTAAGGGGGTGTTAAGTCATTTAATTTGGTTAGCAGGCCATTATTTTTATATATTTGATCATATTTTAGTCTTTCTTCTTTTACTATGTCCTGTTTTTTTCTTTTACTTCTCAAATTTAATAATTTGGTGTTATTTGTCATTGTTTAAATATGCCTCGCCACTATTCTTCTTGTCCTCCTGAATCCCCTATTTCATGTTCCTAATGACAGACCTTAACAGTCCACAAAAAGGACAGCGTGAGAGAGACAGAGAGAGAGAGAGAGGAGGTGAGAGAGTAATTGGAAGGGAGATGCTTTTGCCATCAGTGCCTGTGACAGGCCTTGGCCTGTGCAGTTGTCACACTGTATTTCACAATATAGAATTTTTTTGAGAAGGACCTGTAGTTTGCGCTTTCTTTAGCTGTGCCCCCTGTGAATGTCTCTCTCTCTCTCCCTCTGTTCTGCACTGTCACAAAGAACAGGGAAGTGACAATGCTATCAAAGGCTTGGTGCTCGTCTATTGATTGCCCCCGTCTGTCCACCACCTTAAGCCATCAAAGGCTGTCACCTATCAGTTGTTGCTTGATGCCGTCTTTCCCATCGTCTCTTACATCATAGTATTGTAGACTGAAATGTCACAAGGCCTGTGTGGAAACTTTGTATTGGATGATAGGCAATTTAAGAACATGTTTACTTGATGGGGACATTTTATCTTCATTTTTACAATTAAGTTGCAGTTATATATAGCAGAAAGGGCTATCCTCACTTTATCCTCACTTTATTCGAGGCACTTTCTCTGGAGATGCAAATAGATAGTCATGCAAGTGTTGTGTTCTTGTGTTTTTTGTAGGGTGTGGATAAGGTGTCGGCATATCTACCTGATGCTCGGTGGTACGACTACGAGACGGTAAGGATATTTTTTCCTCATTGGAAATGTTTCCTCTAAAGTAGCACAACTATCTGTTAGATGTATGGGTCTGTAACTGTATTTGTAAAGTAGCACAACTACTGCCTTTAATGGAGTTGTATACATTAATTTACACACTTGTAGAAACCACAATTCTTTAAATTCTTGCTGAAATGTTCACTTTACTTAATAGCAAAGGTAACTACCAGAGGCTTACTGGAGGTTGTCCAAGTTAAGTGCAAATTCATAAATTGCACTCTTTTTATGGTTTGATGGTCATAAAACTGTGTATAACCCACAATGCAGGAAAGCTGGGTTTTAACTTCAGACATCACAGTATAGGCAGTTTTTAAATCCCATTTAGGGAAGCAAAATAATAGAATATCTTCAATATAATACACTCTCAATCAAAAACAGCTTCCTTAAAAATCTCATTGAGCTGAATTAACATAATAAGCCTTGTAATCAAAATAAATCAGATAGATTGGGGGGGGGGGGGGCTTATCACTATCATGTTATATTTGTCACAAAAACATGTAAAGCACAACCTGTCACATGAAAGTTGATGCCTCAAGTTGTTGTTTGAGACTGAGAGACTAAAGTGATAAGACAGAGTAGGAATGAGGACAAAGAGTGAGAGAGGGGACAAGGAAGAAAAGAGAGAGACTATCTCCCTGACAGAGAGATAAAAGAGGTGTTAAGTTCCTTTGGGACCTTATTTAGCCGTCACAGTGGCGATGTAAAGCGCCCACTGATCAGATGAACGATTAGATTGGCTGTCTTACTGCCGGCCCCTTGTCCTGGTTGGTCCCCTGTGATTATCTGGGTAGGAGGATAGAAGGGTGGGGGAGCAATGATGTAGTGAAAATGACCATGAAAAACAAGTTACAGAGCAAAGAAATACTGGAGAAGCACTCGGATGAGAACAAAACAGATGGGATGGGAGTTGAATGAAAAGAAAGGGGAAAGGATGGCTAGCGCAATTACACAGAGATAGAGGAAAGCATAAACAATAGAGAGGATGAGAAAGAGGCAACAGAAATGAAAATTACAGTATGCAGAAAAGAGGAAGATTGCAAGACTAAGAGGAGAAAGAGAAGAGAGGGCTAGAGAAGACCTCCTTAAGGCAGACAGTGAGGGGGAGATAAGATCTGAAATTGCTTATAGATGCTCCACTAACTCTAGCCCACACACACGCCCATATTGTACTGCATAAAATGACACACACGCACACACAGAAACTGACACATGCACACCCGGACACACCCTCACATAGAGCTCAGTGGGAATGGAGGAAACAGGATAAAAAAAAAAGAATTAGAGCATCACAAGAGAAAAAACAGGACACGGTGAAGGAAGGAAGTAAAAAGGAGAAAAGGAAGAGATTTTTGTTGTTAAATAGTTTTAGGCTGCTCTGAGGATTTAGTCCTCAGGGGATCAAACAGCTGAGCTCTAACTGGACCAGAGATGAATGGAGGGACACGTTTAAAAAGAGAGAGACAGAGAGAAATGTGAAGTTTATCATTATAATATTTTGAAAGCCAGTTTAACATCCAGATTTCATAAGGCCTGTTGTCAAGGGTGAGACAGGAGAACACCCTCACAAAAGGCCCAGTGTTAGTTTGTTTCCAAATCAGTTGTCTTTTATAAATTACAGGGTGGTCACCTCATAATTGTTGTTTACATACTCATTTGTGAATACCCCCCCCCCCCCCCCCCCCCCCCGCGCTCTGCTTATAGTATGAGACTAGAGTTTGATTAACAATTACTGATGATGACTAACTGATTTAAAAGATCGGTGAACTCTGATTAAATACGATGAAGTAAAAAGTGATTAAAATTACATACCCTACATATGTATGGTATAAAAATAATTATATTTTTTCAGTAAAAAGGAAAAACAGTCTGCATCGCATAGATTCTTTTGCCCACAAGAGGGAATTCAGTTAAATTAATATTTTATTCTGCTATCCTTCTGATCAGATGGAACAAGTGGGAGACCGCAAAAGGCATGTTGAAATGTACCTACCAGCAGAGAAGCTTGGATTACACATCAGGGGTGGAGCAATCCTCCCAACACAGAAGCCTAATGTCACCACAACATACAGGTACACACACACACACACACACACACACACACACACACACACACAGAGAGAGATTATCACAAACATGTACATAATGGCAAACGTTGTATTCTTACATTTGGTGCATTTGTTTTATTCATGTGAACGCTATTTGTAATTTTATGTGTGTTTATGTATATTTAACTAGTCGGCGTAATCCCATGGGTTTGATCATTGCTCTTGATGACCATGACAGCGCAGCTGGAGAGCTATTTTGGGATGACGGTGATTCCCGAGGTATTGTCTCCTTTTTTCTTTTTTTCTTTTTTTTTTGTCTGTTTGCTAGTATGTTGTGTATTGCTATTACCACTGACTGGATTCTGGATACGTTTTTTTTTCATCAAATGAAAGTTCTTATCTTTTTGAGTACAAAAAAAGGATATTAGCCAATCACTTTCAGTTAGCTCATACGTATCAACAAGCTGAAGCTGTTACACTTTGCTGTGTAACTATGCATCATTTGTGTTCAAGTGCTGTGTCAAAGATAAAGCTCTGTGTGTGCTTCTCTTTACAGACACAGTTAAGAATAGCAACTACATCCACTACAAGTTCACTGTTACCCAGGTAACTTTTCCACACAAGTTCATACATCCTTTCTTTCAAATTGAGCCAAAATATTTCTTTCTTTCTTTTAAGTCTAAAGTTCAAAACCACCCAAGAATTTTGACTTTTTCATTCCACTTTACCACTCATGGTTGACCAATGTTGGGATGCTAAAGTATTGCTGGATCAAACGTTTTTTATGCTTTAAACTGCACTGAGGACTAAATTGGATGTTTAATGTATACATTACGTTACATTACATTACTCTGGGGTGCATGGCACTAAACTTAGTGTGTGTTTTCAATTTGCAAATCTGGGATCATTTTTAGAAGGTCAAATTATGTGACTGTGTCATAATCATAGTCTGCTGTCTTGTAGGGAACACTGACGATGCAGGTGACCAACAATGGTTACAATGACCCAAACAACCTTAAGTTTGACAACATTATTATCCTTGGGGTACCTACTGTCCCCGCATCCGTCTCTGTGACTGATGTTGATGCTACAAACACTACTACAATATTAGATAACAACAATATAGACTACGATGGAGCCAAGAAGGTAAATACAAGCATGTTTCTAGACATAATTATGCAAAAAAAGAAGCAACCTTTATTTTTATGTTTTTTTTCTTGTTTGTGTTTGTCACACAGTCTTTATTTATAACACACGTGAATGTAGATTTTGTCAGACTATAGGTGATCTGCAGCAGCAGAAACCATTTTTTGAGTAAAAAAATCAAATATAGGAATAATAAAAAGAAAATCTCTAATCTAATATCGACAAACAAGCAACATATATGACAGATATATTTAGTGAGTAGTTAATGGAAACAATCAATATCAATATTATCAATCAATGAATTAATATAATAATAATAAGAAGAAAGCACAGACTCTAGTATTGCATGACTGATGCAGAATGGATGACTTCTACAGCAGCCACACTTCTGTCATTTGTTTCAGTTTGACCAGGAATGAAACCATTATTGTTCACTTCAAGGTTAGCCTCTAAGTGTAACAAATGTTAACAATTTACATTGGGTGAAAATCATAAAAAAAAAACCATCTGTGAGAGTGTGTGGGGGCATGTCATTACGAGAAAGAGAAAAAAAGAGTGAAAATGAACAACTAAGAGCAATGATTCTACAATAAGTGCCCAGGATTAGGAGCAAAAAGGCAAGAGTCTGTAAAGTGTCGAGAGACGCTTTAAGCAGTACTTTTTAGATTTGTTGTGTGTGTGTGTGTGTGTGTGTGTGTGAGAGAGTGTGTGTAAGTAACTGCATGTACATACACTATGTTACGTTCCCCTGGGGGGGGGGTCTAGGCGTTAAGGGGGAAGCAACAAAAGTGACCGGGTCAGAAAAAGGAGTCAGGGAGGCAAAACAGTTAAATAAAACAGTTTTATTGAAGTTATTCAACTAAAAGAGACGGACAAGCCGTTATCACCATAAAACACCAACAAAACACAAACAAAACTCAGGCGTTGGTCAAATAAAGCAAAAAGTCAAAAGGAAAGCGCAGCTCACTAGCTGGAAACCACACTACACAGCTCACTAGCTGGACAACACACTACACAGCTCACTAGCTGGACAACACACTACACAGCTCACTAGCTGGAAACTACCGCAGAAACACTCAGCTCACTAGCTGTACCCACACAAAATGGCACTCTGGCCCAGAGCTCACCCTGCTCTGGGCTTAAATACCTTTAATTGCTGATGGGAGTCAGCTGTACAGGAGGGAAAGGTGGCATCTCAGGTAGGAGGTAGTGGGACACGCCCACACAGGCACCTTCAGGAGGAGGCCCTGCTAGGGCCGTAACAACTATCAAGTATATGTAGCTGTGGCAGTGTTTGTGTAAATCCTTGAGGTCTCCTTGGTCACGGGCACAACCTTACATTTATCACAAGACACTGAGTTGTAATAATTTTCTGCGTGTTAAAGGCATCTGTGCTGTTAAACCTAAATTCTGGTTTGTCATGTTCATCAGTCTCCTTTTGCCTAGTCTGACCAATGAACATAGCTCACAGCTGCTAAAGATCATTAGTTTCATACACACTAAAATATAAATCAATATTAAACAAGTCAGCCTGGAAGCTAAAATGTGTTTTATTTGATTACTTTATTTGATTTTTAAACAATTCATTCTTACTGTATGTTAGGGATGTTCTTGGTGACTAACTTGTTAGTGATGTAAAGAAGAGAAAAAAATAGACATAACTGACAAAAATTAGAAAAAAAAAAGTGTGGACACTTTGGCTAACCTTAGCAATGCTAGCAGCGGTGATGCTGTCCACATCCCGATGTGTCATAAAGATGACACAGTCACATCGCCAGGCAGATCTGGGCTTTGTTCTCAATGGCTTCTGTAATCCCTGCACAAACACTTTCCTTCCTTAAAATTTATCCAATCCACAGGTGCTGACCCTGCAGAACCTTGACTTGATCTTGGGGGAGACGTATGTGGTAGAGTGGAAAGTACTACGTATTAACTGTCATCCAGAGGACAATGCAGATCAGGCTAAGTGCGAGGCCAGAGGCTGTATCTGGGATGTAAGTAGCCTACTGAATTTCTCATGTCGTAGGCTAACATACACATATCATTTAATTTTTCTATCAAATAGTTGGAATTCTGTGTTAAAGTTAAATGATGAAAAGTGCAAATGCTTTCATTATATGGCAAATACTACTATGCAGACCAGCAGAAATCCAAATGAAGCATATTTGGATAAACATTTTGCTTTCAAAACTGCAGTAAATGAGCATCATCAATGCCCAAACACTTACACTTACCCAGCTTCTTTGAAACCTGTTGCTGGCATCAAATTCAAAGTTAGCACATATTAGAAATGCAATGACAATATCTCAGTTTGAACATTTGATTTGTTGCCTTCCTAACAATTGACACTTAAACATAGCCTTTTGGTGATTTGATGGTGTCAGTCTTGAAACTTTATTTCATAGTGCTCCGTTATGTTTTCTTTTTTCCCTACATAGCCAATTGCCATTGAAGGTGCCCCAAATTGCATCTATCCAGAAAACTATGGTTACAATGTCACATCATTAAGGGAAAGTAATGAGGGGATGACAATTGATATCATTCGGAACACAAAGTACAGGAGCAGTGGCCGTCCACAGTCCCGTGATATTGACACACTCCGTGTTGACATTAAATATCACAGCAGTGACATGCTGCAATTCAAGGTGTGTGCCTATTTTTTTGTTTTGTTCACGTAGTGGGGCAATAATTGATTCATGATTGATGTGCATAAATTGATGCAATAACAATTCCTCCACATGCAGATCTATGACCCAAATGATGATCGCTATGAGGTACCAGTGGAGTTGTCGGTTCCTACAACTCCTGAGACTGAAGAGAGCAATAGGCTTTACAGGGTCGCTATTGTCAAGTACCCATTCGGCATCCAGATTATTAGGAATAGCACCGGGACTATAATGTGAGTATCCAAAAGTTTTAGGTATGTTGAGGCTTTTCTTTAATGGAATTTTTTTTTCATGTGTTAAAATGGGTTTTCAACACTTGTATTTATTTGTTAAATAAAGCATAAATAGATAAAGCATAGATAGATAGATCGATATTCTCAGTTTTTCTTAAATAATACTAAATTGTCCCACCAAGTAATAAAGTCAAAAATAGGTTAAAATTTCCATTTCAACTATTTCAACTAGAAACTCTTTTATCCTAAAAGATTAAAGTAACAATGCTGAGTCAAACCCTCTGGTGCAGTTACGCAGTCACATGAGATATGCTCAGGAAAGTTTCTCAGTCCATCAGTGCCTGAAGTTGTTTCCGCTTGTTCAGCATTCATGATGATGTCACATGAAGCAGCACAGGTTTGGAGTCTATTCAAAGAATATTTCAAAGCAAGGGTGACATTATTTTGTAGTTAAACCTCCAATGTTTTTTTTTGGAACCGTCAGCTGAAATTTTACTAATTAAAATTTATGTTGAAGGGGTGCCTGCAGTTGCCCATGGGTCTTTATGCCTATTTATTTAAACATAATGTGAATTACTACCTTTGACTACTCCTTACCTCAACCACCACACGCCTTCTCTTTTCTTTCTCTCGTCTCTCATTGGTTTAATTCCCTGTCTTTTCTCCTAGTTGGGATTCATCTGTGCCAGGTTTTACCTTCTCAGACATGTTCATCCAAGTGACAACTAGACTGCCATCTCATTATGTTTATGGTTTTGGGGAAACAGAGCATAAAACTTTTAAGCACGATCTAAACTATCATACCTGGGGTATGTTCTCCAAGGACCAGCCTCCTGGTGTAAGTATACCATAAACACGTAATGTTTGTTTCATTGTTTCATTGAAACCATTTTTATGCTTGCTATGACATATGTAAAAGTTATGCAGTGAGTCTCTTTAACCTCCTAAGACCCCAAATCTTCCACGGCATGCATTTTTAATTTCTCTTTGATATTTGGGCACATTGGGGAGCGATGAATGTAAAAACAAAGAATTACCAGATTTTTTTTTACCTTATTTTTGTTTTTAAAAAAATAAGAGCCACATATGAGGATATTCGTTCAAAATTTTGATAGAACAGTAGCAGTATAATGTCCTCGTAAGTGGATATCAGGCCCATGTAGAGCAAAATTGAGTATTTTGGTCTAAATAACCCAAAATGTGATGTCCACATATGTGGACGCCAGGTCCTAGGGGGTTATATGACTTGTAGAAATTGGGAAGAGTAAACCACTTTCTAGACTATGTAAAGTTCTCTCTTTTTCTTATTAATGATATTTGTGTTTCTATTGACATGACCATTTGTCATCAGGTTTGTCATCACAATTTCAAGGTCAGTTAGGATATAGTTCACATCACCATTATCAAGGGTAATTTTTTTTTTTTTTTTTTTCTTTCTTGCCTGTCCCGTTTGGCTCTTTTGCCCTCAGAATTGTTGTCTAAAGGCAAAGAAAGATGCCCAACGGATTTACTTTACCAAACTGACCATCCCAGCCTTGCCGTAATGTTCCATTTGATTCACCTTTTATTGTTTATTTTAGTTTCACTTACTGAATACGGGACAGACTTGACTGGGGGAAAGAAGGGGAGAAAGAAAGAGGGAAAGAGAAACAGCTGAGAAGAGGGACGGGGGAGAAGGACAAAAGACAAAAACCAACAGAACGGGCAGAGAAAAAAAATGCATATATCAATCACCTGGGTCACCTGCTGAGAAAGACAAAAGAAAGCAAGCAGAAGAGAACAAGAGTAATAGAATAAACAACATCACAATGATATATGGGAATATGACAGTAAATACTAAATATTAAACATTATTGTGCAGCACATAAGATCAACAGAACACAGTGTGCTTTGAGGTAGGAGCCAAAAAGGGTGTAGTTTGTGGGTGTGATCACCCGTGTGTACACCTGTGAGCATGGACGCGCTTGTTTTTTGTTTTTTAAAAGGTTCCTTCATGTAATAATCTGCTAGAGGGTGTGGGGGGGCCACAGCCCCGTCCTCCAGGGCATGAAGCAGGTGTGGAGGAGATCAAAACTCCAGACATCCAGAGGCCCCCAGAACACAAGAGACCAAGGAAGACCAACAGAGGGGCAGCTGCGCCACTGTCCCGGAAAGAGCTGAGGAGAGTCCCAGATGAGGGCTCACTCAGCAGCCGCGGAGCAGAAGCCAGGGGGAGTTGCAGTGACGCGCCCGTGAGCTCCGCCGGCAGCCAGCTGCGCCTGAGTGACCGAGCCCCAGGCCGAGAGGCCGGGGGCACCCCACCTCCGAAGTGGCCCGAGCGAGCCCCAGGCTCCAGGCCCCGATAAGCGGCCGCCAAGGAGTGAGCCGGTGTGTACCTGGATGCCCATCCCCGGACACAAAGAACCACCAACGCACCGATGTCTGAGGGGGTCCGCCACTGGCAGGGGAAGTGGTGGTGGGGGGAGATAGGCCTCCAAACCTTGGAGGGCCTGAGATGTCCCCAGAGAGGTGGCACCTGACACCCAACCTGACATATAGACACAGACATACAGGCACACACAGATACAAACATCCATTCCCACCCTCATGCTCTCATATGCACTTACTCCACACTCAACCAACGTGGAGACAGACATAAAGAGACGTTGTACACACGATCACACTCCCCAAGCGTACTCTACAAACCGGGTCTAGGTGCCCCCGCCCCTGGAGGGGGGAACTGCACCCAGACCCAGGTGGTGTTTCCCTTTTCCCTGCGGTGGGGGGAGGCAGACCGCCCCGACTCCGCAGCAGCAGGAAGGCTCCACACTCCAGACCGCAGTCGGACGGCCAACTCCTCCTCCTAGCCCCCCTGCTCCAGCAGGTCGCAGAGAATGGGGGTGAGAGAAGACTCCAAACCTCCCTCCACCCGCTCATTGTAGTGTTGATGCATGTGTGTTTTAAGGTGCATTTAAAACAAACAACCATTATCAAGGGTAATTGCTGAGCTTTTAAGATTACACCACAGGGTTCAGATAACTGTTATGGGACTTCTTGGAGAGGAAGAAAATTTAAGTTGGGGAGGAGGCCAAATAATTTAAAGATGGATAATGAAACACTTAAAAAATAATAGCTGAATCCTTGGTATATCAGAGCTAAAATATACTGTGGAGAGGGCATCTTCAGTCATTAAGCATGTAGAAATCCAGAGTATTTGAAGGAAAGGTTTTGTAAGGCACCTGAAAAACTGGTTAACCCAAATTTTGCTTTATTTTGAAGAGTGTCCATGGTTGAACTATTAGAGTCCATGTAAATGTTTCCAGAATGAAAATCCGTGTCTGCACATTTGTTATGACAGAGTAGTCGAGAGAGACCACAAGGCTTCAACTCTGTTGTTAGTGAATTATCTAATGACCTTTCTCCCTCTTAAGCCACAGCCATCACACTATGTACCAGGGCCATAAGGACACACTCACACTTATCAAGAAGAGGCACACATCTAAACACAAGTGACACAAAGGCAGAGCAGGTCCTCAGCGACACTGTATTACAATTCAACAACTTCTTATGTACCAGAAGTGCAAGAGGCTGATAGAGTGTAACGTGCCCATGAGTCTCAGGATAGTGACATCTGAAAGTGGCAGATTCCCTGTCCCCCACCACCTTTCTGTCTGTCTTTGCCATGTCTGACTAGTTCTATTCTAATCTAAGCACTGAAGACAAGAGAACCTCTTGGATTTTTACTAAAGGAACACTAACTTGGCATTGAATAGTATGGTAGCAAACAAGCTACAGTCTTCTCATAATTAACTGGGTCCTTTACTTAGCATTCAAACTTTATATTTAAAACTTTTATTATGTGCACGTTAATTTACATAGAAGATAGCTGTAGGAATATGTTTCTCTTACTCACTCTGGGGAAAACTTCAGAATACAGAGAGTGCTGGGAGCAAGCCCATTATAGCTGGGTTGCTGTCATATCCATAAATAAAATTAGAAATGTACTGTCAGGTGAAAAGAAATGTGCTAAAAAAAACAAAGCTGTGCAGAACTCAGCATTAGCACAAACCACACAGGGAAATTCCTTAACCAGCATTCACCCATTTCACACTGTGAACTTGATACTTACTTTTTTTGTCTCTCTCCTACAGTACAAGATGAATTGCTATGGAGTCCATCCCTTCTATATGGGTCTTGAGAATACAGCTGATGCTCACGGTGTGCTGCTGCTAAACAGCAATGCTATGGGTGAGAGAAGCACACACACACACAGAGTCCCACGGAACTTGCGCATGAACACTATTGCCAGGTCATGCGTATACACAGATTTAAGTGCATCCATTCACTTTCACATGTACACACAGTCATGCTCAATTATGTATGCAAGTAAGCATTTAATAATTAATGATGAATTGCATCTTATAAGGTTTGAGAACAATTGCTTTGATATTTGCATAATGTAGTAAGCGCATCGCTGCCTCTGTATATTGTATTCATCCCATGAAACACAAATGGACATGCATCACACAAACTGTCCTCACATTTCTCATGAGGATAGTTATGCCTTCTGTGACATCGTGCTTGTAACCTATTGGATTATTAGACTGAATATTGTAGTCTAAATGTCTTCACTAAAAGTTTTTGTCGGCATTACTGTACACTGCTATTTATGCTAGTACACACTGTACCAAAATGAAATAAAATGTTTCATTTGTTACTTTTACTTCTCCCTCCTTTCTTGAATGCATGCTTTAAACACTAAAATATATAGTGGAAACACACACACACATACACACACACTCCTAGGCTTCATGTAAATTTCTAAGTAACATATAAATTTTTAAGTAACAAAAATCTCTTTTATGCTTTGTTTGCAGATGTGACTTTACTGCCTAGTCCAGCTTTAACCTACCGAACTCTGGGAGGCATCCTGGATTTCTACGTGTTCATGGGTCCGACGCCTGAGATGGTGGTGCAGGAGTACACTCAAGTAAGTCTTCTTGGACTTGTGGTTTGTTTGTGCCTGTGTGCACCTGTGTGTTTTGTGTCTGGCCCTGGGCCGCTGTTGATGGACTGCAGCAGCTGTGACTTCTTCGCTTCATTGCGCTCTCTCATTTAGCCAATCTAAACACACATATGCACACACACACACAGTGATACACACACACAGACACAAATAGTCAAACAAACACTTTATGGACACTGTCCCGTTTTCCTGCAAAACAACTTTTGCCTGTGCTTAACTGTTTTGGTTTCCTTGTTTGCTTTCTTCTGAACAGTTGATTGGACGACCTGTTCTACCTGCCTATTGGTCCCTTGGGTTCCAGCTCTGTCGCTATGGTTACGCGAATGACAAGGAAATAGAAACGCTATACACAGAAATGAAGACAGCTGGTATCCCCTATGTAAGTTCCTGGTGAAAGATTTTTTTTTTTCGAGATGTCTGAAATCACCATAAGAACAGCACCAAACCAGCAAACTAAATGCAGTTCAGAAAATATCATTCAAAGAAAGTTCGCACATGTATAGTTTTATATTTGTTTATATTAAACACTTTTTTTTATTTATTTAACATAACATGTGAGAAACAGAAAAAGTATGTTTGTAAGATCCTTCCAAAGGAACCAAGATAGGTTGACACGTAGAATTTTCCTCAGGAAATAAATTATGAAAATAATCTTATTATACACCAAAAAACACATACAAAATAATAACAAAAAAGCAGAAGAAGGAGAATAAATTAAGAAAGCTATTTAAAAAACTGATCTGTTCCAGATGTCCACTAAACAGTAGGCAAAATACCTACATCACTTGAATACTGCTAGCACTGTGGGTTTGCTACACCATAGTATCATTTTACCTCATTTTGGTCCCCTTACATACACTGATGTGGTTCTGTAATTTGGATTTATTGGTAAATATAACTTCTTTCCAATTACACAGTGCAACTTCAGTATGATTTAGTCCATCTTGAGTGTTTGACCTTTTTTCTCTCTTGAGAAATGGTTGGAGATTGCTACTTATCCTCTGAGACCATTACTAGACCGCGTTCGTTTGACAGTAGCGCTGCTGATTGAAGTTCTGCCTTCTTTATCTAGCAAATCCTTTATCTGTGGTGAAGATGCTTTTTTTGTTTCTTATAGAACAAACCTGCCTAATGCTTTGGATCCAAGTGATCCTGTTTCTTCAAAGAGTGCTTTGCCCCTTTCTCTACAGTCAAACTATTATGTTCTGACAATATTTGACATTATATTTTGAAATCTAAGACAATCCCATATTTATTTATTTAGATTGGTGAACAATAATTGTACGTTTCTTAACTTCTTTCTCTGATAAATTAAAAAATTCACCTGCCAACCAAACACCACCTTCTGAGCAAGTGAAACAACTTAAGGAACTCTGTCTGCAGGACACAATGCTTATACTCTCTATAAAACATGTGGCTCAATTACATAGCAGTATATTTGTCTGCTTTTGTCTGATTTCATTCAGTCAGTGCAACTGCACAAGGAATTATTTCATTGGCTTCATCTGGACAAATGCAACCTGAAAGCTTATCCATTGTAGGTTGTATAGTGCAGAGCCATACACTCAGTGGAACAGACAGAACTAAACCCAACACAGTATCTATGTTTTTGCAGTATAATGATTGTATGTGGCCTGTAACTGAATTACATGAAATTGGGTTTTCGGGAGAAGAAAAATGGAGACGTGGACTTTGTGGATTACACTGGGTACATCCAGTTTAACCTAATCAAATGTGACCTATAATTTTATTTGAAATTCAATCAATTGTATGTTTCACAGCCTCTAGACATTTCCAGTTTGTACTACACATTTCCTCACAGTGAAAACTGAAGTGCATATTAGGGTAACATTTTGGCCAAAGATGTCCTATGAGGAAACAGGCCAGAACCGAATCCTCTTCATTATGCAGAACAGAACACAAGACTTTCCATCAATAATCAAGTGATCCCCAGAATATGCTTTCACAAAGCCCTAACCTGCAAGAAGCTGACACCAACCAAAAAGATTCCTGCATCATTAGGTGGAATGAAGGATTGCAGAAAATTCAGATACTTAAAAATGCTACACATCAGCTAGCTTTATACACGAGCCAGCTTTAATCTTCCACAGACATTTTAGGCAACCAAAGCAGATCAAGTGTTATTTTCATTGGAAGAAATGAGACCCAGAAACAAATAAAACTCTCACGTCTCCTACATCCCATGTGTAGCATGCATTATAAGAATAGAGCAGCCGATTTGACATATTTATCCGCTACAGCCCAGCATATGACACCTGTGTATGAAAAGTTATCAGTTGTTATTATCATTAATTATTAATTAATTATAATTGAAATGTGCAATCCACTTGTATTTTAATTTTTATTCCTATTTTTTATTCTATTTATCCCCTTCGTATATTTTATTTTATTTATATATGTCTCTGCATTTATGTGTGTGTGTGTGTGTGTGTGTGTGTGTGTGTGTGTATATATATATATATATATATATATATATATATATATATATATATATATATATATATATATATATAATATTCTGTAACTCTGTAACTTCTGTCGGTGCTGTGCTTTTGGAGACCGAATTTCCCAGAGGAACCCACCCGAGGGATTATCTTATCTTATCTTAATTATTATTATTATCATTTGTATCCAAAGTGTTTTAGCTGTTTAGAGGTTTAGTAAGAAATGTGTTTTTAAAAACAGCTTTAATTTAAACGTAATTGTATCTACTAACTCTGTACACAAAAATGAACATGCAACAAAATGTTAGTTTAAATTTTCTTTTAAGCTTCAATTGGCATCTTTTGCAGGATGTGCAGTATGCAGACATTGACTACATGGAGCGTCAGCTTAACTTTGTCCTGGACAAAGACTTTCAAGGACTGCCTGCCCTGGTTGATAGCATGAGAGACGAGGGCATGAGGTTCATCTTCATTCTGGTAATAAGATATTGAGATCTTTACATTGAAGTAAAGCTTAATCATTAGCAAACACAAGGCAGATGTAAATATAATAAAATAAAATTGATTGACTCTAATGTCAAATGTAGTGTAATTTCCATTTTATAAAGGATACATCTTACTGAAAATCTGCATTCTCTCATGTACTGAATACACAACACTTGTGCATTTCCAATTCCAGGATCCCGCCATCTCAGGTAATGAGACCCAGCCCTATCCAGCTTTTGAGAGAGGGATAGCAGCAGATGTTTTCATCAAATGGCCCCAAACCATCAGTGATGGCATTGTGTGGGGGAAGGTAAGAAGGAATGAATGTTCACAAAAAGTTAAACAATATATACTTCAGGATTTGCTGTGTTGAAAAAGAGAGATTGTGCATGTTGTGTAGCAATCATTTGTGCTATCATTATTTTTATTATATTTATATTATAACTGTTACAGGTGTGGCCTGATTATCCCAATGTCACTGTAGATGAAAGTCTGGACTGGGATACTCAAGTAGAGGTACAATATTTTCTGTATTCCATATATATGTGTGTGTATATATTTGTGTGTATGTGTAGAGAGACAGAGAGAGAGACATTAATCATTACTGGGCTCTTTCAGTTTTCATAATTTCATTTTCTTCTAATCTCCAGCTCTATAGGTCATACACCGCATTTCCAGACTTTTTCCGGAACCAAACGGCAGATTGGTGGCACACAGAAATTAAAGATTTCTATGAGAATACCATGAAGTTTGATGGTATTTGGATCGTGAGTGTCCTGAAATAGAAAATCCAATAAAGGCACCTTGTTTCTGTTTACCACTGATTCTACCTGATTTTCTTTTCAGTTCCATCATCTATACTTTATGTTTTTTTGAAGGACATGAATGAGCCTGCAAGTTTTGTCCATGGCACAGTTGGAGGAAAGTGTCTTGGTGATCCAGTTCTGGAAAATCCGCCATATATGCCACGTAAGACAGACTACAGTATTCGTTTACCATGAGAAATAATTAGGTTATTTAACAATATCAACATAAGCTGTGTGTGTGTGTGTGTGTGTGTGTGTGTGTGTGTGTGTGTGTGTGTGTGTGTGTGTGTGTGTGTGTGCATTTTGCAGCCTTGGAGTCAAAACATCTTGGTTTAAACCATAAGACTCTGTGTATGAACAGTGAACAGATACTCAGTGATGGAAGAAGAGTCAGACACTATGATGTCCATAGCCTCTACGGCTGGTCCCACTCCAAGCCTACCTATGAGTAAGTATATATGCATTTGTAT
Source organism: Mchenga conophoros (assembly GCF_057382185.1). Taxonomy (NCBI): domain Eukaryota; kingdom Metazoa; phylum Chordata; class Actinopteri; order Cichliformes; family Cichlidae; genus Mchenga; species Mchenga conophoros. The sequence continues at coordinate 14,606,397 of NC_140539.1, forward strand.
GTGTGCCGTATGTGCCTGTTTGTGCGTGTGGTTTTATGTGTATTTTATATATGTGCTTTTGTGTATTGCTGTTTTCTTTCCTGCCAGCTTCAGAAGCTGCTATACGGTATTGTTTTATATATAACAAGTGCATTTTTCGCCTACAAAAACACAGTTCTTTTCATTTTATTTTAACATGAAAGCATAAGCTATCCATGTAACTCAACAAATATGAGAGCTGCTCAAGTTTTATGACATAATAATCACAACATCCAGGCCATTTCACCCGAGAAATGTAAATCATCCCAAAGAAATGCTGATGTTGATGATGAATCTAAATCAGAAACCCAGACATGGAAGGTAAAACACTGATATCTTAAAGCTAGAAAAGTATTTAAAAAGACACTACTAATTTACATGTAAATACATATTAGTCACCCAGCTTAATCATTTCCAGCGATTAAGAACCCCGGAATATACTTTCTATGTGTTTGGTTCACGAGCGACTTTTTGTCTTTAAATATATTATCACCCCCTGCTGGTAATGCAGCTTCTGCAGAGGCAAAGTGTGAAATCGACATGCAGAATTGGTGTTTCTATGACACGTTTTGTGATATTGGGTTGTTTATTTCCATATCCATTTATTTCCAAATTTCTGTGTCCTTCTTCTTTCCACAGTGCCCTTCTGGATGTGACAGGTAAAAGAGGCATAGTGGTCACCAGGTCCACCTACCCCTCTAGTGGAAAATGGGTTGGACATTGGCTTGGAGACAACAATTCTGGTTGGGATCAGCTTTACAAATCCATTATAGGTACATACAGATATAATTGTTTTCTTTAAGATAAAACTTGTTATTCATAATTAATGGTATTCAACAATAATTATTTGGGTCTTTTTTACTTAGAGAAAAAAGTGACAAAAAACCCAAAACAAAAGAAAAAATACAAATCCACAACTTTCCATATTCCTTTCTTCTACAGGTATGATGGAGTTCAGTCTGTTTGGCATCTCTTACGTAAGTATCATCATCTGTCCGGCTTTTGACAAGATGTAATCTTATTGAGCGATCTTGCCCTCGCTAAATAGATTACAGTAGCTTGAATTATGTTATTTTGTTTGCTTGACCCATTTGATCAGAGGACATTGTGAAATACAACGCGAAGCATGCGACTAGAACCCCCACCTCACTAAAATTCCCATGTATTACTCCGTCAGGACATGTTATTAAATTAGCAGTCCTGAATGAATCGTACATTTTATATTCTTGTCCTGGCTCTCTCTGTCTTTACTTGTTTGCTTTTTTCTCTTTGCGCCTCCTCTCCCCTCGCATATTGTCTTTCTGTCTTTTCTCCCTTCTGTCCGTCCAATAATAGTTATAAACTGACACCTTATTGATTCTTAATTGAAGACTCATTTGCATGTGTCCAGCCCAGCTGCAAGGTTATACGATGGAAAGACATCTCAGAAACACGATGATTGCAAAATAAATAAACTAAAATACCATGACCCCAGTTCCTGTAGATCAGAAGTTCTTTGTAGATACACCTGCTCTTTGATACACATGTTTCTTCTTTCTGTCTATCTCCATCTCCTCACACACACATTGATAAACTCAGACTCTTTGTCTCTTTCAGACCGGGGCAGACATATGCGGGTTCTTTAATCCAGCTGAATATGAGATGTGTCTTCGTTGGTCACAGCTGGGTGCCTTCTATCCATACTCACGCAACCACAATGGCAAGGGTAACCCGGTGAGTGAATTAAAAATAAACTTTTGTAGACTCAAGAGAATATATAAAAAATGTTTATATATGGACTTGGTGTCTTTCTTACGGAAGAGGATTAGGGTCACAGAAAAAAAAGTGTGTATGTTTTTTTTTCCTTCTTTTCCAGAATTCTGAGGAAAAAAGTCAGAATTCTGACTTTAATCTCTGAATTTGGACTTTTTTTCTCAGAATTCTGGAAAAGAAGAAAAAGAAAGACGTACCCACTGTTTTTTTTTTGGAAGGCGCCCTAATCCTCTTCCGTACTTTCTTCCTCACGGTCTTTGTTTTTTTTTTTTAATCATACTTTTCGTTTCGTAAAGTGAAGTTATGCCCAGGAGTCCAGGAACAATTTTTTTTAAACCACTGAATAAAAGCACATAAAATGTCCTTAAACACACTTCAGAAGATACAGCATCGGCTACTTACATGAGTATATAAGAGCAAAAACAAGATTAAATGTCACCAGTGCAGTGTATATGTAAAATATAATGTTGTTGTAATGATTTAAATATACATTAATACATTTTTGTTCAACTTTTAAATTGCATTTGTAAAAATTAAATATCAATCATCTGGGGGAAAAAATATCAGCAATTCCACGAAAACTATGACATTGTATATCCAAAAGTAGTCATGTTTTTATATTCATGAAATCTTGTAACTTGCATTTGCCTAAGATTAAACTTTACAACATTCAGCTCCGAATGTTGGATGAAGGGTATATGAGCTGCTTCTTCTGGCCTTAAATGACACAAATCAAGGTGCTCACTACATCTGAATTCTCCTATAGCTAGCATGTGTTTGTGTTCTGAAAATATGGGGTCAAATTCTACTGATATATTACGAACACATACCAGCTTTTGTGCAAACTAAGTTACTTCCTATTTCCTTTGCCATCTCTTTCTTAATCTCTGTTTGACATACGTGCACACCCACACAAACACACAGAAGGATAGACCTGTTCGGCGGTGTTGTGTTGGTGGCATTCATTCAAGCGCTGACCTTTAAAAGCGTTGGAACACATCTGAGAAATCCAATAACGCCCGTCCGGAGATCGATCCCACCAGGCGAAATTTCTCTGCTCTACAGTCTGCAATACTAGACAGGACACAGTTGTGTATGTATATGTGGGCGTGTGTTTGTGTGTGTGGGTCAGTGCCTGTGCTTTTTAACAACATGGAGTGGGGATATAATTGAATTCTCAAGGTGATCTGGGCACCACTGCACACCACCTAACCTCCACACACACATGCACGCCATGATACCAATCGTTTAATAATGGGTTGCAAATGGATGTTTAAACATGGGTAAAACTGGCAGAAAAAAAGTACTCACACGGCAGGAGAGGGTAGCTCAAAATGACAATTTCAGAGGAAGCTGTGAAGTCAGAGAGAGAAAAAGTCAGAGGTATTAGGAGAGAACTGATGAGCATGCACACTGTGTATTTATAGCAACCTGGAGAAAAAAAACACACAAAAAAACAGAAGACCTGTCAGGGAAAATACTGACATGCAAAAAAAAAGAGAAGGAAGAGCTGAGGAAGTCATATGCTTTGAGAGAAAGCAAGACAAACTACGGATAAATCAGTGGCGATGTACACAAGATGACAATTGAGTAAGTTAAATGGCCTTGACACAGGCTAGTAATAATGATGTGAGAGGTGGGAAAAGATAAAAAAAAGAAAAGAAACTATTTACCACTTTTGAAGCACAAATCTGAAAAGGAATGTATTGAATGAGAGTAAAATGTGGCTTTTATCTAGCACAGCCAGATAAAAGCTATGCAATCATCAGGCAGTTAGTGACTGCAACATCTAGTCTGCTTAACAAGCCATTTGACAACGAAGTATGTAACAGCACAAACCAGACTGGAGGGTATCCAAGGTCAGAAACAGGGGAGACGGAAAGAGAGAGGAGAGTTTTTGCAGAGTCATTCCCAGAGCTCCGTCACGCCTAGTGTCTCTTTGCCCTCAGACAACTTTCAGTGTTGACCTCTAGATAATTTTCACCGCACTAGCAATATACTGCCGTGTCCACAGTGATATCAGAACAAAATTAATTAAACAAGAGACCTTCTCGACCAAGCCTTGCTTCAGCAGGGCAGTTATATTGGAGTCATGTATATTGTTATTCACCCAAAGGGACATATTACTCTTCATCTAAATATATTTTCTTTTTCTGATATGAGCTATGCAAAACAGAAACTCAGATGTTTATTAGATAAGGTGAGGGGGTAGATTCGAGACAGATAAAATGAAAAGAATGACCATATACTGAGGAGGATATAAGAATGGGTAATGCAGCCAAACAGATGGCATCTTTATTTTCTTTGAAGGAGCGAATGTCTTGCCTTTTTCCTTTTGCATTTTGCCACTATAAATTATATGAATTCATAGCATATGGACCCCACTTTTCTTGCACATCTCCATCAATCCCATCTCTCGCTTTCTATGAATGAAAATTCTACCTTGAAGGTTTTGCAGAAAGTGGTATAACTGTCAGGCCATGCAATATATGTGTGGTGTTTTAGATTGTATGAAACAAGTTTGGGGATATTTTATGTTGGTTATTGTAATTCTTATGTGCTTTTGTTTAAAATTGTTTGGCCTTTTTTTTTTACGAATTGTGTTTCAATATTGGCATCCCCTAAATTCATTATCAGAGAGTTTGGGTGGCTTTAGGTACAAGTGTAAGAGCTTTAGAAAAAGATGACTGAACCATGTTTTTGAAATTGTTTCACCTTGCATCCTAGAGCCTTCTCCAGTTCTACAACCAAAAGGTGGAGAGTCCCAGGTATTTAAACCCAAACTAGGGTTTAAATATCTAGGACTGCTATTTGGTAACTGTTAACCTGAATATATTGTGATGATGTTTAGACAGATTAACACATGCTGATAAGCTTCTAAAGTACTTAGAGTAATATAATGTATACACATACATACACAGCACACTGTAACAGAGAGCAGGAAAACAGCATAAGAATCACCAACCAAACTAAGTTTCTTTATCTTTTTGAGTCTTCCAGTGCACGACCCAGACACACAGCCATATAAGCTTCTAGATAATCCAGACAGCAAAAATTCACACAACTGTGAAACACTGTAGCCAGTGATTGATGGGGTGCTGTGTCTCTTTGTCAATGTTTGCCAGTGGTTAACAACTCATTGCTGTACTAGATCAATAGGCTAATTCAACACTGCATTTGTGTTTTTAATTTCTTTCAAAAGGCGACGCATATCGACTTGCTAAGCGCAAAAACAATATATTTGTCTGTTTGCCGTAGACAAACATAGACACAGACAGTTACATTTAAGAAAATGAAAAAAAAAAAAATCAGATCAGATCCAACTTGATCCTAAAAGTTTATTAAAAAAGGGAAAAAAATCCCTTGAAAATTTGGTAAATGGTGATTGGTGTATTCATTCATGTGCTGTTAGGTTCTGTATTTAGTTTCCACTGTCCAACAGTTTTTTTAAAAAAATACAAATTTTGTTAATATCATGTTTAATGGTTTGTTTGTTTTTCTTTTAGAGGCAAGATCCTGTTTCTTGGGATGCGGCATTCGCCACTGCAACCCGGGATGTTCTGAACATCCGTTACACCCTCCTGCCCTATCTATACACTCTGATGTTTGAGGCACATACGAAAGGAAGCACAGTGATCAGACCACTTTTACACGAGTAAGTGTAAACCGACAAAACACAAGGCTCTTATCTTTGATGATAATTTTTGGGGCGATTTAGCATTACATTTAGTCACTTTATCAAATAATTGAGCTATTACCAGCATGGATCTTTCATCCTGATCACTGGCAAGATGACCTGATTTTATACTACACTGCTTCTCATTAGAGAGCAGTGTGCAACGTAACATGAAGAAGTTTCTGAATTTAAAAAAAGGAAACTTTCTCTTTAGTGTACAACATGTTTTCAACCCCAGTATCTTTTAATGACTGATAACACAAGTTATATCATGTTTCTAAAAGAAGGCTTTCACAATTGGCTACAAATGCTAAGTTAAATGGGAGATAAAACTGACTTTAACTGAGTGTCCATGAATTTTGTAGTGAGGTAAGGTTGCTTTGAGAAATGGGCTCTTGAAAATAACTTGAACTGGTAAGAAAATTAGAGTTGTATTCCTTGCCACAACAGCTGCCTTTAAAAAACCCTCTGCACAAGGCAATGTGACTGTGTAGTGTAGAGGCCAAGCATAGATGACTGTGGCTGCAGAAGAAGAAGACATATTTATTCATTTTAAGAGACTCTTATAAAGTCACAGATGGTATTTAAGGAGCTGGCACGGTGAGTCTGCAGGGTTAATTGGCTTGCATCTGCAAACCGTTGAATTCTGAATGAGTACTTGAATAGTCATCTGGGTTGAGGATGCATAAGAGAGCAGTGGTAACATTTCTTTCAGTCATGTTTAATGGCCTCTGTGGTTGTATGTTGTAGGTTTGTGGATGATAAAACTACATGGGAAATCTACAGACAGTTCCTGTGGGGACCTGCCCTGCTCATCAGCCCTGCACTGGACCCAGTATGGTGCAACATGTGCACACGTTTTGTATTGTTTTTATTTTTTTTATAGCTTTAAGGTTGGCTCTGATTTTCTTTAACTGATTTTTTTGACAGGGAGTCACAACTGTAAGAGGATATATTCCTAAAGACCGCTGGTATGACTTTCACACTGTAAGTACTTGTTCGTAACAACAGTAAAGTATTTAGTGTCAAAGTTCTTGCAGAATGCTGAGAACTAAAAGGTGCCTCTGTTTTACTGACTTAACAATTTTAACAGGCTAAAATAAAAACTACAACAAACATTCACCTGACAGTAAATACAGTATGACAACACCATCACGGAGCTAGAGCTTAGCCACTACAGAGAGCACCTTAATAACAAAAACCTACTCTGTGGGGCTAAGGGAGTCCCATCTGTTAAACAGCATTACAACCCCTTGTCACTATGCACACATACTAACACATTTCCACATATGCTAGTCTGTGCTTTTAGTCTCTACCCTACCGATGCAAAGGACCTGTTGAATTAAATTAATCAAAGATAATAACCTGTAGTATTTCTAGTACTTTAATAGTATGTAATTATTTCTTTCATCAGGCCAAAGCTGTTGGAGTGCATAGCACAATGGTTGACATGCCAACACCCTTGAATCATATTAACCTTCACGTCAGAGGAGGATATATCTTACCCTGGCAGAAACCAGAGAACACTACATATTACAGGTAAGTGAGCATACATTATGACTGATACATCTTGAGAGTTTGCAGCTACAGGTCAGCATCCTGTGTGTTGTATGACTTGTGTGTGCACGCTCGCGTGTGTGTATGTGGGGCTTAGTGCCTGTGCAGAAATGCAGAACGGAGCATATATCACTTGTGTGTTTGAATGAGAATGAAAGAGAGAGAGACAGTCAGAGGGCGATGACTGTTCCAGCAGGAAAGAGGTCAGATGGATCCCCTCAGCAGGAATATATTTGTTCTCAGCAGCAGGTATAAATAGACATTGTCCTCTATTACAACAAATCTATTACAACCCTTTCTGCCCCTTTTGTTTTAGTCGGAAGAATCCTTTAGGACTGATCGTTGCCCTGAGTGATGCTGGAACTGCCAAGGGATCATTCTTCTGGGACGATGGTGAAGGAATAGGTAAGCAAAAGGTTACTTTTGAACACGTACAGCCACCAAAACAGCAAATACTGTATGTGTTCATGGAGTCATTATTCCTGAATAGTAAAATGACTCACTAATTTCGTTGTTCTCATGACAATGACAATAAAGTTTCTGATTCTGACTAGAACTACATTTTTTTTCTCTCTCTTGTTTCCTTTTGTTTTTTGTGGAGTGGCCATTAATAATAGCCATAAATAAGAGTTAGCATAAGAAATGCAATCACCAGACAGTTTTTTTCTAGGCATTAATAGCTTCACTGTCTAGTGAGGCTGTGCCAGGCCTGAAGTGGACCCAAATGCAGAAACTCGTGCACGGAAAAAGAAACTTTATTAGCAGCTTTTTCTAGCAAATAAAGCTGCTAAACTTTATTTAGTATAACTTACAGAAAACAAATTAAAAATCTAGAACATAAAACTATGAACAAAATTCTGGGACACTAGAAGCACGGAAAAACCAAAACCAGAAACACAGGGAGACTTACAACACATGAGGGGGTATGATATGACAAAGGAAAACACAGGGCTTAAATATACAAGGGACTAATGCAGGGATGAGAAACAGGAGGGAAATACAGCTAGGACTAATAAGACATAAGGAGACAACAGGGTGCAAAGGTAGATACACTGACATAGGACATGGGACTGTCAAAATAAAACAGGAAATGACATGAACATTGAACCAGGACACAAAACACAACACCAGGAACACAAGGCAGGCACAGAGACTAAAAATCACAGAGGTGCTAAAGAATAACTAAGGAACACGAAATACAAACGACTAAACCACAAAAAAGCCCACAAAATCCCAGAACATAGAATAAACAAAACCTGACTCCAGACTATGACATTCACATGAATATCATGGTACAGGAAGAGCAGTAGAACATTTTAGGTATTTGTATCACAGTTTCTAATCTTACTTACAACCCTGTAACCAGATACGTTTTCAAACAGGAAAATCCTTTTTTCATTCTTATCTTGAAATTTACATTTTCTGTTTTTTTTTATTTATGGGTTTAAATCACCTATTTCAAAAACTGATATCATTACCACAAAAGACAGAAGTGGATCAATGGCCAGAACTTGATGCTTTTTAGTGGACGAAAGCTGCTAAGTTGGTGTGCAAACAAAAGAGATCAAGCTTGTTGACGTTGTATGATAAGAATAACAGGCTTGCTGTTTAAATTACAAGATGTGCACTGATTAATGAAAGATACAGAACATTTTGGAAAATTAGAAAATCAGAATCCACTAATGGCTTTTCATCCCAGTGTGTGTTAAGCTCCTGCGCAGTTAGTTATTCAGTGAAAGTAATTCTGCTACTTTCACTGAATATGAAATTCAGTATGGATTTTATCAGAAAGACACAGTGAGCTACAACACGTCTATCTCTACTTCCTCGCTTATTCTCAGACATGCATATTTACACATACACGAACAGAATCAGTCTCAGAAGTGCTTCTGTGAGAAGATGCACTCGTCTGTGGACGGTCTGTTTGTGTTGGGACAAAGGAGAGAAAGGCAGATAGTAAGCAAGTGAGGAATGCATAGAAGGGGAGTGACAGAAACCATTACAGTAATTCCCTGTGTCACAGCCTAGAGATATGCTCTCCATCACTCCTCTTTTATCTGGTCCCTTGCTTCTCTCTTCTGCGTCTCCCTGTCTGTCTGCCATGTAGCCTTCCTATGTCTTGCTTGCTTGCTTTGCCTCTCAGCGTATCGCTTTCTTACCTGTACTATCTACTTTTCTGCTTGTTTCAGCTTCCGCATTTTTAAGTTTTACCTCAGAGGTTTTGCTATTCTCTCCGCTGTCTGTCAGGTCGGTCCAGCTGCAGCACTCATTGTGCTACTCTGTCATTCACTGGTGTTCTCTCGTGCATTCAACTGGTTTTACTTTCAAGCATTAATACCACCTATGTATATTTAAGTGGCATAGCCAACTGTTTATTTTACTTAATTGGGTTTTCTAAGGTGATTATTTACTTGCTCTTTAGGTAATATTAATATGAACTTAAACCTTGATCAACACAAATTTTTATGCATCCCTTATTTGTCGCTGCGTCGCTCATTGCATAGTCACATACTCCTTTGCATACCCTCCATGCCTCTGCTCTGAATGTAATTCACCCCTGTTTCTCTCCTCAGACACAGTGGAGAACAAAAAATATCTTCATGTCACATTTTCAGTGACGTCGGTGAGTTCAATGGCCAAATACAAGCCATACTTCTCCCCCCCCCCTCCCCCCCCCATTATCATCATTATTACTATTAATGCAGCAAGACAAGCGGATCAGCTGATACCTTATCATTTAAAAAGGCTGTGGTGGTGTGTGTGGCTGTGGTCAACATAATTTTGATCAGGTGCAAAGCTTTTGTTGTGCATGAACCCTAATCAGAATTCTGTGGCCTAAAATTAACATGCTTAGACAGAAGAGCCTGAAGTTGAGTGGATATGTTAATGCAGATTTCGGTGTGTTTCTGGCATTACAAATGATTTAATAATCCTGCCTTTTTAAGGCAACCTCTAATGTAGAACAAAACATTTTTTAGGGATTTATGTGGAAAGAAACTAACTAACTAAAAGAAACAAACAAAAAAAATCCCAAATAATCAGACAAATAGTTCCCAAAGGTATTATGACAAACCTATTATCTACCTTGTATAAAACCTCTAACCAGTAAGTACATTGTCTCCAGGCTCACAAATCAGAATTATGTTGAAATGCAAACCTTGTGACTCACCACTCAATCCAGTTTTGAAGTGCATTTTAAACAGGTTTTCTGACTCTCTATTAGCTCTCATGTTTCTTGAGACTTTCTGTTTTAAAGTCTATATGCTGATGAACATGAACAGCTATATGCTTTCTGTTTGATTTCCTCTTGCTGGTTTGGGGAAATCAGAAAGGAACATGCAATACTCCAGAAAGGTCACATACAGTCCTTTAGTTTATACACTTTAAATACTTTGTCTACCTAAAGTCCAGGATCAACCAGGATCATGAAGGATAACAGAGTAAAGTCATGCAGGTGCAGGAAGAGCGTGTAAGGACTTATTCCTTGAATTTTGGTCTGAGACAACAGTGCCAACCCTGGCAACACCATGCCACCATGCATAAACAACTATCAAGCTTATTGAGTGAAGTGGATGAACGAGTTTTGTCCACTGACATGAAGACATTCTTAAATCAAAACATAACCCTAAAGGATGTGTTATCTATAAGGAACAAGATAGTAAAGGATTCACTTGTGATTCTAATGAAGTTTTACAAAATTGAATTCAAATTTGGCACCAGCAACAGAGTTGCCTCATTGGTGTCTTTTGGGGTAAATTTTAAAATATTGCTACTACGTAAGGATCATATCCTTCTGCAAAAGGTATTTAAGTTCGTTGAAAAAAAGAAAGAAAGGTGGCCTATGTGTTATGGCAAAGTTTGTTTGGTAACAACTTGATAGTAGTTCAGGTCGGACATGTTAAAAACTCCCGAATAGCTAGGACCAGTGGGAATAACCCAGCCACATTTGCCTCTTTGCCAGGCAAAAACCCAAAGGCACACATTAATACACACATCTAAACCCAAACACACACATATATGCAAACCCCTACAACATACACTTAAAGCTACCGTGGCCAAACATCTGTGGCTGTCCTCTGCCTACAATCAGGCTCAATTCAAAGCAATTTCACACAGCGATAAAACAGGCACTGCCTGACAGCCAAAGAGGGAGAGAGAGGAAGTATGTGTGTGTGTGTGTGTGTGTGTGTGCACGTATTTTGTGTGTGCACGCATGCGTATGTAAGTGACTGTGGGGATGTATGTATGTGCGAACAGGCAGATGTGAGAAGATGAGGATAAGTTGAGCAGAAGCAGCCTGGCAGATTAGCAGATCGTATGCCACTTTGGATGTCTATCTGAATGTAGGTGCGTATGTGTGTGTATTCGTATATGTGTGTTCTCTTAGCTCTGTATGAGTGTTGGACCTCAGTACAGCTAAAAGGAATCAGAGTAAACAACATTACCTGTTGGATATAAAACTAAAGGACTAAAAATAGAACTATATAAGGAAGAGATTCAAATAGTAAATCTCACTCACTGAAAAGATGAACCAAAAAATAAACAATAATGCATGACTGGGTAAATTTCATGACTCAGCTTAAACATTTTTCCAGCAAAGTGAATATGAAGTTCATGATTGTTGTTATCTGTCCTGTCATGCAATTCCTATAACAATACATATATTCCCATAACACAACAAAATGACATTGTGTTTTGTACATATACATATATATGATTCCCCTTAACGCCTCCTCTTTGTCTTCATCACTTTCAATTTTAGAACACTTTGACCAATGATGTGGGAACATCTGGCCTGGATGCTGTAGATTATTTGAAGCTGGGTGTGGTGAGGATTTGGGGCGTGGGAACTGAGATCACAGAGGTTACCATAACTTTAAATGAAGGCCCTCAGCCACTAACCCCACAGCACAACCTTGAATCACAGGTCAGTACATTTCTGGAACACTTAATTCAATTATGGTTAATGCCAATGTCTAAATATTGTGTATATCCACATTAAAATAAAATTAATCAAGTATTATTCATTAAACTACAGATGACCGTATAAAACCTAAACTGCATATAGGAAATGGTCTATCACCACAAAAGCTCCTAACATAAATTAAATGTTGAAATGAATGTTGTGATGTTCAAAAATGAGCGTTGGTGCTCTGTAGGCAAGCCAGAGGTTCATGGTCAATAAAGTTCAGCCGCAGAAGGAGGGTGTGTACCAAAACATGACATGAAACACAGATTTTTAAAGCCTTAAGATACTCAAAATAAAAGTATAAATAATAGCAATAAAATTCTCAGAATCCAAATACCCAAATTGTAAATAAGAAAGAAGAGTTTGGGTCATGTGTAAAGATCTAAAGCTGTTTTGCAGTGCTACATTGGTTTGAGGTGGGAAATGAAAAAAAGGAATTAACAGTCCAAGAGGATAGCATGTATTCCCTCTCCTCATTTGGCTTATGATAAAATATTCCTGTCAAGGTTGTGTACTGTACTCAGTGCACTTATCAGAAGCATGAAAATGATAGCAGCTCCATAAATAATGGTAGATGAAAAAGCTGTACATTTATACTGTTCTTGAGAAGATGGACAGGGAGAAGCCAGACGAGAGGGCAAGAATTGCAGATGAAGAAAGTCAGAATGACAGAGGACTCAGTGTTTGTGTGTGTTGGGGATGCAAGGATGGGTTACGAATACTGAAAAGACAGAAAGATGGTTCATCTGTAGAAAGAAGGGAAGGACAGGCAGTACTGGTGGAGAGAGGGAGAATGCATCACTGTAACTAGATGGAGGGAAAAAATAGAGGTGAAAGAGATAAACGTGAAGAATGAAGGATGTGTGGGGGTGGGGGAGAAAAAGGGCAGTGAGGAACAAGAGAAACGGAATAAGGATGACACAGTATGTGCATGGTAATAAGTAGTTTTTCAGCATGAGACAATCCATTTATCTTCTTAAGTATTGTCTGATGGGGTAACAACTTGAAAGAAATAGTAAGCAGCTGGTGCTGTGTCAGTTAAATACAGTGAGGTGGGAGAGCTATTTCTGTCTGGCACAGGACGAGATGTTTCATCCTGAAGACGTATAGGCCTGCTCTTACTGTCATGCACAAAACACGTCTCAGCGTCAGCTTGTTTAACTTTACTGGAAAGATGTACTGTGTATATATTAGAAAAACTGAATTATTAGCCTTTAGATCAGATCCAATTTATAGAACAGAACAGAAGGCAAGTGCTGTACATTCAACTCTTAAGTCCTGGATGATGTTTATTTAAAAAATAGTAAACGTGAGCCACCAATGAAGAAGTAAAACTGATGTTTCCTCTTGCTTTTACAGGAGCTGACCATAGATATTACTGATCTGAATGTGAATGTGCAACAGCCTTTTCAGTTAACATGGAAGACCAAGGCTTGAGTGCAGTATTTGTGTTCACTTGTAAAAAAAAAAAAAAGATATCTTAAAATAAGGGTTCATTAATTTAAACAAAGATGTGAAGAATACATTTTGTTTTTGAACATGAAATGTGAAACCTCAGTGCCTCCCATCAACCTATAAAACCGAATAATGTTTTCCTTTTTACCGTTAGACTGTGCCTTTAAAACAAATGTTTGATTTACTCTAAATAACTTCAGAACTTTATTGTCATTCAATATCCCAAAATGTGTGATACCGTAGACAAAATAATGACTGCCAATCATGTCTATGGTAGGAATATTTTTTCTTGCAATCATGTATACATGCTGATTACTTTTAAGAAAATGAGAATAAGGTAATGTTAGGATCCAACTGCAATGAACTCTGTGCATCATATGCATGTCGTTCCTGCAAATAAGATATGAATAAATCAGTGAACTAAAAACTGTGTTTGGTCTTCTTCTCCAGTTGGGGTGGCTGTAGCTCAGGTGGCATTGAGGTTTTGTAGGCACTAAGAATTTAGTAATAGTAAATTAAGTTTCATTAACTCCAGTTTGTACTTTGCGCTTGTGTTATTGTCATTTAGTGCTGTGCTTTTGCCACTTGTATTTTTCACAGTAGATATGCGCAGACTTGTGCATGTATGGGTGTTTGTGTGGGTGTGCCAGCATCTATTTATAGCTCTCACCTGCAGCAAGCTGTCTACCTGTGCTTTGTCTCATCCCATTATTTTCCCATATAATGATACAGCCATCCATTATTCAGCCTGCAGTAAACCTAATGATGTCAATTTAGCCATGGGCACCTCAAATTGATTTCCACTCTAATCGCCACTCCACGGGAAGCAATGTGTTTGGGGGTTGCTGTAGAACGTTGTGTTTATGCGCTCATGTCCAAAAAGTTTAGAACTGTGATGAATCATTCTAAGCCCTGTGTTCAGGTTAGCTATTGTTTTGAAAAGAGAATTTTTACACTTTGACTGTGAAAACATCCTTACCTTCAGTGCCTCTGGGACTAATTGAGCTGATGATCTGAAGAGGCATTCTTCCTGGATTCATACTGAAGTCATTACTGGTGTAAGAAAGAGATAAAGACTGTAGACTGTGAATGAATTCGAAGTTTTGTATTCTTCACATTCCTGGTGGTTACTGGTTCCTTTTTTTACACATATATATTTTCTCTCTCATTTTGTCAAAGAAAGAAAGTTAATAATGAATTACCCCTGACACTACCATGTTTTGAATTTGTTGTGAATGAGACTTAAATGCTTTCTTTCTGTCAAACATTTGTAAAAATTGACAACAGCATTGGCTCAGATTTTTCTTTTCATCATTTCTGCTTTCCTGTAATTTCCAGCTCAATTTTGTTCTCATCATTCTGGTCAAATCTCTTGCCTGTCTTCTGTGAATCAATTAACCTCACTCCAGTTCCACATGGATGTAGCCCAAACTACATGTTTTGGAAGGGTGACTGGTTTGCAATTAGTTGGCCACCAAAGTTTTCTGCTCTGTACCACACAGAGGCTTGTCGAATCAGTGTAGGTTAGAAAGATTTGGGGTTTTTTGCTCAATGTTAAAATTTCTAATGCTCAGAAAAAATCACTGCTCTCGCTTTTCTTTTGTTTTAATATAATCCCCGTAGTCAACCCATGTCAAATACGGGTCTACTCAGTACTTTAAAGAAGTGTTCCTTAGGCTTGAACGTCTCTCTCTGGGCCTGACCCACTAGATAAACACGGCAGGTTTCCTGTTCTCAAATATGTCATCATGCCTCTGGCCCAGTCATTTTTACCCATCTTCTGTCTGCCAATCAGCCTCTGTTCTGTGCTCTTTAAATCTCAGTGCTTAGTGCTGTATTTATGCAAGATACAATATACTCCAATAAAATCCTATTAGAATGTTCCAGATTCCTGAAATTTGAAAAAAAAGGGGGAAATCTGATATAAATTCAAAATACCTAAATTTATCTTTAAAAAAAGCTATTGAAAGAGAGCTGTAACATAAGAAAATGTGCATAATCATGTTCATTTATTCCTCATTGTTGGAGATAGTCGATACAGCTAACCACGAGCCTGCTATAAGAGCAGTTAGTTATCAAGGTAACTGCCAGCCAAGATTAGGCTTAAGGGTCCTAAAAATTATAGTTTGCCTGTGATAAATAGTTGGATTACATTCACATTCAGACTCAAGTCAGTAAGTCTGACAATATTAGATGCCCTTCAGAGAAAGTTTAGGTAACACTGCCAAAACAGCGGTGCTTACACTGCCAACAGAAAACTTCAGGATATCTTTGACAACTCACCTGAATATCACTGCCATCAGTCATAAGTGAGCTTCACTGACTTATCGACCCGTATTGGAGCCCTTTCACAAATTTCTACATCTTCCTCTGGAGTAAATAGACAACGAATACTTCAGACACCCACCATTTTGAGAGCTGAGGTAAACAGTGGACTGACAAGCTACACTTACTACAGATGAAAAGTTGGAAGTGACTCAGATAAAAACACTAAATATTTATTTGACACATATCTGGGATTTTTGTTGTTGTTGTTTTTTTTTTTAATCCCTGAGTTATTTCTATATAAATATGGTGTGTAAAAAGTGTTTTCTTATTTTATACACAAACAGTAAAAGAAACTTGCTGGCTGTCTATGGGTGTATAGCAGGGCTCTCCAACTCCAGGCCTCGAGGGCCCGTGTCCTGCAGTTTTTAGATGTGTTCTTGATCCAACACAGCTGATTCAAAGGGCTAAATTACCTCCTCAGCATGTCTTGAAGTTCTGCAGAGGCCTGGTAATGAACTAATCTTTTGTGACCCAGGGCAAGATCTAAAACCTGCAGGACACCAGCCCTCGAGGCCTGGAGTTGGAGACCCCTGGTGTATAGGGTACAGAGGGCTAAATGTCAAGCAGATATTAGGTAAACAAAAAACTAGAGCTTATAGTATTTAATGAACCACGAGGATTTAAATTTAAGGATTTAGAAATTTAAAAAAAATCTACATACAAATAAATAAAATAATTAAAACGCACTGCAATAAAAATTAATCTTTAAAATGTATACAAAAAATATATACATAATATATATTTAGGATATTTTTAACAAAAAAAACATAAATAGCATTCTCCATCAGTGTTCAAATAATTCAATTCTAGTTCCAGATTGTCAAAACATGATTTTCGCATGATTTTTCTAAATTAATGAGGTCCAACGCTTCTTATGGATAGTTGTCTTTTTCTCTGACTTTCTAAAAGAGAAGCCATCTTAGCAGAAAGCATGCCTTCAAGTAAGTTGCAGTAACAGTAATGTGTCTTTGTTCCCGGGGTGAATGACAGATACAACAGAGGCACAGATGGGTGATGGGGGTGGGGAAATGAAACAACATAAAAGACAGAGAGAAAACACTGTGGCAAAATCAAAGTCTGTCAAATGTGACAGGCGCGTGGGTGCGTACACGTGTGCTATTAACATGTTAGCAAATGGTGTGAATTATATATTTCATATCTTTATGCATATGCCATATTTGAACTATTAAGAGCTCGGCAAAATCACCTGTGAGGTGTTACAAAACCAGTAATAATGAAAGTCAAATCCATGAGCACATTTCTGTGACAGTCACATCAGAAAAACAGCAAGGTGCGTAAAATGTCACCTGTCACAATAAATTCATATGCTAATTTTTCAGGACAAGCTGAATCTTGAAAATATGCATCATTTTAAAATTAGAAATAGTTCATCTCTCATGGATTCGCAACGCCTTCCCCCCACAATCATATACACAGGCCTTAAAATGCAAATATAGAATATAGACTTGACCTCGTCTCCCTTTCTTTCTTTCTTTCTTTCTTTTTTTTTCTCCCACACGGTTTTTTCTGTCATATTTTCATCTGATGAAGACAAATAGTTTAGAGACAATGAAGCAGAACCCTACTGAACCAGGTCCTTACAGCCAGGCTCACCATTTGACACACACAAGCACTCTCACTTACACACAAACACATAAAAATGTCACCTGTTTGACATGAGTAGTTTCACCCCTCACATTTGCTGATCTGTTGCTCATTTAGGGAAGTCATCTGCCCAGTGAGAGCTAACAGTGCAACTTTTATAGACGCATGAATGGTTCCTGACCCTGTCTGAAACACACAAGAAAACGCTTTCACAAAACCTTCTGTTGTAAATAAATAAATAAATAAGAGGGGGAAAATCAAAAAAGCAACTCTGGATAACAAAAACTGAAAGGGAATGGGGAGGTGGGTTTTAAGGTTGGGATGCAGGGGGTTGTGAAAACATTAAAAACTAATAAACATAATGAAAAAATTAAGTAATTTATGGTATTTGTTAGTGTAACATAGCTTGATTTTTATGCATGTTCTTCTAATAATCTATTATTGAGAAATATCTGGCTAAAATGCCATTTTTGTCTGTGATAAAAACTTTTAAGCTGGCAGTTTTAAAACTGAATGAAGAACCTGCATCACTTTTTTCCCACTTTTTCCACTTCGCTGATCATTTGAATGTAGGTACAAGTCACATTGAGAATATTGATATTTCACATGGACAGCCTGCTAGCAAGTTGTTGTAGCACTTCTAACACGATTGTCTGTATAAACCAAGTGCAACCAAATACGAAACAAGCAGAAGAGCTGCGTATTAAATATAGCTAATGCTTCCTTTGATGTTGTGCAGACACAAAGTAAACATGTTTGTTTTCTTGCTAGAACTGATTTGATTCCATTCACTGATTCTGATTGGCTTGTCAGGGCAAAAATGAACTGTCCCATTTTATGGCACTGAAAGAGATTATGTTGAAGACAGACAAAAAAACAAGACCGAATGTGGAAACCTGTTTATATTTGCTGAAAAACCTGGTAGAAAATGTAATTCAGAGGCGTTAGCGTTTCTTTTGTACTGGAATGTAAATTGTTTCGTTTTAGACCTACGAACAACATGGCCTGTCAGTCGCACTGTGCTGCAGACTGAAAAATCTGCTACAAAGCTACAACTGTTGAATTGGTTGTGACATTCATGGTATCCATAATGCTCTTCTGACATGTTTTTCCTCTGTTGAATCAGCATGTCAAACTTTGTATTTATTGTGAAACCATCTCCGACATGGATAGCCATAGAATTCCAGACAATGAATCCTTATGACTTTAAGCCTTTCTTAGATTCTGTCTTAGATTTTTTACATTCTTAGCCATAGAATTTAGCAACTAATGACATGCCTATCATTTCAGTAAACATGGAGGAAACACTATAGCATCAGCCAGCATCTCAAAATAATATTAATTCTGTAGCTGAATATTGTACATTGTACACGAGGAAAAATTATGTTGATTTAAACATATGTGTGACTAACTTTAATCAGTAAAGATAAAAATTTGATCCATAACATTGTTTGTTTTTTCCAACATAAAAACGAGGATTAATTTAAAAACATGACTGAAGGGACCTTTTCCTTCAAAAGGGACATTTAAAGATGAAGGATACAAACTGTGGAGAGCACTAGACAGCCATTTTGTTTAATATAAATAATAAATGTCATTAAAGCACATCTGTCCACACTTGTTCGCTTCCCCTTCAGGTATCATGGCAATCATAATTGCACCATTACCATCATCATTTTGATCACTATTGTCATTATTCTTAACATGTCTCATTCAAGAGAAAAAGCCCATTCCACTACCAAAAGACAAAGGACACTTTTCTTTAATTGTGGAATTTAATTAGGCATGAAACTAAGTATTAATATTATGTTGAATAAAATATGTGCATTATATAGTACTGTGCCACACCATTGCTATAAAAACATGTTGGGAAATATTGAATAATTTCTAGACAATGTTTTTTTTTTTTTTTACTCTCCTTGTGTGTCTGTTTGCTTAGAAAGAACCTACTGATCAGTGGTGCACAAAGATCACTTTAAACCTAAGGTGGACACAAGAGTTCACTGTGTTAAGCTGAGAGAAACTAGAAGGTTAATTATGAGTCAGTGCAAACTGGAACAAAAATATTTCTCTCTTTTACTGGATAGAGCACTGAGAAGAAAAAAAATATTTATTTCTGCAGATAGTGGATTAAGCACCAAAGGATGGCCACATGCATGCAAATTTATAAATCACATCAAATGGCACAACCGCACACCCACACACTTACACACTCATATAAATATCCCTTACAAATCAAATCAAAACAAGGCAAACACAGAGGGGGAACCATTTTTGAACTAGCCAAACCATCCATGCAGAAAAGGATTTAAATATCCTCGTGATTGCATCACTTCCGGTTCAACAGAGCTAGTCAAATGCCTCTGGTGGCCAAGTAATTCAGTGCAGTAAAGTGTGCACAAAAGCCTGCAAATTATCCAACTTGCATGATCACCAACAAACTCAAAGTGCAAGTTAAGATCACATGGTAGGGTATTCAAAGAAACAAAAGAAAAAAAAAACTCAATTGCCCTCAACACATGGGTATCATTCTATTTATCTATTTAGCAGCGCTTACGTAGCCATCGGCTAATAAAATAAGGACACCACAAAAGACGACCAATGAATGAATAAATAATCCATGTTCAAAATATACACTGTCAAGGCAGTGAAGTCTCCTCTAAGCTTATTCAGTTTATTCTGGGCGCTGCCATAGAGACGCAAGGACTGAAGAATCTAACTCTAGCTTCATTGTGGATTGCAATCACCAGCTTAAGGACACATACGTGAGTTACCTGCATACTTCACACACTTGTGTTGGCTCAATTAATGAATGTTTGTGGGAGAGACATGTTACATTCTCAGCACAAGAAGATGAATATAGCAAAAGATGGCAGTCATGCATGGTAGTAATTGCAAAGCTAAAAACAGGGATGTGTTTTTTTTAGATA
Source organism: Mchenga conophoros (assembly GCF_057382185.1). Lineage (NCBI taxonomy): Eukaryota > Metazoa > Chordata > Actinopteri > Cichliformes > Cichlidae > Mchenga > Mchenga conophoros. Next base: position 14,626,687 of record NC_140539.1, read on the forward strand.
GTTTACGAGTAAATGTTGCCATGACAACACGCATTGCCTGATTGACATTTAGAAAGGACATACTGGGATTACGCTCATCTTTGTGTGTGTGTGTGTGTGTGTGTTTGCATTTCAAAGCATCTGATTCTTTCAAATTTCAAGAAATCCAGAGCATTTCCATTTCTTAAAAAGCATACTTTTTTTGTAAATGTGATGCTTTTTGCATACAACTGATGACAGCAAACTTGAGAGTTCCTGAGAAAAAGAGATTACCATCACAGAACAATACAGCGGTTGATGACAAATTGAGAGTGATCACTAAAAGTGGATAGGGGAAGATGAAAAAGGAGAGTAGAACACAAGAGAGGGATGATGAGCGATGGAGAGCACTGGCATGGTGAGGGATCAGGTCAGGAAGAATAAAGGATGGTGGATGATAGTCATGGAAATACAGAGTAGAAGGGATAGATGGTAGGAAACAGAGAGGGGGGGTGTCCTCTTGGTAGAATAGTTCTGATTGAGGTCAGTTTTCCTACCAGATGAGATACCACTTTAATCACCCTCTGCCTGTCTCATCACCATTGAGGGGATGGCCTCATCAGGGAAAGAAGAAAGACACTGCTTAGAGACAGAAAGAGAGACAGACAGAGAGAACAAGACATATCAAGAGAAAGAGAAAATACAAACGGAGAAAAACATACAAAACATGAGTGAGATATGGAGAATAAGAGACTAGGGGCTGATTTCCAGAGAGAGAAGGGAAGTGAGAGAAAGAAAACATATACTGCATGAGTTACAATGCGAAAGTCGTTTCCAAAAGTTGAACTTACATTTAGTAGCTATTCACTAAATCGCTCAACATGAGGTTCAAAGAGATGTCGATGCAAGTGAACGAGGCCATTATTAAGCTGAAAAACCAAACAGGAGCAGTCTGGTACATAAAAGGCCCTGCACAGATCCAGAAAAAAGAAGGAAAAAAACACTCTTTGGACAGATAAAACTTGCTCTAGAAGGATGGGAAAATAAACACTGGAGAATGACAGGAACATGAGCTCTTCTTTTCATTTTCATACCACATGATCTGAGGCATGATGGAGTATATTTTATGACATTGGCATGTACTGGTATCATTGGTGTTTACTGATGATGTGTTTGCTGATAGAAGCAGTGGGATGAATTTTGAAGTGTACAGGGCTGTACTCTCTGCTCAGATTTAGCCAAAAATCTGTAAATCAGATTGAAAAGCACATCTCAGTGCACATGGACACTGATCTAAAGCATATTGCCTGAATTATACCAGAGTCAAACCTCCCTTTATTGCTTTAATTTAGATAGCTGGTCTGCAGTGTTGGCACATGGCATTGAAGAAAACAATGGAATGAATCAATCACGTCCCTAAATTTAATTTAGCACTTTCAGATAGATATCTACAGTAAGAACTTTTCCCTAGTGCTGTGTAGACCATTATGCTAAAATGGTCAAGCTAAAGAGAATTTTCAGGAAATATTGGTAAATGTTCAGTTTCTATGCCATATGTCAAGACAAGGTTGAGGGTGCCTTAACCGTTTTGGGTTTTTTTTCTCTTTTCCCCTGTCTCGGCCAAGTTTTGAGGATTGATTAGAAACATGAATGGGTTGGTGGTGTGTTGAGGGCTGCTTTGGATTATTATCCCCACAGTCACCCAGCTAGCTTGGCTTCCAGGCTGCTTGGGGATTTTTGCTGAGTTTTGAGACCCACGAGCTATGTCTATGTTTTAATAGTTTAGATCATGCCTATTCAACTACGAAGTTAGTTGGGCCAGATTTTCAAACCGAGGAATTTATCTGGGCCAGATATTTTTTTTGAAGCCAGTAAGCAGCAGATCATGATCAATTTCAAACCCACACAACTGTACTGAAAAACAAGTATTTTTTTTATTCCTATTCCCCTGTAAATCTGGTGACCTCTCACAAATGCACACCAAAAGGTCCATTTAAAAAAAGGGAGCTATAACTAAACTATTTTTTGCACATTTGAAATAATAATAATAATAATAATAACAAAAAACATTTTGATAATTCCCTTTCAAATTAAAATAAATATTTCGCTGACCACTCACTTTTCCTGCCATGGATGGAGCCCCATCGTTCACAAGTATACAGACACGCTTCATATCCAGACCATTTTCCTCAAAAAGAGCTTAAATCTTCTCAAACATCATTTCGCCAGCTGTGTGTCCCTCTAACGGTAGTAAACCGAGCAATTTCCCATCCAAAAAACGGACATATACGCATAACTGTGCATTATCAGTTCTGTCTGTGATCTCCTGCTATAGACATTACATCAGTTTTCTTCAGGTCATCTAACAGCATTTCAAACTCGTCTGACGCCAGAACTTCAATTCTACAAATATTTGAACTGTCCTACAGGGGTACGTTTTTAATAGCAGATGTCACACTCACTTTTCACCGCATCCACCACGGCCAGCATGCAGTATTTCATTGTTTCAGAATCTGTGAAAGGCCTTTTCTTCTTCGCCAAGAAGCAAACACGAAGGGAAGATGCTGCAGCTCTCTCTTGGGCTGTACAGGACCCTCACCATGGTAGTACAACTCCGGTTGTAAGATTATTAAACTCGGTAAAATGAATAAGTATTTGTCAGTCCAGGCAGGGTTAAACCGACAGTTTTCATTGTCAATTTTGCGCTTTTGGAGTGAGAAAGACATGCTGTTGTCGCATCATATATTACGATGATTGTTTAATATGTTTACATCACGGTGCATTGTGGGTTAAATATTGCTAGGCTACTAGGAGTGTTGCATTCACAGTCTACACTACGCTGTAGGAATTTTAAATTTTTTTTAAATTAATTAATGAATTCATTTTTTGCGTTTTTCTGTGTTTCTGCCAGGCCCACAGGCAGGGCCACTCGCAGGTTGCTTCTGGGCCGCATTTGGCCCGCGGGCCGCCATTTGAATAGGCTTGGTTTAGATAGAACTTAAATCAAGCTAGCAGACCTGAAAAGTTTGATGAATGAAAGCTACAATTTGCAAGTGATTAAACAGAATCAGTGCTTTGATAAGGCATGCATAGTTTATAATATAAAATTGATTGCTATGTAAGAGACTGCAAGTTATCAAGCTAGAGAGATCAGCTAGCAGAACACGACTCTTTGTTACAACAGACAGAACAGGAACAGGAAGTGATACAATAGCACATCAGAGCCAGCACCAAGTGGGAGAACCACCAAGTCTTACAGCCAGGCAGAATAATCAGCCTGTATGGAGACAAAGATAAAAATAAAGAAACAGGCAAACAGAGAGAGATCAGAGAAAAAGATGAATAGATAGGATTCTGGTTTCAGCATGAGGTTTCCCATCTGTCTGTAGCCAGAGTGACACCTGCTCAGCTTTGATTCAAAACTGCACACTGAGCTTTAACAGGAGGCACACATCATGAACAAAAAGAGCAGCGTGCACATATGTTTGTTCTCACATATGCCAACAAAAAAACTGAAAATCAGAGTTCACAAGGCCCTCAAAGATACAAAATTCTGAGAAAGCATAAAATATATGGAAACTATAAGAGAACAACACGTTTTCTTGGTGAGGATCTAATCCTATGGAAAGTAGAAACTTTAGAAACTATTGGGTAACTAGTAGTCTATGAATTATTTCCTTCCTTACTTAAAACGATGTAATGATTCCACCCAGCCTGTGGAAAGGGTTCGGAAGAAGGACAAAACATGTTTACAATCACAGGAGTCTTTCTTACACAATCACCCTCAAGGCGGAGAAATATATCACATTTGTTGAATAAATGAGGACTGATGGAAAACCTCTTTGCAATTCTCTTCATTTACAGCTTGTTTGGAATCAGCTTTCCTTTGGTATTAAGGGGATGATTATCTTGGGTGGGAAAAAAAAACCATCAGGAAAAGAGATCATCATGCCTGCTTATACACAAAAGACATGCATCCCTTAGTTTAGACATCATAAAGAAGTACTTGTCAAACAGAGGACTGTTCTACTTACTTGTTACACACATTTGCTTGGTCTGATCATCTCTTAGTTTCAATTGCTCTTCAGTAAGATTTATGCAATAAAACATGGATTTGAATAATCTGCACCATGCAGCTTCATTTTGTTATGATTCTGGCAATCATGTCAAAAAGACAGTTTTAAATGGACTCTGCACCTTTAAGAACACCCTTACTGCTTCCACAAGAATTAAGAGTCCAACAGCTAAAAGCTGACTGAAATTGGCTCATGGAACAGTAATTTTTTTGATACTAAGCACACCAAAAGATCTATAACACAATGGCTGATAAAGAACATGATGGCTGATAAAGAAAAGAAGTTGTTGCAATGACCCAGGTCCAGACCGCAACCCAATTCAATTTCTCTGGCAAGACCTTAAGAGAGCTACGCCTGTAAGGCGAGAGACTGATTTCTGAAAACACTTACCTACCTACGCTCCCATTCACATTCCTTGGCAAGTTTATTGGATATTGCTACAATATCCTACCTCATTATATATACCTCTGGTTGTTTGTAATAAATATTCTAAACGTATCATCTGTCTCTGGGTTTGCATCTGAGTCCATAAAACAGCAAATGGTGATTTTCTTTTTTCTCTTTTCTTTTTTTTTACACACAGGCAAGTTTTGTGTCAGTGACAGGGCCAGCAGAAAACATTTGGCTAGGGACCTACGGTGCCTTTTTAAGCAACCGAGGGACTCCTAGTGAAGTCTGGCAAGCTACCCTGCATGTTAAAAAATTATGCTAAAGGGTTACCTGGTGTGTTATAATGTGACGGTAATAGGTCCTGACCAAGTGTCTTTGGAAATGAGACAGCTCTCCTTTAAAAAAAAGACCAAAACCAACAATGTGTTAACCTCTCTCTCTGTGGCTCTTACCCCCAAGCCTATGAATTCTCACTGAAAAACATGCTTTAACTTTCAGTAAAGGCTAAGTTATTACTAAAGTTAAGTCCCGTATCCGTTAAAAATAATAGATTTGAATGTTTCCAGTCATGTGTTTCGTGCATTAGTGAGTAAATGTTAAATGGAATGGTACTAGAAAACTAGTTCATGCATTTATTACTTCTAGGCTGGAATACTGTAATTTGTTATTATCAGGATGTCCTAAAAACTCCCTGAAAAACCTTCAGTTAATCCAAAATGCAGCACCAAGAGTACTGACAGGGACTAGAAAGAGGGAGCATATTTATCCTAAATTTGCTTCGCTCTCAGACTGCAGGCCTACTTGTTGTTCCTACAGTATTTAAAAGTAGAATGGGAGGCAGAGCCTTCAGTTTTCAAGCCCCTCTTCTGTGGAACCAGCTTCCAGTTTGAATTCGGGAAACAGACACTATCTCTACTTTTTTTTGCTAAAGCATATAGTTAGGGCTGGATCAGGTGACCCTGAATCTTCCCTTAGTTATGCTGCGATAGGTGTAGGCTGGTGGGGGATGATTCGTTGAGCATTTCTTCCTCAGTCACCTTTCTCACTCACTATGTGTTGTACAAGTTTCAATCACACATTAATACAGTGCTTAAGCACTTTCTAACCTATCCGAACACATGGATAAACTAGGTAGAACTTGCCTGATATGTAGGAACATAGACTGGGTTTGTCAGAGTTCGATCCACTGCGTTTCCAACTAGGAGAAAGCCCACTCTGCTACTGGAGTCACAGTCACCCTATAGTGAGTATAAAGTCAGTTTATGAAGAATTGTGGCCAAATGTTTTGACAGAGTTTGTTTTTTCATGCATTTTGATGCTTCAGTTTTCATTTTGATTAATTTTTACACAATTCTATGATATAGTAAAAACAATGACAAAGATTCAAACACACACAAACAAAGAAAAAATGGGGCACAACTGCAAGGAACAAATCCACATGATGTTTTGACAGCTCATATTTGTTAGAATAATCCTTACTGTACTTAAGGTATTGCTAGTAGAACTTTGCTTTTACTCGGTTGGCTTTAAGACAAAGGATATCTCCATAAGTTAATGGATGACCACATGCATATCAATAACTTGATGAGTATGGAAAATGCTGTGTTTCTCTATATGACCGTTCATTCTGATTTAGAGTTTTTTCTTAGAGTATAAAACTTCATAAACCACTGAATGTCAAATATTTGTTTTAGTTTGATCCTAAAATCTCAAGGAAATATGTGTACCATTAAGTGAAATCAGTGCTATCAAAGAACTGGGAATACATGTGCACAGGTGTGTGCAGTGTGTGTAGTGTGAGCACTCTCAAGCTGTGTATACAGCTTGAGTGTGACCCTGGTTTAATGCTTGTGTCTGATGTCATCCCAGAGATATATTGGTTTGGGAGTAATCTAAGCCTCAACACATTAAGGGAGTGTAGCTTCACTGAAGGATTACTCTGCACAGCAGGAGCCTGCCTTTAAATGTGTTAGCATAATGCTGGAGACAGCTAGGAGTAGAGGAAGGAGGCAGACAAAGGATAAATAGAGCGAGAGAGTTTGTGAAAAGGAATAGAAAATCAGACAGGAACCCTACTGAACTGAAATGTTCAGTTCAGTAGGGTTCCTGTGTACTCACAAAATGTACTAAAGTCAGTTGTAATCTTGTCCATATAAAGAACAAGATTGTTATTGTAATACAGTGTAATATACAAAGTAGACATTTTGGGTGATTATTGCATTAGCCTTCTTGAGAAATACTGTCCAGCTTTAGCCTATAATTGTCTCACAATTAACCTAAGTAGAAAATTACATGGTGTGTTGTAATCTTGCTCTCTTTTAACTCTTCTGCACCTTCAGTACTAAATTTTTGCAGTCATTAATTTTTGACTGGTGAGTACAAGTATTCATTCAGTTTATTGTGCTTGAAAAATTATTGTATTGGGAAAAATCTGAATGTTTTAAGATGTTTTTAACTGAAGCTGAATAACCATTGATAAGCATTTTGGAAACTTATTTCACCACTATCTACAGTATAAATAGCATTTATAAAATATCACAGCATTATGACACTGTGGTGTTTGAATCACCACAGTGTCATAATGTGTATTTTGTGTCTTTGGCTGACAATTTAGCATATCTGTTATATTTACATTAAAGCCTATTTTGCTTTATTTATGTGTCTGGCATTCATATGACTCATCATGCTTTCACCATCTGCCCAACATTTTTGATGTCTGCTTGCACAAATTAAGCTGGAAAATCTGGTGAACCCAGTTAGTGCTTTAGACTCGAGGAATGTCTATTGCTATATAAAGAATGAATTCGTTTTAGGGTAAAAAACGAACAAAAAAAATTATGACAAAGGGTTTTATATAATTGCGGATATCAAAGAAATTTTTAACATATATTACTGCACATTAAGATAGACAGGCTTCTGAATGTATGAATATGTCTTATTTGGATGAACCAGATAGGGTAAAATTCACTGGCAACAAGGTGGCAAATGTTCGTGTACATTAAGCATGAAGAATCACAGTGGATGTGACATATGTAATCTTATTTGAAATTTGGCCATGCATGCACCCGTGGTATATGCGAGAGAAATGAATGTGTGAATGTTGCTGTGTGTGGGAAGCAAGGGTAAACAGCTAAAGCAAATGCCAGTTTAGATTATGCATGAATAAGAGATGAAAATATAAAGCTGCATGTGATGGAATCTGTGCTTAACATGCATGTTTAGATGGATACATGTAATACGAAGAGCATCCATGTTTATTGGTTGCAAAAAGCAAAATCAGTTCTGGGTTCACCATTTTTGATTTTGTGGTTAAGAAGACGCCAGAAAGTGAGGGTGGCGTATTTGGACTCGTGTTGCTTTTGGTTTACACATTTTTTGACCTTTGAAAGTCATTTGAAAAATGTGCTACTTTGTTGAAAATACAGCATAGATATAAACAGGGTATGTGGACAGTGATGTTGACAATAAAGACGTCAGTCAAATATCTATCTATTCATATATGTGTGTGTGTATAAAAAAAAAACACCCAGCACGCCCCTGCGGGCGGTTTTTTATCCTTCAAGCTCGGGTCCTCTACCAGAGGCCTGGGAGCTTGAGGGTCCTGCGCAGTATCTTAGCTGTTCCCAGGACTGCGCTCTTCTGGACAGAGATCTCTGATGTTGTTCCCGGGATCTGCTGGAGCCACTCGCCTAGCTTGGGAGTCACCGCACCTAGTGCTCCGATTACCACGGGGACCACTGTTACCTTCACCCTCCACATCCTCTCGAGCTCTTCTCTGAGCCCTTGGTATTTCTCCAGCTTCTCGTGTTCCTTCTTCCTGATGTTGCTGTCATTTGGAACCGCTACATCGATCACTACGGCCGTCTTCTTCTGTTTGTCTACCACCACTATGTCCGGTTGGTTAGCCACCACCATTTTGTCCGTCTGTATCTGGAAGTCCCACAGGATCTTAGCTCGGTCATTCTCCACCACCCTTGGGGGCATCTCCCATTTTGACCTCGGGACTTCCAGGTTATACTCGGCACAGATGTTCCTGTACACTATGCCAGCCACTTGGTTATGGCGTTCCATGTATGCCTTGCCTGTTAGCATCTTGCACCCTGCTGTTATGTGCTGGATTGTCTCTGGGGCATCTTTACACAGCCTACACCTGGTGTCTTGCCTGGTGTGATAGACCCCAGCCTCTATGGATCTTGTGCTCAGAGCTTGTTCCTGTGCTGCCATGATTAGTGCCTCTGTGCTGTCTTTCAGTCCAGCTTTGTCCAGCCACTGGTAGGATTTCTGGATATCAGCCACCCCCTCTATCTGCCGGTGGTACATACCGTGCAGGGGCCTGTCCTTCCATGATGGTTCCTCGTCTCCCTCCTCTTTCTTGGGTTTCTGCTGCCTGAGGTATTCACTGAGCACTCTGTCAGTTGGGGCCATCTTCCCAATGTATTCTTGGATGTTCGTTGTCTCATCCTGGACTGTGGTTCTGACACTCACCAGTCCCCGGCCCCCTTCCTTGCACTTAGCGTACAGCCTCAGGGTGCTGGACTTGGGGTGAAACCCTCCATGCATGGTAAGGAGCTTTCTTGTCTTTATGTCAGTGGCTTCTATCTCCTCCTTTGGCCAGCCTATTACCCCAGCAGGGTACCTGATCACGGGCAGGGCGTACGTGTTGATGGCCCGGATCTTGTTCTTACCATTCAGCTGACTCCTCAGGACTTGCCTGACCCTCTGCAGGTACTTGGTGGTTGCAGCTTTTCTAGCGGCCTCTTCATGGTTCCCATTCGCCTGCGGGATCCCCAGGTACTTGTAACTGTCCTCTACGTCTGCAATGTTGCCTTCTGGTAGTTCAATCCCCTCAGTTCTGACTACCTTCCCTCTCTTTGTTACCATCCGACTACACTTCTCCAGTCCAAACTACATTCCAATGTCATTGCTGTATAGCCTGGTAGTGTGGATCAGTGAATCGATGTCTCGTTCATTCTTGGCATACAGCTTGATGTCATCCATGTACAGGAGGTGGCTGACAACTGCTCCGTTCTGTAGTCGGTATCCGTAGCCAGTCTTGTTAATGATCTCACTGAGGGGGTTCAGGCCTATGCAGAACAGCAGTGGGGACAGAGCATCTCCTTGGTAGATCCCGCACTTGATGGTGACTTGTGCTATGGGCTTGGAGTTGGCCTCTAGATTTGTGCGCCACATCCCCATTGAGTTCCTGATGAAGGCTCTTAGGGTCCCATTGATCTTGTACAATTCTAGGCATTCCAGTATCCAGCTGTGGGGCATTGAGTCATAGGCCTTCTTGTAATCAATCCAGGCAGTGCACAGGTTGGTCAGTCTGGTCTTGCAGTCTCGGCTGACTGTTCTGTCTACCAGTAGCTGGTGTTTTGCGCCTCTGGTATTCTTGCCAATTCCTTTCTGTGTCCCGCTCATGTATTGACCCATGTGCCTGTTCATCTTAGCCGATATGATGCCTGACAGGAGCTTCCATGTAGTACTGAGGCAGGTTATTGGTCGGTAGTTGGAGGGGACCGGTCCCTTCTTGGGGTCCTTGGGGATCAGGACCGTCCGACCTTCGGTTAGCCATTCCGGGTGTCTCTCGTTAACTAGCAGCTGGTTCATTTGTGCTGCCAGACGCTCGTGGAGTGCAGTCAGCTTCTTTAGCCAGTAGGCGTGAACCATGTCGGGCCCTGGTGCTGTCCAACTCTTCATACTGGAGACCCTTTCTTGGATATCTGCCACTGTGATGGTTACTGGACCCTGTTCAGGGAGGTCGCTGTGGTCTGCCCTCAGATCCTCTCAGAGATTTACAGTTAACAAACAGTCAGGTGAATAAACAACAATGAGAGACTTGTGTAGGTTAACGTGCTGCACGGGTGAAAAGCTCAGAGCAAATCACACCGAACTGCAGTATTCGTTTATTTTTATAGGTTACATCGTCAATATGCAAATATAATCACATTTCCTGTCACGCAGGTCCTGATGTCTGTCTGCATGCAAGCTGTGTGTGTGTGTGTGTCACAGAGTATGTGTGTTGCAGGTCAATTTCTAAGAATAATATAATGCAAGTCAACTTCTGCGGATATGTATTTCTGTGCTGGTCTCTTGTCAGTGTCACAGGGTCAGCTTCCTGTTTCAACAGAAAACTGTCTGGTGAAATATGTATAACATAACTTTTGAAGCATAAGCAAATAAAAAAATAAAAACTCCCTAACAGATCCACTAGCCACTGAGCATTGCCGTTATGGGTTGCGTCCTTCTCCCATATGCTCTTCCAGTATTGCTCCGTCTCCAGCCTTGGTGGTGCTGTTCTCTTATTATTATTGTTCCCTTGCCACTGAGAGTACACCTTTGCTGGTTCTGTGGAGAACAGCTGGTTTATTCTCCTGCCTTCGATCTCTCTGGTGTATCGAAGTGCTATATATATATATATATATATATATATATATATATATATTAGGGGTGCAACGATATTCGTATCGATATTGAACCGTTCGATACAGTGCTTTCGGTTCGGTACGCATATGTATCGAACAATACAACATTTGTAATTTATTTTATCAATTTTCCTTCTGACGATGCTGTCTGTGTTGAGCGCTCAGTGAATCTGTGTTCGACTACTCCGCCTAGGCTGCACTGTCGAGCGCAGATCCACTGAGCGCTCAACACAGACAGCATAGTCAGAAGGAAGAGCGCAGGGCAAGCTAGCGAGACAGAAGTTAAGCTCTCCTTGCAACAGGCAAATTGAACGTCATTCAGATCTGGCGTTTGGAATTATTTTGGTTTTCATGTGACGTATGACCCTGAAGGTAAGCGAGTCATGGACTAAAGTAAAACAGTATGTTGAATGTGCCATGCAATGCTCAATTACATTGGTGTGAACTAGTGTGTTAGCGCAGTTAGCTCGTTAACGTGTTGGCCGTCTAGCCCCATGCACGGAGTGATCGGCGGTAGCTCGTTAACGGAGATTTGCCGTGTTGTGGCGTTAAGGTCATTTCAACGAGATTAACCTGAAAGCACTAGTGGGAACACAACGAATATGACTGCACATTTACGCCGACATCATCGTAGTGCAAAGACAAGTGGAAGTGGAAGACAAAAAAAAGCAAGCATGCTACTAACTTTAGCCGAGTCATTTAGACAGCTGTTAGCACATGATTCTCCCTATGCTGCTGAGAATATAGCCCAGAAGAAGCGGATAGTATAGCTTTTATTTTGGAAAGAGACATTTCTCTGTAATAAACTCTCTTTTCCAAAGATGAGTGATTCCTCAATCAGATACAGGGCTTGCAATATCGCTAGCCCGACGTCCCGGAGCTAGCGATTTTTTCAGTCGGGCTACCAAAATCTATTTCTTCCCTGCCCGTCGGGCTATTGTAGGAAAAATATATGTCAATGCTTTTGCATTCTTTCAGAAATGTAGCTGGGTAATTATGTCATTGGCATCGGTGAGCCACTGTCAATATGTGACATATTGAAGTCGCGTTTGAATTTGCGCTTGTTTTTTTGCTTTCACTTTGCAATCGTGCGAACTGTGTATAGAGAGCGACAGCACTGATCTGTGAGTGATGATAATTTGTGCACCAATTCCTCTGACATCGTCTTATTAATCGTTAGCTTACTATGCAAACATGACAAGTGAAATCTCCCGCAGCTTAAACATGTGAGAGGTTGATCGCGCAGAGAATCGCTGAGCTTATGTGAGTGCGTGTGTAAAAGCATTTCAGTTCTGCTGAGCCAAATAAGACAGGTCAGGGTGAAGAAGTGACAGCCAAAGAAAAGCTTACCACAAAACGGAGAAGTTATGACAAATCAGACTATGAGGCTAAAAGAAAGTGCAGCTTTATGGTTTCATGGACAAAATAATTTCTGTGGCTGCAATATGATGAGCTAAATAACCAGGGCTGCACATAAGTGGTCCGCAGGTGCGTATTCGCTGTCAAAATAAAAAACACGCACAAGGGTTAGGGTTAAATTTAAAAACTGTACTTTTGAGTTAAAATATATATTTATAATTTTAATAAATGACAAATTAAAAATGCATGAACATTTTTTTGTATCGAAAAAATATCGAACCGTGACACCAAAGTATCGAACCGAACCGAACCGTGAATTTTGTGTATCGTTGCACCCCTAATATATATATATATATACATACATATACTAGGGGTGCAACAATACTCGTGTTAATATTGAACCGTTCGATACAGTGCTTTTGGTTCGGTATGCATATGTATCGAACAATACAAAATTTTTAATTTATTTTATCAACTTTTCTTCTGACGATGCTGTCTGTGTTGAGAGCTCAGTGGATCTGCGCTCGACAGTGCCGCCTAGGCTGCACTGTCCAGCGCAGATCCACTGAGCGCAGCACAAGCTAGCAAGACAGAAGCTAAGCTCGTTGCAACATGGCAAATTGAACCTCCCCCACCCTCATTCAGATCTGGCATTTGGAACTATTTTGGTTTTCATGTGACGTATGACCCCGAAGGTAAGCGCATCATGGACAAAAGTAAAACAGTATGTCGAATGTGCCACGCAAAGCTCAATTACATGGGTGGGAACTACTGAGTTAGCGCAGTTAGCTCGTTAACATGTTGGCCATCCAGCCCCACGCATGGGGCGATCCGCGGTAGCTCGTTAACGGAGATTTGCCGTGTTGTGGCTTTAACGTCATTTCAGATTAACGCTGACAGCACTAGTGGGAACAAAATGAATATGACTGCACATTTACGCCGACATCATCCTAGTGCAAAGACAAGTGGAAGCAGACAAAAACAACAAGCAGGCATGCTACAAACTTTACCCGAGTCATTTAGACAGCCGTTAGCACATGATTCTCCTTATGGGGACCTGATATGTTTAATATGCTGCTGAGAATATAGCCCAGAAGAAGCGTATAGTATAGCTTTTATTTTGGAAAGAGCCATTTCTGTCATAAACTCTCTTTTCCAAAGATGAGTGTTTTCTCAATCAGATTAATTTTTTTATCCCTTTGTTGTTTCAGCAACATTAAATTTAAAAACTGTACGTTTGAGTTAAAATATATATTTATAATTTTAATAAATGACAAATTAAAAAAGCCTGAACATTTTTTTGTATCGAAAAAATATCGAACCGTGACACCAAAGTATTGAACCGAACCGAACCGTGAATTTTGTAATGCATACTAATAGAGAATCACAGACATATTATTTTTAAATGGGAAGGGAAAAACAATACTAAGAAGTGCTTCATAGTTTGAAAAATGTGCCATAAAGCAGGGGACATCTGAATAGAAGTGTTTTCAAATAATTCAGCTCTGTCGAAAGTTTGAAGGGCATGATTCATAGAGAAGGCTGCTTTATTACAGAATCTGTTATATTAACTAGAAATGTGTGCGTAACAGCTGACCTGTGGGATGTAGGATGCAGCTCTTTCTAATAACAGATTCAGTGTGTCATGTGCATTATATGTTTGTTACTGGCTTCCAAATAAGTCATCACTCATAGTGACAACTATGCATGCTTATGTTTGCTGTTACCTTATCCATGATGCTCTCAAAATGTTGCTCCTACAGTTATATGAATGTGCCCATGCTTTCAGTCGCAAAACTGACAACGTTCTACTTTGGTAAATACTGACAGTAGTCATTTTTTTGGCAAAAACAGCTCATGCTGAAAGACAGAACACTCTGTCAGAATAAGTGTCTCTTAAAATAAACCAAAAGTTACTTCTTATCATTAGCATTTCAGTGGGTGTTTTTGTCCGCACTTAATGGGAGACCATTCAAACAGCTCTCTCGGTTCCCATAGTCGGACCATGATTTTCAAACATCAGCACAAATATGTGTGTCATGGTAAATAAACTGAATGTTTTCTCTTGAAAAAAGTTCTGCGTTTGGGTCCACTTCATACCCACCCGCCTTGACAGTATGGTGTCATTTTTCACATGTCTGGTCCTCTTTGAAGTAATCATGGACAGAAAACTTTTTAGCATAATCAAAATGATTGTTTAAAATAATTTATTTTCCTGAACTGTAGGACAGTTACAGTGAGCGATTGTTGCTTTTTTACTCACAAATTTTACAATTCATTTTAAGATTATTAACAACACAGAAAGAAAGTGAAAGTGTCTTTTCAATTTTGTTTTCTTTATTGTTTTGTGAATGAAAATGTAATCATATCTTTTGCAAACTGAAGGTGGAGAAAAAAAAACTTTACGGCATCATGCTGACTTAAAATTAATTCCTGGATTATTTTACAAAAATCAATGGAATGATTGAAGAATGTCAAGTTAGACTATAGTTAGACAATCAGTTAAAGCAGACCAAGCCATGAGAGCATTTATGTTACCACTTACTGACAGGAATACTTGAGCCTCTGACACAAGATCCAGGTAATGGTTACAGTAAAGAGGTAGCAGATTGTCTAAAGCATTTAGAATGCGACAACAGCATTGACAAGTACAGATTATACTTCGTGAAGGCTTCATCAAATATATATTGTTGACCTAAGCTCTTTAAATAGGAAATACTTTGAATTATATATATATCTCAATATTATCAGTTCTGTTATGTACAACATCTCCAGGTTTCTGGCTTTGGTCCACAACCCAATGGCAGAGGTAGCAAAAGTACAGGCATTCTGTACTTCAGTAGATGTACAGATACTTGTGTTAAAAACTCTTTCAAGGACATTTCTATCATTTATTTTTATGCACACGCCACTGAACATTTTGTTATATTAATATAGTACAAAAAATAATATTAGGATGTGAGAATACAAATGTTATTTGAATCTAAATTCTAATCCTAATACTTCAGATTCAATACGTGATAACTTAGACCACTGACAATGTCATTATCAATTTGTAAGACTTTGAGAAAACATGGTAGAATATTTAAATATGTTATTTACAGTTTTGGGTAAGTTACTTAGTACTTAAATTAGTAACTTAGTTACATTACTAGTTACTTCTATCAAAAGTAACTCAGTTACTTCAAGTTACTCGTTATTTTCAGAGTAACTAGTTACTAGGGAAAGTAACTTTGGTTTTACTCAGAATTCTCTTGTTAATGTGTTTCTTCCGTAACTGGATACCCAGCAAGATTGGCAGTCTTCTAGCTTGCTTACTTGCCACAAGTGCACTGTGCCACCTACCAATAGAAAGGAAAAAATAATGTGCACATTTCCACGAGAGAAATCCCACGCCTGATTCTATTCTAGCCTGCTTTTTACATCCAACACAAAAACTGCAGTCGTGGTGCTTTCGATTGTCCTCAGAACTCGGAAATTCTGCCTTCTGAATAGGAAGATGTAGGTAACACCAGACTGCAGCTGAGCTGCATACAGGGCTGGACTGGGACAAAAAAATCATCTTGGGCATTTTGACTAGAGACCGGCCCACCATTATAGGAAAAATCATAAAGCCTTTGAATGAAAATAAACACTGTTGTGACAGTGATGTACACTATTCTGATGGTATATATGTATCAATCTATCAATCGTTTGTTGCAAGACTCAGATAATTATTTTTTTTTTAAGTGAGACATTTTAAATGAGAATAAGAAAGTATTTCCTTGTGCCCCCCTTTCCCTTTTAATGCCCTACATGGACCCCTGGCAACACTTTCCTAGATCCACCCCTGCACAGTTACCAGCTGTCAGCTACTTAAAAAAGGATCCTGGTGTTATTTGTCTCTCAGAAACAGTTCATAACTTCCCTTCAACTCATTCATGTTAACTAAAAGGTAAACCTTTTTCTCCATCACAGCTCTGATGATTCAGTAAGGACATCTCCTGGTTTCATCTTCATGTTTCCCTCTCACCAGATAACCAAACCGATATCATGACCAGCAGGTTTACAGCTGTGGCTCCAGCGAACATCAGCTGATACTAGAAATTAATATTAAATAAATTCTAACAACAGCTGATCAAGCTTAAAAGTGCTGCTGTTGTTTACCGCAACATCCGCTGGTTTCCTCTTTCTGGCGCAAAGTGGGCGATAAATAAACAAGAGAGAAAAGCCGATCAGCTGATCATTGATCAGTTTCATGATTGAAGTAGAAACAGGAGAGCGATGGTGAGAGAATGAGAGGAGAAGAGGCAGCTGTGCAGCGTAAACACAGAATAAATCCAGCTTTGTGTCTTTTTCATTGTAGCTGAAGTACGAGACAAACTGTGTTCCTTTTTACCTCAATACGAAACGCGCAGTATTTTCTCTGAATACGAGACGATTCTGTTTTTTACGGGATGGTTGGCAACTCTAATAATTAACCTTATGAACAAAATAAAGTTCAACATCAGTAACATAGCACCACCCAGCTGTATAGAAACTCCGTCATGCTAGCTAGCACGCAGTACGAAAAAGTCAGCATAACGAAAATAAACTCCACCTAAACTTGGTTCATATCTGACCCAGATAGACTGCAGGTTATAACTTCTTACCTGAAGTTCAGTTCACCTGACACTCTCGGACCAGTGGCTGCTTCGGGTCTCTCCTCTTGCCTCCCTTAATCCTTCATCCACCTGCTGGCTTCCACCACTTGCTAATGTTATTGAATCTGTGGAAGCTCCGCGATAGCCACCACACGAAGTAACGAATAACGAGCCTATCTAAATCCCAGTAACGAGTAACGCGTTCCCGGTTTTGGCATAATAACTAGTTACCGTGCTCGTTACCACAATAATAACGTAGTTACTGTAACGCGTTACTTAATAACGCGTTAGTCCCAACACTGGTTATTTATGACACAAGCACTACAAGCGTTTAAAAAAGCATAGGGAAAATACTAACAACTCACAAAAACTTCTAATGTGAGCTCCAGTAGACTTTCTTAGTGGACAAGCTGTGATCAGTTGGCCTGTTACTATTTGTGGATTTACACATAAAACAAGATGTAAGTAGCTGTTTCACAGCTATTTCAGTTGAGTTCAATTTCCTACACTAATATTATACTGTGCATAATACAGTATACTATTAGTAATACTATTATAGCATAATGATTGAATTAAATGAATGAATGAATCTAAGTCTCATCAACTTAAATGTAAATTAATCTCTGCTACACTTGATGTAACCTAAGACTGACCACAACAGCCATTGTGTAGAAGTCCAACGCAGTGCTTTACTGCAAATTCACCACATTAATGGAGCTGACCTGTTTATCCTGCACAAAGTTACCCAGAAATTTAATCTGAATAACACAAAATTGGTATACCTAGCTTGTTTTCCAAAATGAAAATGCATGATTTGTCAAAAAACATCATATACTAATCCAATATGTGATTACAAATTATGACATTGCGTGTAATTTTAAATCTGCAGTTTATCAAGCTTCACTGAGTAGTCTTACCTTTAAATATAATCTCTCTTCTTCCTTCCTTCTCCTGTCTTTTCTTACACATTTCTCCATCTCTCAGTGAAGTTAGCTCTCTTTCTTTCCTCTCAGCAGCTGGACCTTTTGCTAGTAACATACCAACTGCACATTAACAATTTGTGTGTTTGCTGATGTTTGTTGAGCTGAATGGCACCTATTTGT
Source organism: Mchenga conophoros (assembly GCF_057382185.1). Taxonomy (NCBI): domain Eukaryota; kingdom Metazoa; phylum Chordata; class Actinopteri; order Cichliformes; family Cichlidae; genus Mchenga; species Mchenga conophoros. The sequence goes on from NC_140539.1 coordinate 14,644,620, forward strand.
TGAGTAAAAATGTTACTCCTTTTTCGCTCATTCCTTTTCTGTAGAGCTAGCATGTCCGTATGCTATACGGACATCTGCAGAACAAGTATACTGGCCTATGTTTACCGCGTGTACAAATGCCATAAATGATACCACTGAACCTAAAGTCTGTTTTAAAATGTAGAAGAGTAATAAGATTAGAAAGTACATTTGTGTTAAAATGTAGCGAGTAAAATGTAATGCAGCACGGTGACACGGTGGTTAGCACTGTTGCCGCACAGCAAGAAGGTCCTGAGTTCAATTCCAACATCAGTCTGGAGTCTTTCTGTGTGGAGTTTGCATGTTCTCCCCGTGTTTGTGTGGGTTCCCTCCGGGTACTCCGGCTTCCTCCCACCGTCCAAAGGCATGCACCGACATGTGAGGATAGTTTAATTGGAAAATCCAAATTGCCATTAGGTGTGAATGTGCGAGTGAATGTGAGTGCGAATGGTTGTCTGTCCCTGTGTGTTGGCCCTGCGACAGACTGACCTGTCCAGGGTGTACCCCGCCTCTCGCCCTATGACAGCTGGGATAGGCTCCAGCGCCCCCCGCGACCCTGAAAAGGAGAAGCGGAAGCGAGTGGATGGATGTAGCGAGTAAAAGTCAAAAGATGTCAGAAGAAAAATAACTCAAGTAAACTATGGATACCTAAGAATTCTACTTAAGTACAGTAACAACTTATTTGTACTTAGTTATTTCCCGCCTCTTCCCATTGGTAGTTAGCACAAAACATCACATGCATAACACTGAATTTTGTGGAAAAGGTGAGGGACGATGTCACACAGAAACAACATTACCAGTGAATTCGTGGCTGTCACATAATTATGTTACATCTCTCTTCAAGTGTTCCACGTACTGAAGCACTGGAAGTAATTACAAAAAATTACAGGATGACCCCACCCTTAACAACAGCAAGTGTTACTGACCAAGTGTGTCCTTTCACTCTAAATATTTCACATCTAAGGGGCAGTACTAGAGACAGAAACATGGATACACAATATTTTTCCCTGTCGCCCATTCTAACTTGTACATAGAGAAAGTGGAAAACAGGGTTGTCATATTCTATGCTAAAACACCACTGATCGATTGGTTCAGGTATGTGGATGTGTAGGGTTTTTTATGAGAGAGAAGACAAATATGCTTAAATTATGAGTTTTCACAATCTATTATTAAACGGTTAGAATTTAAAAGTTGTTTCACATTGCACCATGGACCTCCTCTCTGTGGCTCAGAGACAAAAGGCTGCTGCACCCAGGCAGTAAACACTTTTTTATTGCATGTCTCAAAAACACACTGTTAACACGGTGGGTTGAAACTGCTTAGGGTGGCCTTAGGTCTGATGTTGGCTCACATTTCTTCTGCAACTTTCTGGGCATCTCCTTATTTGGAGACGCCACTTCACCCATCACCATAGCAACCACCTCTTGCCCACCGACTTGCATAAAGAGGTTGGAGAAAGAGAGCTTCTCCAACCTCAGAAATTTACGACCATGTTTACTTTCTGGTGACTTCAATAGTGAGACAGACCCTTCCCCTCAAATTCCTTAGAGAAGGGGGCTCATCTCTGTTTATGTCTGTTAGTATTTGAGTACAGGAATCTACTTCTAATACTACTCTACAATGCTTAACTTTGTGCAGTAAAGTATAAAACACAAATATGTGTGCTAATTATGAGATATTAGCCTTAAAGATAAAAATTAATCCCAACAGATGATACCTGGGTGATTATCAAACCTCAGGATGTACCATAATTCATCAATTACATTAATTCAGTACACAAACACACTGGGAGGGAATATATGAAAAATGACATGCTAAGATTCTGAGACAGTGAAAGTATCATCAGGAATGAGGGGCATTTGAAAGTTGATGTATACTGTGATATATAAACTAACGAAGGTCAGATCAGTGTTTAAGGTTTGGCTTTCATCATCCAGTGGAGCCCAAATTAGCTGTCATAAGGATACTGCAACACAGAGCAAACACCATCCCTACAGACACAACGGCCAACAAAGCAGGGGAACATTATATCAAAGAGGCCCTGAGTAAATGCAGTTATCCCACCTGACAATTTCTCAAGCAGAGAAGACACCTGAGGAATGTTTCAGGTTATCCAAAAAAGAAGTAGGACAATTCATGTTTAAGCAAAAACCACTAGTGATTCCATATTTGTCAAGAATACTGGAACAGCTGATATGCATATTTTCATTATTTTCATCAAACATAGCTTTCAAACCCTAAAACACAACGATCCACCCGAAGGATCGTTGGGTGTTCACAGTTAAGTGCTAGGAAGATTGCCATGAATTATACATCGGGGTAATCAAAAAACAATTGGCTGAGTTGATGGCACAGAACAAAAAAGAGCAACTTCAGAGGCCAGGGCTCTGCAGTCTATTTGTACCTACAGGCCAGTGGCCACTCTCAGTGATACCAATGTACACATCCTGGACAGGGAGCATCTCACAATGCCGTGATTGCAGCCATTTCCCAATTCTGTGCGAATAGTGCTCATGGCCATCGACTAATGGTATGACAATTTGTATATCAATGACCATGAAACTAATCTTGTGGCTCATTGTTATGTGCTGGTACTGGGTGTGATCGTCATGCAACTGTACTGTTAATAAGGTTGGGGAAATCTGCAGTCAGTTGAGACTGAATGAGTCACTAGGATTTAAAGCTTCCCCACAAATAGTCGAACAGAAGTTAGCAGATTTAATCGGCTACACCTACCCGTGTTAGCACACTTGTCAATCAAATCAGCCATCTAAATTTAAGGCTTACTAGTATTACCCCATTAATGTGCTCTCACACACACACACACACACATACATACATACATACATACATACATTCATATATATATATATATATATATATATATATATATATATATATATATATATATACTACTGTAAGATTGGGTGTTTTAATTTGGGAGTCACTAAGGGCTAATTTTCTTTTGGAAGCAGCCATCAGAAAAATGGAGTTTTTAACAGTTCACTGTGGCTGTCATTTATTTAAAGTCATTTTGAGATTCTTATTTTTTTAATCCCTTGCCTGACTTAAAGGGAATGACAGTTTATTATCTATTGTAGGATAAAGTTCTCACACAAGGATGCACCTGCCCACAAGCTGAGTGAGAGCTGTCCAAGGTCCTGAAAGTTAAGCTCCTTTCTTGGCATTGGCTGCATAATGAAGCTGCCGCTGGCCATGGTGCTAAAGTGGCTAGGTGCTCTGGTGCTCTTGTGTTTGTTTAGTGTGTGTACTTTGCAGCTTTTGTAACAGGTATGTGGCATTCCTGTGAATCAGGTCCCAACTACATTGGATTCAGCACTGCCAATCCCAAACAGCTTATCTCTCAAAGAGACTAAGAATAGAAAAAGAATAATCTCTCTCAAAGTAGGACTTTCCAGACATTTTCAAGCAGCAAACTGTGGATCTAAAACATACACAAAAATCCCCCATCTTCTTCTTTATACACACTTTGTCAGTGGCCCTTGATGAATTGGAGTTCACCCTTTGCCTGGTTAAAAGCCGCGTAAGCCTAATGATGACAGGCATCTGGGGAAGAGAGATAAAGACAAGATGTCCTCAGACTTCATGACCCTAAGAATTTCTTTCCTTTCATATGCCCCCTCTAATCACTACAGTTCCACTCAATCACCTTGTATAGGCATCACTCAGATCTTTGACAATAAATCTGGATAAATGGCAGGCTTGGCCTGTCCATTCATTTTCCTTTGGTATCCTATAGACATCTTCAGCTAGTGGAGAGAGGAAAACAAAATAAAAGATTTGCATCTGAATAATGCAATAGCCTAGTGGGAGTTAGGAAGAAACAGTGTGGAGAGAAGTGGGAGGCAGATAGAGAGATGATTGACAGAGGGAGGAGAAAGATAAAAACAAAGAAAGAAGAGTAAGAGTTGAAAACAGGGTTGCAGGAAAGGGGGGTGGAAATAGATATAAGAGGGAATGTAGAAGAGGAATGAGGGGATATATAGGAGACAGTCGAAAACCAGGATCACAGAATTGAAAATGCTGCGTAAAGATGCAAGACAAATCAAAGAAATAAGAGCAGAATGAGAAAGCAAGACCAATAGTGGAAGTGGGAAACAGAAAGAATTTGGTAGACAACAACTCTGTGCCACTTTTGGAAACAAGAACTGCAGAGCAGAGAAAGAACAGAGTGCAGTGCTATTCTCTTCTCCGACTATGTTGTCTTCTTTCATCATCGTAGCGTATTGTCATTCTTGATGTGCCTTCTTTTTTTGTGGTTGTTCAATTGTTTGTGGCTTTTCAATCACACCTGTTTCAATACCTTGCTCTCCTGTAACATTCCTTACCTCTTGGGATGTCTTTGACCTTTCTCACTCCACATTTCTCCTCTGTTTCTATGACCCTCTTCTTATCCTGCATTCCTGTATTGCTAATCATTTGTTGCACTGTTTTGTTTGCCAACTACTGCAGTGGCACCTAATATGACAAACCTATCAATGATGTATGTTGTCGGATCAGGGTTTGATTAATGCATTTCTGTGTCAGATAGTTTCTTATTATCTGTGCCTTTCTATTTTTTGTGACTCCTACTATATTGCCTGTTGTGTTTCATATGTCATATATGAATAATAATAGCAAACTCATTGTCTGATAATTCATATGGCCTACTGAAGCCTACTTTAAAAAAAAAGGAAAGAAATTAAGAAATTGTAACCTTACCTTGAGGAAGCTTTAAAAAAATGATTTCAGTGGCATTTCCACATTTACCATATATAAGACACAGAAGACATCTGCCTTCTATGGAGGCATCCTTAATGCTAAATCATATCTACAACCTTTGGAGCAACATGTGCTGCCATCCCCATGACGGATTCTTTAAAGGAAAAATCCTGCTCATTTCAACAACACAAAGTTAATCAAATCAGCTGTTCTACTTTCTATGACACTACATATGACAGGACGACACTGTACTACAAAAGTCCAGGTGCTACAATAGTCTCATTGCAGTCAAATATGCCATTATGTCAGTTTGCATTGGCTGATTTAAGTTATTCTCTGTTAGGTTGCAATTGTTAAATGTTGTCATTGTTTTACTTAAATTTGTAAACTGTGCCTTAAACTGCATGGTTAGATATTCTTCTGTTCCTCCCCTACACATCTATAATGCTGGAGGAGGTAAGTAGGTGTAGCTGTTTAACTGCAGACACATTCCATGTGAGATTCTGGTTTCCTTATCTTGTGAAGGATGTCCACTCCCAGCCATTTCGGGGCTCGCCTATGCTTGCATATGGTGAACCATTAAAGTTAAGCCATATACGGGTAATACAGGAAATGTGGTTAAACAGTTGTAAGCATATATTGTGTGGCAGGAAGTCATGTACACACACACATGACATGGCTGGTTCCGACCAGCCTCCCTTGCTAGTAAGTAAAACCCGGTTACGTTGTTGTCTTGCTTTCCTCATGGGTGATAAGGCTCTGAACTAGCGGGCCTACTGAAGTGCAGACCCAACATTCTCTCTAGGTGTGCGGGACTCCATTAACTTTAAACTTCATTTATTTATTTTTAAAATTTACGGGATACCACTGAACAATTTTGAAAAGTCTGACAGTCTCTTTTTCTTTCAGTCCTGTTTTGTGTTATCATTCACTAAATTAAGAGTTTAAAATGTTTGAAGTGTTGATTTCTATGCTAAAATATGATAAAAAGAAAGATGGGAAACAACCGGGGGGATGTAGAGTGAGGGGACATCTCACTGAATAATGCAATAATAGACACCATGGGCTTCTCGTTATCATTACCTATTTATTTATTTTCTCAGAAGAACAGTACATCCACTCCTCCTCTCAAGCAATTACTTTTAATTGGATAACCTTTTCGTTTGCTGAAGAGCACTATTTTTAACTTAGAAAGCACAAGGTGTTGAAGCGCCATGCTTTCCCTTAGGAATAGTGACTACATAGAAGGGTAGAATGAAGTGGAGAAAGTCTGTTAATATGGAAAGGAGATGCAAAACTGGGAGGGAGACAGGAAGAAGCACACACATCAAAAAGATTGAGATGCCTTGTTTAGGACGATTTCACATAGAAGGAAAAGTAAAATAGACTTTTGAAGGAAAGCAATAACAAATAGATCTTACCTCTTAATACATATGGACATGCTGAATTAATTATATATGAAGTATATATTGTATAGGGGACTTTGTTTCCTTGACAAAAAAGGAACCAAATGGGAATCTGGAGTCTGATAGAGTATTTATTAGTAGTAAGTCTTAATTAGGATTTGTCACAGTACAAGCAGTTCTGGGTTTTCTTACCTTTTATTTTCTCTCTCTTTTCTATCTGTCTCCTCTCTTGCTTTCTTTTTCTCAGATGGAGATTGGCTCCGTGGTTGCCCTAACTGTGGGCGGAGCCTTTCAGTTCCCTGGCTCCAGCAGTCACAACTGTTGCCAATTTCCTCATTAACCACGTTGTTTAAGGACTAGACTGAGCAACTTTGCTCCATGCATTTATTGTTGCTCTATTGGTGGTAATCAGGGCTTCTTGCTTTTTGAGCCTGTACTTACCTTTTCTAATCCTGTTTTCCTGCCTACTCCCAGTGAAACTTTCTATTTAGAGATAGCTGGATTTCTCCAAAAAAACATGCAAAATTACCAAGACTTTCACACATGTAACTACTTACTTGACTTCTAACCTGGACTCCTTCCTCAAAAGGGAAAAACTGTAAAACTAAAAATATCAATCTATCTAAAATACAGGTAAAGTTCAAAATCTATATGCATTCTTCACATTTGTCTGGTGGGCTGCATTTGAGTCTTTGCCAGGCTGATTCTGGCCCCTGGGCCTTATGTTTGGCACCCCTACACTTACCTGCATTCCCCTTTCTGGATATTTCCATCACCAATCCAGGCTCACTAGCCTGTTGTTTGAACCCACAACTGAGATTCCACTCAAAAATTCTTTTACATATTTTAAAAATCAGTAAGTTGTCATCTGTCTCCAGATCTGCTATTTGAAGCTTGTCAGTATCTGATGTTTAGTAGTTATCACTGCTGTCAATGTAATATTTATAGAGTAATTTTGAGCTTCAACGAACTTTGTACTGTCACATGTAAGGTTCAGTTTAATTCGCTTTTATATTAACTATATGTAAATCAGAGCAGCAGTCACCTCAAGGAGCTTTATCTAGTAAGACAAAGACCCTACAATAATACTGAGAAAATGCCAAGAATCAGATGACCCTCTTTGAGCACGTACTTTCGTTAAACTCCCTTTTAGTGCAAAAAAGCCTCTTGCAGAACTAAACTCATGGAGGGGTGGTCATCTGCCATGACTAGTTTAGTGTGAGGGGAGTAAGACAAGACAACAGACGAGATGTGGCTAAGATAAGGGACTTCCTGTGGAGAGGTCATCTGTGGTTCAGCTCTCCTCTTTTACTGAGACTTGCAAGAGAATTGCAAGACAGTGGAGGAAGCAATCCTTTTCCATTTCTCTGAGTTGAACACTAGATCAGGTGACTGACTTGACCATTAAAGAATATCCTTGAGAAACACTCCAGTTCCTTTTGCAGTTTGTTTTATGTTATTATCCATTTGTGCCTGAATCTGAGCAGAGCGTACAGCCCTGTACATTTTAGAATTAATTCAGCTGCTTTGATCGGTAGTCACAACATCAATAAACCCTAAAGACCTAAATATCTATTGGCAGCCTTACCAGAACATTAGCTCTGTTTAACAGATTGCGTGGTATCCTTCGGATTATAAACCATTCCTGGCCTTCTCTATATTTTGATTAAATATTGGAATGATGAGAATCTTAGTTTCAAGACACTAAAGATTTTCTTTTTTCTTGATTGTAGGCCCTGACAATGACAAGCTTTATCACTTGACAATGGATCTGCTTTTCAGGATGTCAGTTTTACTTTTTGGTCCCTGAATGATTTTAACTGAATTAAAGGTGGAAATGTGATGGTAAATCACATCTTAATTGTTTGGTTGAAAATCCATATTGGTCCTGTACAGAAGCAACCTAAATTTTATCATAATGGAATATTTTTAATTTGACAATCACATAGACTTTTTTTCTTTCTCATGTCACTACATGAGAGTCATGATATTATTGTTAAACCAAAACAAATCTCAAATAAATAAATACATACATAAATAATAAATACATCTCTCCCAGTTAAGATTACAAATCGCTTCCTACATTATGTAGATGTACATCTACAGTGGTATGAAAAAATCTTTGCCCCCTGCTTGATTTGCTATTTTTTTTGTGGTTTTGTTACACAAATGCAGTTTTTTAAATGCAGGTGTTTATTATTAAGGGGGGGGAATAATCCAAACCTACCTGGCCCTGTGTGAAAAAGGGCGATCTTGATGATCCCCAAGACTTTTGGGAGAATACTCTGTGAGCTGATGAGACGTTTTGGAAGGTGTCTGTCCCATTACATCTGACATAAAACTAACACAGCGCTTCAGATAAGGAACATCATACCAACAATAAAATATGATAAAAGTGTTTTTCACACCAGTGCATGTTTGTTTAGCATGAAATGTCATGTTGCCTTTCATAATGTTTGATTAAAGATAACAGCATCATTATAGACTTCCCTGATTTCTATTGTGCTCATCAAGCCACTCACTCAGGTTCACAGAAAGACAATGAAAGAGAGTCTTCAGGTACGCAATTAAATGTCAGCATCACTTCTTAATTTAAACAATAAAATTGTGTATACTTGGAAGGTTACACACAATAAACAGGGAACGGGGATGTATATGGCAATGGTAAAAAATATGTTTGTTCAGATGTGGCTCATCATCACTGGGTGTTTGTTTGTTTGTTTGTTTGTTTGGTGGGTTGGTGGGTGTTTTGTATTGTTTTGTTTCATTTTTGTTTGTTTTTTTATCGTGGCTTTTGGCCCCAATTTCAAAACTGTCCCAACTTTTTTAGACAAGTTACTTTCATCAAATTCAAAATGAGCTAATATTTTTCATGAAACAATAAAATGTAGCATTTGAAAACCAATTTTTGTTCTCTGGGTTTCAAATCAGAATGAATTCAGAGTACTTTAATTTGTTGTTTTTACTCAGGTTTTCTCATTTTATGTATTCCTTTCTTCAACTCTGGCATTTTATCCTATTTTTGTTAATTGATTATTTTAGAAATACAGCACTTGGCTTCACTAGCATGTCTCTATGTTCTACTGTGAATGAAATATGGGTTTGTCAGATTTGCAAATCATTGCAGTCTATTGTTATTTGCATTTTACACTGTCTCCTGACTATCTTAGCATTGAATTTGTAAAAATCAAACAAAAATAAAATACACTGCCTTCTCAGTTAATTGCCCATAATGTAACAAATCTGTATGTTACAAAGCATCTTTTTCATGTGAGATCACTTTTTTATCTATTTATTTTTTGACTGTATGCCATGCTGTATGTGGATTAAAGACTTCCTGTCTGATCACTCCCAGTGGGTGAGAGTAAGCTGCTAGATCTCCTCAGTCCTCAGTCTCAGCACTGGCTCCCCACAGAGCTGTGTGCTGAGCCCCCTACTCTTCACCCTCTACACCCACAACTGCACCACCACTCACTCCAGCAACAATGTCATCTAATTTGCCAATAACACCACCATAGTGGGGCTCACCTTAGGGGGCGATGAGTCTGCTTATCAGGATGAGGTGGAGCAGTTTTTCTGGGCGATGCAGGGATAACAACTTGATCCTTAAGATCCCCAATACCAAGGAGCTGATTATTAACTACAGGAGGAAGAAAACAGACATTCACCTTTTCATCAGTGGTGACTGTGTGGAGAGGGAACTTCTGGGTCCTGAACACACATGAGGACCTGGCCTTGGATTTAAAAACAGCAGCACTGGTAAAGAACGCACAGCAGCATCTTTGTTTCCTGAGGGTTCTCGGGGAGAACTACCTCACCCAAAAGCTTCTTGTGTCCTTCTATCACTGCTCCTTAGAGAGCACATTGACATACTGCATCTGTGTCTGGTTTGCCAGCTGCACAGGAGCAGAGAGGAAAGCACTCCAGAGCATTGCTACCACCACCCAGAAGATCACTGGATGCCCTCTTCCACCCCTGGAAGATCTTTACATTTCCCGCTGCCTCAAAAAAGCCCAGAGCATCCCGAAAGATCCATCTCACCACGGACACTTTCTGTTTCAACTGCTGCCCTCAGGCAGATGTTTCAGGACATTAAAAACAAGGACAAACAGATAAAAAAAAATAGCTTTCATCCAAAAACAAAAACTGTACTAAATGCTGTTAGAACTGTGGAGTTTTGTTCAGGGAATGAATCATGGAGTGAATGCCTATTAACCTATTGCCTGTTGCTTCATTTATTTTATTGTATACCTGTACATATCATGATGGTTTTTAATAAGCACACATTTTCATGAACAGTTTTTCTAACAATCTTTGATTTGATTTGATCATGTTCATATCACAGTTATTTTAGTAAAAACACTGATACCTAGCTAGGGCTGCCACAAACGATTATTTTGATAGTCAACTAGTCACCGATTATTTTTGCGATTAGTCGATTAATCAGATCATCATCCATCGGACGTAAAACGTACAGCTTATTGCACCAGCAGCATCTGCTCTTATATAACTATCATTAGCTTACAGCTTTAAGTGTTTAAGGTCTGTGCTAACTAAAAATAAAGACAAGATGATAGTTTATTAAATTTTAATGAAATTTGCAGATTGTTTCGGTGGAGTTGAGTAAACAGATTTACTAAGGAACAAATAAAATACTTAAAAAAGCCAAACAATAACATTTTGAAGTTATCTAAGTGACTTATGTATCATGTTTAACCTGAGTAGCGAAAGACGGCGGTGGGTTTGAAAACGATTAGCCGGGAGTCCGGTGTTCTCACGGCTTTAGTGAGCCTAGCCCCCGGCTAGCTAACGAGCTAGTGGGTAACGGACGTCTCCGAAAACGTCGGAGCGCTTTTGAAAATATGTGGTGTCTTGATAAACTGAGCAGATATTTGAGGTTTACACAGCTACATTCTCGCCTGAAAATATGTTAAACGTTTATTTTGTGACCCAGAAAGAATAATAAGAGTAATATTAAAACTAACTAGCTTGTTGGAAACTGAGCTGGGCTGCGCTATGAATTCTGGGACACAGCTTCTTCTTCGTCTGGGTTTAACGGCAGCTGGCATCCTTGTAAATGCAGTGCTGCCATCTTCTGTTTCAGTCGGTTATTACACTCTTAAATCCTGCGTCTTTTGTGATCTTACAAAGCTTCAAATGACGCGTCGACTATTAAATCAGTCGTCGACGTTTTTAACAGTCGACGTAATCGTGACTAGTCGACTAATCGTGGCAGCTCTATACCTAGCCTTAAGGCAGGCTGGTGAAGCAGTATGTTGAAATTCCAGTGGATGTGGTTGTATGATGTGGGACCCCATCTGTATGTTTTACCTGTTTCCAGGTAAAACATACATACATAACACTTTTATCATAATCAGAACACTACTACCATGATCATGTTTTAAAATGCACTGCATTTGTGCATTTTGAGCTCTTCCCATTGCTGTGTCTTTGGCACACTGTTGTACCTACATATTATTGTGCATGAAGTGTTTATATAGTTGGTAAATTATAATCTGGAGCTACAACAAGATGTATGATATATGCATTTAATTTGAAGAGTATTAAAATACTGTCATAATTTTCTTTCTACTAAACACTAAACGCTCACATAGCAATAAGTATCATGACCACTACATAATGGTTTCTTTAGACCTCTGTGTTCTTTCTCCCAAACAGGTTCAGATAACAAAACTTTTCCATAGCTAATATAACATAATGGGGTCATTGGTCTTCTCCTGTTGAGTTTCAGCAAGGCTAGATCGCATAAGAGGACTTGACCTCTCTTTAGATAACAACTTATGTTGTAATCAACCAAATATGAACTTATCTCTCGTCAGTTTTCTTCATTAAAAGCACACGAGTACAAAGCTGAAAATGAGTTTGTCTGGTGTGTGTATAAAGATTCTTTTATGTGCCTCAGTTCTTGACAGGCTGGCTTCCTAGGTTTAGCCAAGCTGTACTTTTTTGGCCTTTTTTCCAGTAATCTTCTCAAACTGCAAAACTGCATGCCATTGAATCAGACATACTACTTACTTTTCTGGACTGTGATGGTGAATTATGATATGAAAATTACCCCATCGCCATTTCCACTGTTTCCAAAAAGTCTGGCTTAAGCAATAAAAAAAAAACTTTGCTGAAAACCTGGCAACATCTCTAAACAGGCACATTTCTGAGAGTTCATCTCATACCCTTGACTCTAGGGAATGATTTTAGGATGCTGCAGGGATCTAAAATTAGGCTCTCAGCCTAGTCAAATCAATCCTACTTTTTTTAAAAGCAAAACTCATCTTAACTGAGCCTAACATATGCCACCTGTCAGTAATACAAATACTGTGCTAATGATGCTAAATGGCCTGAAGCCAAAAAAGTAAACAAATATTAGCAGATCCATGTGTTCATAGACCTAGAATTTTCATACTAAAACACTATCAAAAACTTAAATTATTCCTTTTTACAGCAAGACATCACAAACCAACTCTACTAAACCAAAAGAAAAGAGGGTTTTTTGTTTGTTTGTTTTCTAAATGAAGTACTGTTCTCTTTACTTGCAAAGTACTCAAGTACTTTCAGTGATACTACCCGAGTCATACTTATGACATAAACTGTTGATAAAAATATAAATAAAATGTATTCAGACCTGTGACTTTAGTTTTGGCATCTGAAATATTTGAATGTTTAACACTGTTGCTTTTTAAAATATGTTTGAGATAGGATGTTAACGTAAGGTTATTGCAACTGATATAATCTACATAAATTTGTTCACACTAAATTTATCGAAAGATTTTTGGAATTCTTTTAAGCGATAGGGGAATATAGGTATATTATTTAAAAACAAGCAAGAAAAGGAAGGGAAAGGAGAGAAAAACTTAGCATTTTTGTAATAAATCACTGGCACACCATTCATCAATGAACAGATAAAATTAAGACATAACTTATCATGCATGCATAAATAGTGTTGATATATTTATCAGATGAATGTGTGTGAAAGTAGATGTGTGTTTAATTCGATTCTTTAAGACAGTTGTGTTTTATAAAGGTTGTGCACCTGACTTCTTAAATGCATTATCTTCAACTAAGTCAGCAAAGCAGGTCACAGTGACATACTGCATGGTTGCATCCCCCCCCCCCATTTTTTTCAAAATAATGTTCAATTTCAATATGAAAGGTCAGGGTAAACACTTACAAAAAGCATTGCTAATTAATGTGAACTGAAAATGTAGTGCATTAGAAAGATTAAGCTGAATAGAGATTAGATGTGTGCGAAACACTGTGCTTGTGTTTGTGCGTGCATGGATGTATGTATGTAGGTGTGCTTTTAGTGGGAGAGGGATTTTATTTCTGTAGTAAGTGATTGCTTAGATGTGCAACTCTATAAGTGTCAGTGTGTTTATCCATTTGGGTGTCCATGCCTGTGTGTTTGCATGTCAGTGTGTGTAATTGGCCAAATTTGGTTTGCGCATTTCAACTCAGGGGAGGTAAGTTATTGGACTGACCTCTGTAGTGTGACAACAGTAGAGTCTGAGGCAGTCCAAAGGCCTGAACATCGGTAGCCACTGATGATCAAAGCACATTAAAGATTAAAGCAGTCGCTCATAACAAAGTCATTGGTATGTGGTTTGTGCATTGCTAGTTCCATTGAGGTTTATGGGGGTGCTGAATTGTTTGCTTATGGTCATGTTTGAGTGTGTGTGTCTTACTATTGTGTGATGTGTTATGTGTATGGAAATATGTAAGTGTAGCTGAATTCATAGTACCCACATTGAAAACCTCTTATGAAATTACTGTCATGTGTGAGTCTGTCTGTGCATGTTTTTAATATTTTTATTTTAACTTTGATTTTGCAGGACATTTGTGTACTAGGTATTGTTGTATGCTTTCAAAATAAGCTCTTAATATTTGTCAAAGTTTGGTGAGAGTGTTTGTTTTGTTCTTTTTCTTTCATTTTTATGATGAAAGTTTGAAGGCTGTGTCTGTATGATTGTGGATCATGAAGATGAGAATTTTGACAAACAGCACCCCTTTGTTAACTTAGAATTTGTCCCCTTGTCAACTTGTCAACCGCATCTTCACAGTTACTCGCGGCCTTTGTTAAAATTGAATCCAAAAGCTCATTTTGTGTATGAATGTGTGTTTTGTTAGCCAAGATGTGTGAGGTTTTATCCAAGTTTCTGTATTGTAAGCAAAATCTCTATGTGAGCAAGATATCTTAAGCAAATAACTAGAAAAGACCAAGTTTGCTGTGAGTAAAATATGAAAAGAAGGTAAAAGTCAAGATAAAATCTTTTTTTTAAAAAACCTACTTGACAATACATAAACAGTCATGGCCACTTTATTAGGGATACTTATTTGGCTCCGCATTAATACAAATGTCAAACCAGTCAATCACCTGACAGCATGTCAATACGTCTATGTATGCAAATGTGGTCAAGATGAAGTTCAAACCAAGCATGTGAATGGGGAAGGAAGGCGATTTAAGTGAGTATGGCATTGTTTTTGTGCCAGAGGGGCTGGTCTGATCTTCTGTTCTACTTGGATTTTCTACTACTACCAGACATCTGGGGGTTTGAGACTTCTGCCCAGTATCTTAGATGTTCCTAGGATTACATTTTTCTGGACAGGGAGCTCTGATGTTGTGCCTGAAATCTATTAGAGCAACTCTTCCGGTCTTGGGCTCCTAATGCTTCTGTTCTCACTAGAACCAATTTGGACTCCCCAGGATTGCTATATCTATCACAACTGTGGTCTTCTGCTCCTTGTCAGCCATAACTATGTTTGTGCTAGGATGTTCCAGATTATTTCAGCCACTTGTTTGTGACTCTCATTGTATGCAGTCCAGGCTTGCATCTTACATACTGCTACTTATTGGATAGTCTCCGGGGCACCTTTGCACAGATGCAACTTGGTTCTTGCTGGCCTGTGTTGCAACCAGTCAGCCACACTTATCCAGTCCAAATGATATGTCAATGTCATTGTTATAGATACGGGTGAAATGGATGAGTGAAATTATCTCTCGCACACTCCTGGCATATAGCTTGATGTCATCTAGGAGATAGGCGATGGTCACTCTACTTCTGAATTTATATCCTTATCCGCTATTAAGCTGGCTTAGGGGCTTTAGACATGTGCAGAACAGCAGCAGGGATAATGCATCTCTTTGGTATATTATGCACGATGGTGATTTTTGCCTTGGAGTTGGTGTTCACTGTGATCTTTCACAGTCCCATTGGTTCCTGATGAATGTTATTAGTATACTGTGAATTTTGGAAAGTGCCAAGCTCTCCATGCGTTCATGTGTGCATTTAAGTAGGTGTCCTTGTAGTCAATCCAACCGAGGCTCAGTTTGGTCTCCTGGTCTGGTGCTTTAGTCCTCTGGTATTACTTTCTGGGTTATATTCATGTATTGACTCATGTGCGTATACAGCTTCGTCACTGCCATGGGTGAGATGAGCTTATATACAGACACACATACACATATGTAAATATTAAAAAATTAAAAATGATGGGTTTTTTTTTTAATGAATATCAGTAAAGGTCAACTGGTATGAGAATGTAAGAGATAGACAAAAACTTATTTCAAGAAACTATAAATTTAATTGAAAATTGGATCCCATTCATCAGGTTTAAATTTGTTGCTTCATTGATCTGACAGTACTTTTGACCTTAGTTAAGTTATGTTTGTCTGAAATACAATCACACAAATGATTTTATCAATGAACTATCCTGGGAGAAGTGTAAAAGAAAAAACATTATCTGCTTGGAGAGGCCAGTTTTGATTGGTTTCATGTACCATTCATATTAGAACGAGGCAGTTGAGCATGCTCATGTGTTTTTCTCAGTCTTTTTGTGTGCAACAGAGCATGAGAGAGAGGAAGATGCAGGCAGAAAAACTGACTCAGAGGATTGATTTCCGTATGAATGCAGAGGATTGATTTGCATGCTTGTCTTTAAAATGGCTTTGTGTAAAGTGTTTTGGCAAATCCATATCAAATCCATATCAGAGACCAAGATATTCCAGACTTAATTGTGCCTTATGTGTGGTCAGGTGTTTGAGATGTGTGTGTGTTTGTGTGGGCACTGAACTTCCTTTGGTCTCATTAGCCACCTGTCCTGACTAGACACATTTTCAGCTTTGCCTTTCTCTTTCTTTGCTTCTCTCCCTCCACACTCCTTTCTGAGCCCCTGATTGCAGGATTAAACATACACACACACATACAGACACACACACACACATGAAAAAAACAAAAAACCCAACTGATAGCACACACAAAGTCTCCAGAGTTCTATGCCAACAGACCTGTAACCGTCGGCAACTGCTCTTGTTTACGCTGGAGATGAATGTGACAGATCGTAGCTCAACTTGCCTAAATAGTTCCCCATACCCCCAGACAGGTGGTGTGCATATATTTGTGGTGTGTGTGTGTGTGTGTGTGTGTGTGTGTGTGGGTATGAGGGTAGTAGGTGGTTGTGGAGCATGTGTGGTGGCAAATATGTTTCAGCGATCCAGGTGGCACCATTTCATTTGTTTGTTTTTGCTCCCTCTATGCTCACCTCTATTCCCACTTGTTAATTGTCATCTCTCATTTCAGCTCCCTTTTGACTTCCCTTTGCCTCTTTCCCTTCTTCCACTGTTCCTTGTATCCGAGGAGGTGCTTTCCTTAATTTAAAAACAAAAATTGAGCTATGCAATTTTTAGAAAGCCAATATGTTTTTCTGGCACATGTTTAGAATTCATTTTGAGCAAAAATGTAAAGCTGGCCCCGATCCAGTCAATTTAATTGCTTAAAATTTCCCAAGAATGCACTTCAACCAGATCTCCGGACCACACACTCTCTCACCACTTTTAAATCACGTCTCAAAAGCCATCTATTCAGAATTGCATACATCTGATCTGTCTTAGTCCATTTTTGCCTTGCTCAGCTTTTATACTTGCTTTTTTACTTTTATGCTTGTGGTTTTTCTTGTTTGTTTGTTTTTTTACCCTGTCTAAATTTTATTTTGCCATGTTTATATTTTATTGTTACTATTGTTCTTGTGTTATTGTACGGTGACCTTGAGGGTCTTAAAGGTGCCTATAAATAAAATGTATTATTTTTATTTTTTTTTAGACGACCTTGTCATAGACTGTATCACCCTGCGAAACTTTGTTTTTGTCTTGTTCGTTTTGTTTAATTTGAGCATCCAGCAAATGGAATAAATGGACCAAACCATGGAAAACCATATGTGTGAATTAACAACAGAAATTAGATCAGCTATTAGAGAATGATTCAGTGTAATTGTTTTCAGAGAGATACAGACACATCTCTCATATTTCTTTTTTTTTTTTTAATCGTATTACGTTGATCATCCTTGCACTGTTTCTTCCATGTATTTACATGTGTTTCCTGAGAGAAACACATGTAAAACCCATACGGCACTGATTTGCAAATTTGCAAAAGGCTTTGCCTGTGTTTTTTTATTAGCCTACTCACCACTTTTGCTTGTATGTGACCTGCTAATTTGTTTTTGCTAGTTTGTGTTTGTCATTATAGAAATTAAATGAGTGGGTCTCTTCATAAATGTATGCATGGTTAGCAGAAGATTAACTTTTTTATTCCCAACAGCACTTTTGCTCATCATTTTAAATTGCTCTGCTTCATAAATATGGCCCTTGGCCTGACTACATTGGAAAAACAAAACTTATTTATATAGGCCTAGCACAAAGAGTTGCCAGGCATTGTGTAGAGGCGAGGAAGAAGGAACCCAAACGCAGGACTGACAGGTAGGTGAGGTTTATTATAAGGAGTGGGTGAATGGACACTGACTGGCTGGACAACTGAATGGCGGACTGAACTGAGGGAACACACGGGAAGGACAACATAACATCAATGACACGACAGTGAACGAGTAGAAACAGAGGGCTTAAATACACAGACTGATGAGGATGATAATGAGAGACCGGTGAGCACACAGCTGAACATAATCTGGCTAATGACACAAGACGAACTGACACAGGAAAAGCAGGAAGTGAGCACATGGAAGTGGCAAAATAAACTGAACATGAACAAAACTGAAAACACTGGGTCACCGACGGCGGTCGAGATGAGACTGTTTCGGTGGGCGGCCGCGAGGAAGACCAGATGACGTCCAGAACATGGCTGGCGCGACGACACGGCAGCCGCAGGACCAGGCGAAGCAGAAGCTGAGGCCAAGGCCTGACCAGGCGAGGCAGCGGCTGAGGCTGATGCCGGACCAGGCGGCGCGGAAGCCTCTGGCTGGAGACAGGCAGGGCCGGTAGGCGCGGAAGCCTCCCCATATGGAAAAGATATATATAAATCTTATACAGTTTTTATCTGTCTTGTATGAAACTTGTATGAAAAGCATACAAGAGTGAAAACACATATAAGATCCCTTGAAAAATTATATAATGAAACTTGTATGTTTTGTATACTTACTAAAAAAATATATGAAAGTAATGAGAAAGTGGCCACTTTCATGAGTAAATCATATATGTTTTTACTATTTCTTTTCCATATGGGTCTGGCTGGAGACAGGCTGAAGACAGGCAGGGCCGGTAGGCGCGGAAGCCTCTGGCTGGAGACAGGCAGGGCCGGTAGGCGCGGAAGCCTCTGGCTGGAGACAGGCAGGGCCGGTAGGCGCGGAAGCCTCTGGCTGGAGACAGGCAGGGCCGGTAGGCGCGGAAGCCTCTGGCTGAGGAGCAGCCGGGCCAGCGGGTGCGGAAACCCCTGGCTGAGGAGCAGGAGAGCTCACAGCTGGCTCTGGGTGCTGTGGCTGCAGGTCCGGGAACTAAACGGGATGGTGGACGGGCGACTGGGAGACAGGAGGCGACTGGACTACAGACTGGACAGGGGCAGACTGGAGGACAGGAGGAGACCAAACTAGAGTAGACTGGAGGGCAGGAGGAGACTGAACTACAGGGGACTGGAGGGCAGGTGAGTGAACTGACTGGACTGAGGAGACTAACGGATAAACAGAGGTCGGTGAGGCTAATGGCTGAGCTGAGGTTGGTACAGCTGATGGCTGAGCTATAGACTGAGCTAATGAGGGAGATAAAGCTACAGCCTGGGCTAGTAAAGCTGGTGCCTGAGCAGGGGACACTTCAGCCAGCCTAACCAGGGATAAAGCTAGTGCGTGAAAGGCTGGATCAGGTGGTGGATGAAGTGGTGGGCTGATGAGTAAGCAGGCTAGCTCTTCCGAGCCCCCGACGCATGAGGGCACTGGCTGGAGAGCCTCGGCTGGGCCTCTGGGATGGTGAGGTTGGATTCGGGCTGTCCTCAGCCTGGGTGCTGGGACAGGCACGGGAGGTGGCTGGACACCAGTCACCCCCACCTGAGAAACAGAAGCGGGTGTGGAGGTAGACTGGGTCGCAGCTGCCCTCCTCCTGGGAGCTGGCACTGGTGTGGGTGTAGACTGGGCCCTAGCCATCAGAGGAGGTGAAACGGCTGAAGGGGAAGGCCGAATCTGGGCCGCCGTGCTGGTGGGAAATGGCTGAGTAACGGGTGTGGAAATAGTGACGGTGTGTGTGTGTGTGTGTGTGTGTGTGTGTGTGTGTGTTTTACTGGCAGGTTTTTTGGGGATTGTTCTGGTTTTTCTGCCACCACTATTTACAGTCTTTGGAGCAGAGCAGAAAAACTCTTCCCAGTCCATGTCCTCGTCTAGGAGGGAGACTCCCCATGAATCAGAAGTGAGTCTATTGTGCGTTTTAAGTGAATAATCAGATGGTGAGTGCGAAAAACAGTCACTGGAGCTCACCATCGGGAGTGGCTGAAAGTAGTCCGTTTTATGGCGGCGTGTGCGCCGCTTTCTCCGGGAAGAGGAAGCGGCCGGGGTAAACAGCAGAGCCTCTGGCGCGGTAGCCTCCGTTGAGCCGAGGTGGGAGGCGTAGCCGCTGTGCCGTGGCGATGGTGGAGGTCCGGCGAATGAGGCGGCGGGTGTGTGAGCGAGGAGCTGAGTGGCGAGAGAGGGAGCGGCCGAAGCGCGGCGTGAAACTCCCACACTCCGCGGCAGATGCTCCGGTGCATGGGAGGTAGCAGGTGGGTGAACGCGGCGTCTCCGAGGCCCGCCCAGAGCCAAGCGAGTACCCTCGAAGACGTGCTCTCGCTCCGCGAAGAGCCGCTGTCTCTCCTTGAGCTTTTCCGCCCACAAGGAGAGCGCTACCTCCTGCCGCTCGTAGAGGTCCGAGTCCGCTGGGTTCCAATCGTGTCTTCGTGGCACGGGTCGTGTCATTCTGTCAGGCGTTGTGTGGAGGCGAGGAAGAAGGAACCCAAACGCAGGACTGGCAGGTAGGTGAGGTTTATTATAAGGAGTGGGTGAACGGACACTGACTGGCTGGACAACTGAATGGCGGACTGAACTGAGGGAACACACGGGAAGGACAACATAACATCAATGACACGACAGTGAACGAGTAGAAACAGAGGGCTTAAATACACAGACTGATGAGGATGATAATGAGAGACCGGTGAGTACACAGCTGAACATAATCTGGCTAATGACACAAGACGAACTGACACAGGAAAAGCAGGAAGTGAGCACATGGAAGTGGCAAAATAAACTGAACATGAACAAAACTGAAAACACTGGGTCACCGACCCAGGAACCCTGACAAGAGTAAAGAAATTTGTGTTTGTTTGTCTATTATTACTTTGTTGTAACAATGCTTTTAAGCAATAAATCTTAAACCATTGGAAAACATGTTTATCCACCTTAAATTGCTACACATTTGTAAGAAAAATGCATTTGTGGGATGAGAAATAAAACGGGGCAACCAAATGCCTAGAAAAACTAAGTGGTACTAAAAAGAAACAGCTGAAGAAATTAGGTTAATTGGTCAGAAACACGATGGGGTATAACAAGCGCATCTTAGAGAGTTTGAGTTTCTCAGAAGTAAAGATGAGCAGAGGTTCACCGGTGTGTAAGACACTGCATATCCAAATTGTGGAACAATTTCGGAATAAAATGTTAGCGAGGCTCAATGTTAAATTGCAAAGAATGCCTCCTCATCCACAGTGTGAGAGTGTATTTTTTTAAAATTTCTTTCAGAGAAGAAAAGGGATTTTTTCGTTAAGACGACGCTAAACCTTAAAGTGCAGCTATTACAGCATCGTGGCTGCATAGTAGAGTGTAATGACATGTCTGCAGTCCAGACCTTTCACCAATTAAAATCTATTGGTGCATCATGAAACAAAAGAAAAATGCAACAATGAAAAAGAGTGTGGAAAGCTAAAACTCTTTGTGAGACAAGCCCCAAAGGTTACGCAGTGCTACACCAAATTACTTTTTTTTCTTTTTTCTATGCAATTTCTACAACTTTACTGGGAGCAGATACAAATATCTAAAGGAAAAAAAATATATTCATCTGAAATACACTGAGAAAAAAAATCAAAGAATTTTTTTATTCAAAACCTTGGATACTTTAAAATCTTTATTGTATCATTATTTCAGAGTCACATATACAAAATAGAATAACGTTCTATAAATAAACATAACAAGAAATACAAGACTTTTATCAGGAAGGTTTTGATATATTTAGTATTTATTATACTTAAAATATTTCACTGGGGGTAATTTCATCTGTTTCTGTGCCAGTATATCAAAGAGACATTGGCATTACAAAGATCAAGTAAAAGTTTGTATGTTTACGGGCAAGTTTCGGTTTGTATGTGTGTGCAAGGCTGAAGGAGCAGGTTGTTTTCCAAGTTGTCAGTCCCAGATTCTCTGCATCTATTCTACCTATGAAATATTTACACCAATTACAATGAGACCTCATCAAGAATTTACAGGAAACCTTCAGATATCCGAGACTACTAGCAGCTGCAATAAATGAATAAGTATAGTATTACCAAATCATCATTTTTGAAGCATAAATAATGGAGGGGTTTTTATTATTATTTTATATTAAAAACTGCTTGGAAAATGTTGAAAAAAATCGATTCTCAATATGTGTCAAGAAAAAAGCCTACACATTTTAGGAATAAATCTGACAGCTCCAGACCCCCTACAAGTGTTCTTAAAAGCATAGTGCTATGTGCTTACCATTCATAATATGTAGCACACAATAAATTCAACATTTTTGCTACAGTCATGTAAAAAAGTGGATCTCATAGAGCAATATTTTGGACATATTTAGATAAGGATACACACTATTTCTTACTTAAAATGAGAAATAGTGCATTGCTGATAAAAGTGACAATGTGCATATAAAGTTTATACTCCCATATCTATACATTTAAGGGTTATCTGCCAGTGAACAGTAAACCTGTCTTATTTAAATCACTGAGATCTCAGATCTACTGTTTTATTTGCTATCAATGTGTGATGTTTCATCATGCTAAAAACTAAAAAATGTGTTTAAAGCCTTATGAACAAGGTTATTGCAAGTTATTTAAAATAAATCACTTTCCTCTCATCCTTCCTCTTTTGGCTCTTCCCATTAGGGGCCACAACAGAGTGTAATCTACTTCCATTTCACCCTGTGCCTAGTATAATATTCTGTCACACCACCCCTCTCCATGACCTCCTTCACTACATCCGTGAATCTTTTTTGTGGTCTTCCTCTTTTCCTTCTCTCTGGTAGCTCCACCTTCAACATCCTGTATTCAGTAAGTTCCCTATCCCTCCTCTGCACATGTCCAGACCTTCTCAACCTTGCCTCTTGAACTTTGTCTTCAAAACATACACAACCTGAGCTTTCCCTTTGATGTGCTCATTTCTAATCTTGTCCTTTCTGGTCACTCCAATGAAAACCTTAGCATGCTCAGCTCTGCCACCTCAGGCTCATCCAAACACATCCAGCTTCACCTTCTCTGCTTCTTGAACCTTCCTTCTGCTTACTCTTATTACTCTTATTCTCCAAAGCATGCCTCCACCTCTCCAGGTTGGTGCGGGGGTATCACCAGGTTCCCGTGCGCCCCGAAGACGTTCCTAAAACCGCTGTCATTACCCCCTTCGGCTTGTTCGAGTTTTTGCGCATGCCGTTTGGCCTGAAAGGTGCCGCCCAGACCTTTCAGCGGCTGATGGACTCCGTTTTGCGTGGGCTGCCGTTCGTTTTTGTTTATCTGGACGATATATTGGTGGCCAGCTGCTCAGCGAGCCAGCACGAGTCCCATCTGCGCCAGGTTTTCCAGCGTTTGGAAGCGCACGGCCTGATCATCAACCCTTCCAAGTGCCAGTTTGGGTTGCCTGTTCTGGATTTCCTCGGGCACCGCATTTCCGCTGAAGGTGTGGTTCCGTTGTCCGACAGAGTCCAGGCCGTTTCGGCTTTCCCGCGTCCCACGTCGGTTAAAGCGTTGCAGGAGTTCTTGGGGATGATAAATTTTTACAACCGCTTTCTCCCCAGAGCTGCCCACCTGCTACAGCCACTCTATGCTGCCTTAAAAGGTAAAACAGCCAAAGATCCGGTTGACTGGCTGCCTGAACGTTTTCCGCGCATTTTCCGCAGCCAAGTCTGCGCTGGCTGACACCGCCCTGCTGGCCCACCCGCTTCCGTCGGCGGAGATCGCGTTGACCACCGACGCCTCGGACGTGGCAGTGGGCGGAGTGTTGGAACAGCGGGTTTCAGGTCTCTGGCAACCGCTCGCCTTTTTCAGTCATGCGCTCCGGGATGCTGAACGCAAGTACAGTGTTTTTGACAGGGAGTTGCTGGCCCTGCACCTCGCGACACGGCATTTTCGCTTTTTCCTCGAGGGTCGCAACTTTACTGCGTACGTTGACCACAAACCTTTGACGTTTGCGATGTCCAAGGTCTCTGACCCATGGAGCGCACGCCAGCAGCGCCAGTTGGCGGCCATTTCTGAGTTTACCACAGACATTCAGCATGTGGCTGGTAAGTCCAATCACGTCGCTGACTGTCTCTCACGTGTGTTGGTTTCTCCGGTGTATGTCGGCATCGACTACGCTGCCATGGCCGCCGAGCAACGTGCTGACCCGGACGTCCTTGCCCTTCAGTCAACAAAAACGGGCCTCGTGCTGGAGGACACCCCGGTGTGGGACGGCGGTCTGCACCTTCTTTGCGACGTTTCCACCGGCCGCCCCCGCCCGGTGGTTCCCCTTTCGTGGCGTCGTCGTGTTTTTGACTCGGTGCATGCCCTCTCTCATCCCGGCGTCCGGGCCTCGGTCAAGCTGGTCAGCGCCAGGTTTGTTTGGCCGGGCCTTCGCAAGACGGTGAAAGAATGGGCGGCAGTTTGTATCCCATGCCAACGCTCGAAAATCCACCGGCACACACAGGCACCCCTCGAACCTTTCCGTGTCCCGGGTAGGCGTTTCGATCACGTTCATGTGGACCTGGTTGGTCCCTTGCCGCAGTCACAGGGTTTCACGCACCTTTTGACTGTGGTGGACCGCACAACCAGGTGGCCGGAGGCGGTACCCCTGGCGTCCACGACAGCGGCGACGGTGGCCAGGGCATTTTTGTCAACGTGGGTTTCACGTTTCGGCCCCCCTGCTGACATTACCTCGGACAGGGGCCCCCAGTTTGTTTCCGAGCTTTGGTCTGCTATGGCTGACGGCCTGGGAGTCAAGGTCCACCGCACCACAGCATACCACCCGCAAGCTAATGGGATGTGCGAACGGTTTCACCGGTCACTTAAGGCCGCGCTCCGTGCTTCCTTGACAAGTGGCAACTGGGTCGACCGTCTTCCGTGGGTTTTGCTGGGTTTGCGTAGCGCGGTTAAAGAAGACCTCGGGGTTTCCCCGGCTGAACTGGTCCTCGGCCAGCCTCTCCGGGTCCCCGGGGAATTCTTACCTGAGAGCCCTCCCCCATGTTTCGATACCTCTTTGTTGCCTTTTCGCCCCCCAAGAAACTCATTTCCTGTTCCTGGTCCTGTGCACCACTGCCTGCCGACACCTTTGTTCCGAGTTCATTGGACTCTGCTCGTTTCGTTTTCGTCAGGCACGATGCCCATAGGACTCCGCTGCGTCCACCATATGACGGGCCATACAGGGTTCTTAAACCAGGCAACAAACATTTCGTTTTGGACTTTGGCGGTCGGCTGGAAGTTGTCTCTGTTGACAGACTTAAGCCTGCACATGTTATGCAAGAGGATCAGGTGGTCCCGGCCTAGGCCCCTCGCCGCGGCCGCCCACCTGCCACCGGGCTGATGGATTCTGTTTTTTCCCCCAGGAGCGACCCAAAATCAACGGAGTCCGAGTCGTCTTCAGCTTTTTCTGACCGCCAGTGCCAGCCTCGCTCCCGGGCTGGGTTGCCCTCTGTCAGTTCCCCACCCCCCCAGTTCAGCCGCTCCGGCCGTTTGCTTAAGCCCCGGGTCCTGGACTAGTTCTGCTGGGTGTTCGGGGGGGGCATGTGTGGTGGACCATATATATACATATATATATACTATATATATATATATATATATATATATATATATATATATATAAACCACCCAGCACGCCCCTGCGGGCGGTTTATCCTTCAAGCTCGGGTCCTCTACCAGAGGCCTGGGAGCTTGAGGGTCCTGCGCAGTATCTTAGCTGTTCCCAGGACTGCGCTCTTCTGGACAGAGATTTCCGATGTTGTTCCCGGGATCTGCTGGAGCCACTCGCCTAGCTTGGGAGTCACCGCACCTAGTGCTCCGATTACCACGGGGACCACCGTTACCTTCACCCTCCACATCCTCTCGAGCTCTTCTCTGAGCCCTTGGTATTTCTCCAGCTTCTCGTGTTCCTTCTTCCTGATATTGCTGTCATTCGGAACCGCTACATCGATCACTACGGCCGTCTTCTTCTGTTTGTCTACCACCACTATGTCCGGTTGGTTAGCTATAAAAAAAAAAAAACACCCAGCACGCCCCTGCGGGCGGTTTATCCTTCAAGCTCGGGTCCTCTACCAGAGGCCTGGGAGCTTGAGGGTCCTGCGCAGTATCTTAGCTGTTCCCAGGACTGCACTCTTCTGGACAGAGATCTCCGATGTTGTTCCCGGGATCTGCTGGAGCCACTCGCCTATCTTGGGAGTCACCGCACCTAGTGCTCCGATTACCACGGGGACCACCGTTACCTTCACCCTCCACATCCTCTCGAGCTCTTCTCTGAGCCCTTGGTATTTCTCCAGCTTCTCGTGTTCCTTCTTCCTGATATTGCTGTCATTCGGAACCGCTACATCGATCACTACGGCCGTCTTCTTCTGTTTGTCTACCACCACTATGTCCGGTTGGTTAGCCACCACCATTTTGTCCGTCTGTATCTGGAAGTCCCACAGGATCTTAGCTCGGTCATTCTCCACCACCCTTGGGGGCATCTCCCATTTTGACCTCGGGACTTCCAGGTTATACTCCGCACAGATGTTCCTGTACACTATGCCGGCCACTTGGTTATGGCGTTCCATGTATGCCTTGCCTGCTAGCATCTTGCACCCTGCTGTTATGTGCTGGATTGTCTCTGGGGCATCTTTACACAGCCTGCACCTGGGGTCTTGCCTGGTGTGATAGACCCCAGCCTCTATGGATCTTGTGCTCAGAGCTTGTTCTTGTGCTGCCATGATTAGTGCCTCTGTGCTGTCTTTCAGTCCAGCTTTGTCCAGCCACTGGTAGGATTTCTGGATATCAGCCACCTCCTCTATCTGCCGGTGGTACATACCGTGCAGGGGCCTGTCCTTCCATGATGGTTCCTCGTCTCCCTCCTCTTTCTTGGGTTTCTGCTGCCTGAGGTATTCACTGAGCACTCGGTCAGTTGGGGCCATCTTCCCAATGTATTCTTGGATGTTCGTTGTCTCATCCTGGACTGTGGTGCTGACACTCACCAGTCCCCGGCCCCCTTCCTTCCGCTTAGCGTACAGCCTCAGGGTGCTGGACTTGGGGTGAAACCCTCCATGCATGGTAAGGAGCTTTCTTGTCTTTATGTCAGTGGCTTCTATCTCCTCCTTTGGCCAGCCTATTACCCCAGCAGGGTACCTGATCACGGGCAGGGCGTACGTGTTGATGGCCCGGATCTTGTTCTTACCATTCAGCTGACTCCTCAGGACTTGCCTGACCCTCTGCAGGTACTTGGTGGTTGCAGCTTTTCTAGCGGCCTCTTCATGGTTCCCATTCGCCTGCGGGATCCCCAAGTACTTGTAACTGTCCTCTATGTCTGCAATGTTGCCTTCTGGTAGTTCAATCCCCTCAGTTCTGACTACCTTCCCTCTCTTTGTTACCATCTCTTTGTTACCATATATATATATATATATATATATATATATATATATATATATATATATATATATATATATATATATATATATATATTAGGGGTGCAACGATATTCGTATCGATATTGAACCGTTCGATACAGTGCTTTCGGTTCGGTACTCATGTGTATCGAACAATACAACATTTGTAATTTATTTTATCAACTTTCCTTCTGACGATGCTGTCTGTGTTGAGCGCTCAGTGAATCTGCGTTCGACTACTCCGCCTAGGCTGCACTGTCGAGCGCAGATCCACTGAGCGCTCAACACAGACAGCATAGTAAGAAGGAAGAGCGCAGGGCAAGCTAGCAAGACAGAAGTTAAGCTCTCCTTGCAAGATGGACCTCCCCCACTCTCATTCAGATCTGGCGTTTGGAATTATTTTGGTTTTCATGTGACGTATGACCCTGAAGGTAAGCGAGTCATGGACTAAAGTAAAACAGTATGTTGGATGTGCCACGCAATGCTTAATTACATGGGTGGGAACTAGTGTGTTAGCGCAGTTAGCTCGTTAACGTGTTGGCCGTCTAGCCCCATGCACGGGGCGATCGGTGGTAGCTCGTTAACGGAGATTTGCCGTGTTGTGGCGTTAAGGTCATTTCAACGAGATTAACCTGAAAGCACTAGTGGGAACACAACGAATATGACTGCACATTTACGCCGACATCATCCTAGTGCAAAGACAAAAACAACAAGCATGCTACTAACTTTAGCCGAGTCATTTAGACAGCTGTTAGCACATGATTCTCCTTATGCTGCTGAGAATATAGCCCAGAAGAAGCGGATAGTATAGCTTTTATTTTGGAAAGAGACATTTCTCTGTAATAAACTCTCTTTTCCAAAGATGAGTGATTCCTCAATCAGATACAGGGCTCGCAAAATCGCTAGCCCGACGTCCTGGGGCTAGCGATTTTTTTCAGACGGGCTACCCTGCCCGTCGGGCTATTGTAGGAAGGAAAAATATATGTCAATGCTTTTGCATTATTTCAGAAATGTAGCTGGGTAATTATGTCATTGGCATCGGTGAGCCACTGTCAATATGTGACATATTGAAATCGCGTTTGAATTTGCGCTTGTTTTTTTGCTTTCACTTTGCAATCGTGCGAACTGTGTATAGAGAGCGACAGCACTGATCTGTGAGTGATGATAGTTTGTGCACCAATTCCTCTGACATCGTCTTATTAATCGTTAGCTTACTATGCAAACATGACAAGTGAAATCTCCCGCAGCAAGCTTAAACATGTGAGAGGTCGATCGCGCAGAGAATCGCTGAGCTTATGTGAGTCCGTGTGTAAAAGCAGCAGTATATATATTTTAGTTCTGCTGAGCCAAATAAGACAGGTCGGGGTGAAGAAGTGACAGCCAAAGAAAAGCTTACCACAAAACGGAGAAGTTATGACAAATCAGACTATAAGGCAAAAAGAAAGTGCAGCTTTATGGTTTCATGGACAAAAGAATTTCTGTGGCTGCAATATGACGAGCTATATAACCAGGGCTGCACATAAGTGGTCCGCAGGTGCGCATTCGCTGTCAAAATAAAAAACGCGCACAAGGGTTAGGGTTAAATTTAAAAACTGTACTTTTGAGTTAAAATATATATTTATAATTTTAATAAATGACAAATTAAAAAGGCATGAACATTTTTTTTGTATCGAAAAAATATCGAACCGTGACACCAAAGTATCGAACCGAACCGTGAATTTTGTGTATCGTTGCACCCCTAAAATATATATATATATATATATATATATATATATATATATATATATATATATATATATATATATATATATATATATATTTCGAAGATAAGGTCAAACATTTTAAATAGGAAATTTGGGTGAAGCAACAAACGGAGATAGATGTACAAAAGACAGAGAGAAAGGATTTAACGAGACAGAGAGAGTGTGCGGATAAAAGAAAGAAGAAGAGAGAGAACAGGAGAAGGAAGTGAGTGACAGAAAAGACTGGCAGCATAGTATGAAGAGTGAGGAGTTTAAGTGACAGCAGACCTGTAAAGCAATTCCTTTTTTGAATATAGAACAAGGTGACTTGTTATAAGCACTTGAGGTTTGTAGTTATTGTAACAGAGTTCACTGAGGCTTGCTTCCCATCTCAGCTATTTAGCTATTACAGAGATCTAAGCACTTTTACTTTGCTTTACTGTACTACACATCCCATATAGTATGTGTACTAACACACTGTGGCAGACAAACATCCTTCACATGCTCAAATGCTGCCTCAATCTTTGACACATAGCTGCACCTCAGCCAGGCAATGAGCTTTTCTATGTGTCCATTTGCACTGAACATTTATGACAGATGGAAGACACTTTGAAGAGCTTTTGGCCATTACACTTCCCAAAGGAGCAACTACCTTAAACGACAAATCACTCCTCTGTTCATTTCTCCTCCTCCCCCTGTTTCTTTCATTCTCCACAAGCTCCTGCCACAGCAGGGAAGAGATTTAACACAACACACCGCTGTAAATGACAACAACGTCAGACACATGAGAAGAACAAACTGGAGGAAGGGTGGATGGGAAGACAGAACTGCAAGGAGGATTTAGATATATTGACAGAT
Source organism: Mchenga conophoros (assembly GCF_057382185.1). Taxonomy (NCBI): domain Eukaryota; kingdom Metazoa; phylum Chordata; class Actinopteri; order Cichliformes; family Cichlidae; genus Mchenga; species Mchenga conophoros. Next base: position 14,674,508 of record NC_140539.1, read on the forward strand.
GAGACAGAAAAAGCAAAACATACAGGAGCGAGGAAGAGCTCAAGCCAGAGATATGTACAATGGGTAGGAATTATGAAAGATGTAGGACTGAGCACAGCTTGGCACAAGTTGCAAAAAAACCAGTGGAGAGAGAAGCTTGGAGGAATCTATTATTATTATTATTATTATTATGTAAATTTGGACGTTCCACAAGAAAAAAAATCAATCGGTTTACAATAGGCAAATCAAGGCAGAGTCTTCTTGAGCCAGGTGATTCTTAAAGACTATTTGTGTGTGAGAGTATAATGATGTGAGAGCATGTGACAGGGAGAAGGCAATGGTTGAGAGGTGAAGATGGCCAAAGTGACAGAGACAGATAGAGATTTCAAAAGGCTACCGTTTCTTATCAGCAAAGGTCACTCAAGCAATTACGTGACACATTGATTTATATCCCCTGAGGCAAACACTCCCGCAAAAGCAAGCACAACACGCAAACACATGCATGCGTGCACACACACACACAAAGAACATAACATACACACACACAAACACAGTATCAATTTGCTGCCTACTTCTAATTATTATTGTTTTATGTGGAAGTCTTGTGGTTTGCTGAGATCATTAAGGTCTTAGCCACTGGTATGAGGCTGTTTCAAGTTTCTCCACTAGTGCCAGTCCAGTTCAACAAGCTATTACCTTCATTAAAAATAAACATCTCTCAGTCAGTCCTAATAACTATAGGCAAATCTTGGACCCCATGACAAGTATGTATTCTTTTTAAAAAACAAACAAACGGGAAAGTGGCATTCACACAAAAGTGTACATGTAGTCTCTATTCAATAATTCTTGTGAAAGACATGAGTGTAGACTTAGGACTGAACATGCAATAGCTAAACACTAGTTTAGGTGGTGGCACAGTGGTTAGAATGGTTTCCCCACATCATGGGTTCAAATCCACCATGTTGCAGGGCTTTACTGCGTGGAGTTTGTATGTTCTCCCCATGTTCCTCCTTTACTCCTGAGTTACTGGCATTAAGGTTAATTGGTGATTCTAAATTGTACATAGGCGTGAATGTGAGTAAGAAGAGTTGTCACTCTGTGTTGGCCCTGCAACGGGTTTGCAACCTGTCTGGAGTGTATCCCCACCACCACACACTGACACACCACACATGATCCTGAATTGGAAAAGTGGAAGAGAAATGATAGTTGGAGCCAGCTTACCCTCACATATCAAGTAATATAATACAATAATGGTATGGTGATATAATAATTACATAATTTCAAAAAATATAAACTAATGAGCAAAATGCTTCATCAAATAGCAGTCTTGAATTCGTCGAAATTCGAGACGGCATGTTTGTAGCCTTTACCCTGTGCCAGGGATTGGGGCAAAGCCACTTCTTGGTTGATTTAATTAAAATGCTACCAGAACCATATGTCAGTTTGTCTCTAATAGTATTAATTGTGACAGGGTAGCCTATTAAAATGCTGTACAGGCATTTAGCGATCTTAGTTCATGGTCCAGTTGCCATCATGCCTGAACTCTGATTTAACTCCACAGCCAGACCAGACATGTCCCTCTCAACTTTCACACACCAACTGTAATTAATAATTACATTTATTATAATTAAATAAAGCTAGTATGTTTTAATTCTATTCTGCTTATTATACACCTAGATGAGTGACTCAGGACAACTGCTGGCCAGATTTAAGTGATCCTTCATCGTCCGGCAGCCTCGCCTCTGTCAGTGCGCCCCAGGGTGGCTGTGGCTACAATGTAGCTTGCCATCACCAGTGTGTGAATGTGTGCGTGAATGGGTGGATGACTGGATATGTAAAGCGCTTTGGGGTCCTTAGGGACTAGTAAAGCGCTATATAAATACAGGCCATTTACCATTTTACCATCCTCAAATTATTGCTTCAAAATGCCAACCTTGTCATCCTGCACCATCAGGTCCATATGGCATCACAGGACAAAAATTCCAAATACTATCTTCTCCCAGATTTAATCAAGCAGTTTTCACATTTCTCTGCTGCCCTCCCAAGGGTAAAATGTGTGTACTCACTAGGAGGCAAAATAATTCTACGCTGCCACTAGAACAAAAGTAGCCTGTTATATGAATCTGCAAATAAACACACTCTAAAATGCACAGTAAAAACACATGCATTACCACATTTAAACAAATATTTGCCAAGTACAGAAATTCCTTGCATCTTGCTAATCTTACCTCCTGCTTTGACTACAGAAGAGATCAAAAATACAGCCAGGCTGGTGTATTATATGTTTGAAGTCCTGATTATGTGGCTATGAATATGAGGATGCATATCCAGCCAAAAGTTTTAATAAATATTGGTATTACCTGCTGTGAGCCTCAGTTTCCCAGGGCATTTATCCTTGGCATCAAATGCATAAATAGCACAAGGGAGACTTTAGACATACATGTATATTCACCAAAAACAAAATACCACCACATTTGTAGGTGAATGTAACATCATATGGAAATGTCCATGTACCACAGAGAACCAACACACATACACGCACACGAGCATGTATCTGCACACTTCAGGTGACAGTGACAGAGCTTTAGAATGGATTTAATTGACTTGTGGAGAGGGCACTTTACTTTGAACTGATTCATTAGTCAAAAACAATGGACAATTAATTGAATTTAAGCTCCAAATGCAAATAGGTGAAAAAGCATTAACTGTCCATACTAAGCCTGCTCCTGCATGCACTCATTTGCAAAAGCTCAAAAAGATCTCTCAGTAATGTCGTAAATAGATGTAGTCACACTAAAAGGAGTTTTTTTTTAACTAGAGCACAATAAAATACAAAACATATATTAGAAAAGATGCAAGCATAAAGCAACAGAATTCAATAAACAGTATACAAGTAAGGTCTGGCCCGGATCTGGTATCAAGCCGGGACTGCTGGTTGACTTCTGGGTGGCTGCACACAACTTACACATGGCCCACATACCGCAAAGAATGATTGCCCTTTGGTGGCCCAGACCAGGTTTGCTAGAGGTAATCCACACATGGGCCAGCACAGGACCACCAGTGTGTCTGCAACTGGCCTTGTGCTGGCCCATGTGTGAGCTGATGTTATCAGGAAATGATCAGACAGGAGAGGGTTTTCAGGAAACACTGTTTCTATGCCATATGTTAAAACAAGATCTAGAGTGTGATTAAAGTGGTGGGTGGGTTCTTTTACATTTTGAGAGAAGCCAATTGAGTCTAATAACAGATTAAATGCCATGTTAAGGCTGTCAATTTTAGCATCTACATGGATGTTAAAATCACCCACGATAATTATTTTATCTGAGATGAGAACTAAATCAGATAAAAAGTCTGAGAAATCAGAGAGAAACTCTGTGTAAGGCCCAGGTGGACGATAGATGATAACAAGTAAGACTGGTTTCTGAGTTTTACAGCTGGGGTGGACAAGGTTAAGCATCAGGCTTTCAAATGAATTAAAACTCTGTCTTGGTCTTTCGTTAATTAATAGGCTGGTGTGAAAAATTGCTGCCACACCACCCCCTCGGCCTGTGCTTCGAGGTTTCTGGTAGTTAGAATGACTCGGGGGTGTTGATTCATTTACACTAATATAATCATCCTGCTGCAACCAGGTTTCTGTAAGGCAGAGTAAATCGATTTGTTGATCAATTATTAAGTCATGTACTAACAAGACTTGGAGGAGAGAGACCTAATATTTAATAATCCACATTTCACTGTTTTACTCTTTGGTTCAGATGTGGATACTGTATTGTTCTTTTAGTGATAAACTACAAATTTACCCTAAATTACTAAAATATCGATATTTTAATGTGAGAATCGATTCTAGATCGATCAGGATCGATCCGCACATCACTAGTGCGAAGCAGAGTCTCCAATTCAGTAATCCTGGCCTCCAGAGCTGCAAATAAGCTACATTTGTTACAAGTATCATTACTGCTAAAGGAGGCCGAGGAGTAACTAAACATCTGACACAATGAGCAGGAAAGTGCAGGAGGGACAGTTGAGGTAGCCATGGTGCTAACAAGTCGGCTACGAGCTAAGCTAAGCTAGCGAAATAGTACAGACACAGTGAGTGAATACTTTGGCTATAAATTAGGTAGTGAGTACACAGAAAGTGTGCTTCGGATGAAGCACGTGAAGATTATATTATCAAAAAACAATGTATTTAAAAGTTTTTAATTAAATTGCTAAGCAGATAAGCTACTCTGTGTACCACTGTGTATGAGCAGGAACAGGAAGTGATACTCTAACGCAGAGCGACCGAACAACAAGTGACAGCGCCTGTAGTAACATGCAATATGTGCAATGCTGTATACATCAATTCAACCACTATGTAATTGATTTAAAACTGATTTAAAATGAAGTGTTTAAAATGTATCTAAAACAAACAAACTAAAACGTCTTCCTGTTTTGCGTTCCATCACTTGCAGGTTTTCTGTCTAAAAATTAATTTCCGCTGCAGGTCAAAGAAACACATCAAATCACTCCATAAAATTGGATTCTAAGTTAAATTTGTTCTGTAAAATTACTGTTTTCCATCTCAGCTTGGTGGGTTTACTTACATTCCAAAGCTCCACCCACACATATCATATAATATCTCTTGAATGGAATTATTATTTAAAATAACATGTAAGTTAGAATGGCTGATACCAGTACATGCCCATGCCCCCCAAAAAAATACCTGTTCACAGAAAATCAAAATGCAAAGAAGATATAGACTTAGTAGATAATATTGTCTCACAGATAGTATGCCTTTTGCTGCTGATTTAAGCACCAGGAAAACATTTGATTGTCTTCCAAGAAATATCATCTTGCCATGTGTGTGTGTCGGTTCTTTCAGTTCAGCAAGAAGTAATGACTAATAACATCATTTTGCAGCAATATGCATTCAAATGCAATTTGAAATATGAGAAAGAAAGAAATTATATTTAATGTATTAATCATAATGAAGAATGAACTAAATAAAGGCAGAGGAAGGCCTTGAATCACAATGCATGAGGACCTCATTTGTTTTATTTACCCAGCTGTAATTTTCATTGTTCTGTTTGTTTATGGACATTTCATTGATGGTTGTAATTAATTTTGAGGCCATGCATCAAATAAGGGCTTGCTGTCAATAACACCAAATCAATGTTCACTTGGGTATAAATTTGAAGAAGCGAGTTTATTGAAAAGCACTGACACATACAGATGTGTATACATACAGCAATATTCTACAAAGCTGTCAGTGAGCACTCCACTTTTATTTTGAAAAGCATAACTTTGACTTTAAGACACTGCGTTTGACATTAAGTTTCCATGTTTATTTCAGTTATTTTTTGAAGGCAGTCAGGCAGGATTAGTTTTGGAACCAGTTTATTTTATAAGCAAATTTGGGTTGAATCTGTGCCAATATCAAATAGCTTATTCTGCTACTTACTCTTGTTTGGTGTTGTTTCTTTGATTGGAAGATGAAGTCTGAAGAAATAAGACATACTGGTAATTTAACAATTAATTTATTTAACAAAGGGCCTCGGTAGCATTTGGAAGAACCATACACAGCCACAACAGCCTGGCACCTCCTCCTCCTCATGCTGATAACCAGCTCGGTCACACGCTGCTGTGGGATGGCATCTCCTTCTTCAACCAGCATTTGTCACAAGTAAGCTAATGTGGTTGCTCGGGATTTAAATTGACAGCAATCTACAGGAGGAAAGGAAATTAGGATTCAAATGTAAATATGTATACATCAAGAAATTTATCCCATTTCTGCCACCAAACACTGTTTGATAAATTCCCCATCAGACAGCGGCTTGCTGTTTTTTGGAGTTTTGTGAGAAATCACAATACAACTGTGTTGCTTTTATTTTGATGGTAACAGCTGTTTGTTTCCTTTTGCATACCTGCATGTGTTCAAGCAAATGCAACTTCACTAAACATGTTTGAACTAATGTTCATGAAAGATGTAAGTTGGTTAACCCTAAAAGAATGCCAGCTCACAGTAATAAAAGAAAGAGTCATGCAAAGTGTGAGAGACATAGATTTCTAAATATTCTTATTGACTTCAGGTGAAGCCATGGGATCAGTTTGAAGAGAGCTGATTGTTGTGTTTAAAGATTACAGTTTGAACTGAAAAATACACGAACTGATGCAACTGAAGTGCAGACTTTCAGCTTTAATTTATCATCATTTTAAATATAAAGGATGTTTTTAATACTTCATCATAATCTTTCACAAACATAACCCCATCAGAAAACATCAACATGGCAATGAATGTGAACACAAAGAAAAGTTCTAAATGCAGTTAAGACAAAATTTTTAATTCTATAACTTACAGAAGGTGCTGAATTTGAACTTACCATCTACAGTACCTGCGGCCTTTCTGTTCCCCCTGTGTCTGCATAGGTTTTGTCTGTTGACTTAGGGTGGCTGTAGCTCAGGTGGCAGAGCAGGTCAGCTACTAATCAGAAGGTCGGTGGTTCGATCCCAGGCTGCCTCCTGGCTGCATGTCAAATATCCTTGGGCAAGATACTAACCCCATGTTTGCCTACTGGTGGTGGTCAGAGGGCCTGGTGGCGCCAGTGTCCGGCAGCCTCGCCTCTGTCAGTGCGCCCCAGGGCAGCTGTGGCTACAATGTAGCTTGCCATTGCCTGTGTGTGAATGGGTGAATGACTGAATGTAGTGTAAAGCGCTTTGGGGTCCTTAAGGACTAGAAAAGCGCTATACAAATGCAGGCCATTTAGGCTTCCTCCATCAGCTCAGAGACATAAAGTTGGTGAAATTAGGTTCATTGGTGATTTGTAAATTGGCCGAAGGTTTGAATGCTTGTCTGTCTCTCTGTGTTAGGTTGCCAGTCTGCTCCAGGGCTCCAGCAACACCCCCAGTACCCAGAATTGGATAAGCAGAAGAGATAACGATAGATAGGTATCGATATACAGTTTTAATATAGTTTTTTAACTATTATTTATTAATGGTATATTTTTAAACTATATTATTAAATGCTTTATATTTAAAAGAAAAGAATTATAGAACATTTTTATCATGTAAAAAAATAAAAATGTTATATTATTAGGAAATACTTTCCAGCAAACAATGCAACAGAATAAAGGTATAGCAGTGATTGTGTTTATTACAGCTGCCAGTCATCACTACAATTACTAGCAATAGGGAACTGCCTGCACACACCATGACACACACACACACACACACTGTGACACGCTCATAATCAGTCATGTGTAATTATGGTTTAGAAGGAAATATCGAGCAGTCGGTAACGTGTCTGCATTCTGAGAGTCACAGTATGACAGAATAATAACCATCATTAAGGTATAAAGACAGAGGCTTGTACTTCTAACAAATCTCACTTCCTCTGCCCATCATTAACTAACTGTTTGGGTGTGTATGTAAATGTGCATATTTGTATGTGCATTCCATGTTTTATTGCATATAAATTTCAGTGTAAGCCTGCAAATAGCAAGTAACACATTTTAAACCACTATTTCCAATAGACAGACTTAAAAACATAGGGATATAATTTCGCTTTCATTTAAAGGCTTTGCTGAAGTGTTTTCATGAAGTACAATATTAAGCTATGTTCATGTTGAGTTTCCTGGTAATACATATATGAGATGCCAAACATAGCATCGAACTATAAGTGGTTTGCTTGAGTCTACCTAGGATTCATAAGATGTGACCAGACTTCTTAACACGAGGCAATAATTTAGATAGACTCAATGGATATAGAGGCATTAGATAGTGGAGCTATTGTAATGGTCATTTCATGTAGGTGTGTTTAAGGTGTCAAGTGTGCCAGTCTCTGATGGCATAGGTACACATGTACATATAGTCTGGGAGAACTTTCAGAAATTCAACATCAACACACTAAACAGATGAAATCTTAGCATGCATATATACTCAGAAAACATTGAGATCTGTGTAAAATGTAAACAAAAAACAGTGTAATTGTTACCAATCTCATAAATACATGTTTTATTCACAATACAACATGGAAATCATATCCAATGTTTAAGCTGAGAAAATGTACATTTTTTTTTTTTCTTTTCTTTTTTTTTCTAAATGACATCAGAAACAGCAGTATGCGACATTACGTGATGGCAGAGCTTCAGTTCATCCTTTGTCATTTTTTTTTTTTTTTCCATGTAATGATCTCCCTAGCAGATCATTACATGGAGAAACCTTTGGAATGCAAACATGCTGATCCACACAGGTATGCACACATGGGTATTCACAGACGCGGACTAAAGCTTTCTTGGCTGCTGCCTCAAAGCACACTGTGCGCTGTCTATCTTGCGTGCTGCACAATATCGTTTATTACTTAGTAAATACTGATATCTATGACTAGCTAGTTTATTGTGATGGTGCTTTGTTTTCTCTATTATTATGTTGCTCTTTGTTGTTTGCTGTCTCCTCTGTTTGTTTTTGTTTGTTTGTTTGTTTTTTTTTTTCTCCATACAGGTGACCCAGGAGTTTTTTTTTTTTGTCTCTCTTCCCCCCCCCTTCTCACCGTCTCTTCTCCCCTTTGGTTTTCTTTCTTTCTCTCCCCCTCTCTCTCTCATTCATTCCCCCTGTCCTATTTATTAAAAAAAAAAAAAAAAAAAAAAAAAGAAAATGTACAATTTTAATGTTTTTGATGGTGATCATCTCTGCTGCTGTATTTCTGTACTATTTCTTACAAATGTAATTTTTCTTTTGATAAAAGTTGTTCTTGGGCTAGTCTGCCTCTTCTTCACAGCATGGTGCTCTCTGGCTGCTCCAATCTATCTCCAACTTAGTGAAGAAAAAAAAAGATTGTGAGGTCAGGGAGGTTGGTTGCATCTTGTTAAACATATCAACCAACACCAATCACACCACTTTCTTTCAAGTCAATTTGTTAAACCCCTTTTAATTCATAATTTAACCTCTATGACATTTAACAAGAACGGGTGAGTTGAGTGCGGCTTAATGCCAGTTTGTTGGCCTTTTGGCTAACAACAAGCTTGCCAACTACTTGTGATCAATCAGGTAATTCCTCACATATTGATAGATACAGTCAGAAAATCTCTGAACTTTATGTCAGATTAGCTGAAATGAGGGGTCAATAATGTATATAACAATAAAGTATTAAATAAACAATTTTGCTGAAGAAAATGACAAGATAATTACTTTATTGTTGTGACGAATTGACAGTCTGGAATAGTTTACAAGAGAGATGTAGCCATAAGCAGACTGGAGAGCACACAACTTATGCTAGTCCAATGAATAAAAGCGGAGATGTGCACACACTGGACCAGAAAAGCATATCAATAACTTATTTGAAAACAAGAACATTGAAATCACAACAATGCAGCAGCCTGTTACACCTAATGCAAAAAGTCAGGAAGACAAAGCTCGTAAAAATAGTGGGGTTTGTGAAGGTAAAGCACAAGACTCAACTACTCAGACAGTCAAAGAACCTGAAGTTTTTTCTAAATAAACATCTAAACAATGTAAACAAAGATAACTCAAAGACTTGGATAAATACAAATAAGGAACCGTAACATCTTGTGTTGACATCATGGAAATGTAAATGTGAAATCTGTCCACTTAAAGGAACATATAATTTAGGATTATTGTAATCAGTTTGAAAATTGTATCTCATGTATCAAGGAAATTCATGTTGCCAGAGTCAAAAATCTATTGAATTGACATGTATTACAAGGTTGTTTGAAATAAAAGAGCTACAGTATGAAGTTAATGGGAAAGTAATGTTCCAAAAAGCCTGGGGCAATGCAAACATCATACAGGATGTATCTGCCAAAGAGCTAAAACTGTGGAGAAATTGTGACAAGGAATTATGAGTATGTAACTGAATAAACTAAGTCTTTTTTTAAAATTGCGCTTATATATTTGTACTTAACTGATTATTTTTTAAATTATTTTTTTATGTGGTGAAATCTAGTTAAAAATGGTATTTGTAATAAGCATTTAAGTTTTTGGCTACACCATTTTAGTCCTGAATTTGTGTTCTTCCCATTTAATAAAATCATTTTTGTCAATATTGTGATAACATTGTGTTGGCTGATGTTATTAAAAAACTGCAAACAATGACCAAAATTTAAAAACAGCAAAAAAAAAAAAAAAATCTTAACACTGTCATTTTCTAATTACTAAAATAATTGTGTTCTTTTTTCCCCCACACTGAAATATGATTAAAAATAAATGCATAAGATTCGGTATGTAATGATGCACACAATCAGACACTTTTCTGTGTATGCCACTTATTTGGTTATCTCTGCACATTTGTATGGAGATGTGTATGCAGTGGATAGGTTCTAGGTTCTAGGTTCTTTTGTGAGTGTGAGTTTCCCTTTGTTGGACATGAAGGGTAATTGCAGCTTTTGTTGACTGTTGGAGGCAGGTGGTGAGCCATCTGGTGATGGCAGGTAAGAGAGAGGGATGGGGGGGCTCTGGGGATACAGGAGTGCTGAATGGTGGAAGAAGGGAGATATGCACCCCTCTATCAATCACACATGGATGCACAGCAGGTACAGGGGCAATGGGAGGGACAGGAGGATGGGGTAAGGACAGAGTAGAGAATGGGGGATATAAATAAAAGAGGTGTTTTGTTACTTTGAGCATTGTTTGATCAGTATATGTAGGCATGCTTGTGTGACAAAAAGAAAAAATATGTAACAAAAATGTAAAAGAAGCGACAACATGAAAAAAAAAACCCCAACAACAAAAGAAAAGAGAAGCGCACACACTATACTGGTAAAATCAAAGGAAACATACTGTAACTACACTTCTGTCACTAATATTTTGTAGAGTTGTAGCAGATATTTGTGAAAGCATTCAATTTTGTTAGCTAGAAACTTATGCCAATAAAATTAAATTATACTGCATGCTGTCAAGGTTACATTCTCTGTCCTGAGTAGGTGCAAAGGGCTTAACCCTTGCTGTGACACCTACATAACATCCCTCATTAAAAGGAAGTCTAATATTCACAACATAAAATGAGGGTTTTCGACCATGACTGATGGAAACTGTCTGTCACCGTGGCAACCAGGAATACAAACTTTAAAAGATGTGTTAAAACTTTATTTCAACCAAAACCATGACATTTTTGTAAACCTAACCCAGTTTTTAATGCCTAAACTCTATCCAGTAGCAACACAGTTTTAATCAACAACTGTAGCATTTTATTTTTCTTAATTAGAAAAAGAAAATTAAAGTGAATGAATTGTGTTATATGATAAGTTGTTTAAAGAAGTGGACCAATTTCATCGCCAATACATTTTAGAAGAAGCTATTAACACCTAATTGCACCTAATTTAAGGTTTTTTAAAAGCTACAGACCTTTTTTTTAAATTGACACCTTGCAATGCAACTGAACATATATGGGTAAATACTGTTCACAATCAGGAAACTGCTTCCAACTGTGAGGATGTGAGAGCAAGTAAAACTAGTGTTTAAATAGAATATAATTAGCCATTGATCTCAGACTACTATGAAATATGCATACAAGACACTGAGCACATGAAAGCTTAAGTTTGCAGATAGTAACAGTTATTTTGATTTTTTTTAAAGAATTTGTTCTGTAGTTATTTGTACAATTAGATCCAAAAATGAGGAAAAGCTCAATTGATATTTTGAATTTTTTGTGAAAATTGGTATATATTTTATGTACATATGGATTTGTGTCTTTTGGAGTTGTCAGAACACTAGAATTTCCAACTCGATTCCAAACTTAAGGCCGTTTTTGATGCCACAAGGAAGATTTTGACCTCATTTTGAAACAACAGAAATAATGCGGAATTTCGTAAAGGTTAACGTTTTAATTTTCAACTAAATGCATTTTGAATTAGATTTAACAAAATAAGTATGATATAAGATTAAATTTAGAGATTTTATTATTTTAGTAAATTATTTAGATTTTTTATTTTTTTTTTTTGCAAATCATGAAGGTAAAATATATTTTAGAACCTACCATTAAATCAAGGGTACAAAAAACAACACAATATCTAACATCAAATTATTGTAGAAGAAGACCACCATGACGTACTTACAAATGAACTTTGGATAAGGCATGGTATTAGTTGTGCTAAACTAAAGAGGATATTTTTAAAAAGTGGTAATTATGAAAGATTGAACAGGTAATTGCCTTCATTTTAAAGTTGATCACGCACATAGGTACAGCAAAATAAGAAACACGTTTTAATAAACTATTGTAAAGGAAGAAAAGTTCATGTTTTTCACCTCAAATCTGAAACATCTCTGATGTAGCTGCTCTGTTCTAGCTTTCACTTTTTAGAATAGAATAGCTCTTTATTGTTATTGTTAGAAAAACAATGAAAGGCAGTTTGGCATCTCTCCATGTGTGTGAAGTACACGATGGCATAGGTATTTACACAATAACACAGACAAATTTACATTTACACAAGAAAGATATGTACAAGTTATACACACACCTGCATACATACAGACACAGTGGGGCAAAAAAGTATTTAGTCAGCCACCGATTGTGCAAGTTCCCCCACCTAAAATGATGACAGAGGTCAGTAATTTGCACCAGAGGTACACTTCAACTGTGAGAGACAGAATGTGAAAAAAAAATCCATGAATCCACATGGTAGGATTTGTAAAGAATTTATTCGTAAATTAGGGTGGAAAATAAGTATTTGGTCAATAACAAAAATACAACTCAATACTTTGTAACATAACCTTTGTTGGCAATAACAGAGGTCAAACGTTTACTATAGGTCTTTACCAGGTTTGCACACACAGTAGCTGGTATTTTGGCCCATTCCTCCATGCAGATCTTCTCGAGAGCAGTGATGTCTTGGGGCTGTCGCCGAGCAACACGGACTTTCAACTCCCGCCACAGATTTTCTATGGGGTTGAGGTCTGGAGACTGGCTAGGCCACTCCAGGACTTTCAAATGCTTCTTACGGAGCCACTCCTTTGTTGCCCGGGCGGTGTGTTTTGGATCATTGTCATGTTGGAAGACCCAGCCTCGTTTCATCTTCAAAGTTCTCACTGATGGAAGGAGGTTTTGGCTCAAAATCTCACGATACATGGCCCCATTCATTCTGTCCTTAACACGGATCAGTTGTCCTGTCCCCTTGGCAGAAAAACAGCCCCATAGCATGATGTTTCCACCCCCATGCTTCACAGTAGGTATGATGTTCTTGGGATGCAACTCAGTATTCTTCTCCCTCCAAACACGACGAGTTGAGTTTTTACCAAAAAGTTCTACTTTGGTTTCATCTGACCACATGACATTCTCCCAATCCTCTGCTGTATCATCCATGTGCTCTCTGGCAAACTTCAGACGGGCCTGGACATGCACTGGCTTCAGCAGCGGAACACGTCTGGCACTGCGGGATTTGATTCCCTGCCGTTGTAGTGTGTTACTGATGGTGACCTTTGTTACTTTGGTCCCAGCTCTCTGCAGGTCATTCACCAGGTCCCCCCGTGTGGTTCTGGGATCTTTGCTCACCGTTCTCATGATCATTTTGACCCCACGGGATGAGATCTTGCGTGGAGCCCCAGATCGAGGGAGATTATCAGTGGTCTTGTATGTCTTCCATTTTCTGATGATTGCTCCCACAGTTGATTTTTTCACACCAAGCTGCTTGCCTATTGTAGATTCACTCTTCCCAGTCTGGTGCAGGTCTACAATATTTTTCCTGGTGTCCTTCGAAAGCTCTTTGGTCTTGGCCATGGCGGAGTTTGGAGTCTGATTGTTTGAGGCTGTGGACAGGTGTCTTTTATACAGATGATGAGTTCAAACAGGTGCCATTCATACAGGTAACGAGTGGGGGACAGAAAAGCTTCTTACAGAAGACGTTACAGGTCTGTGAGAGCCAGAGATTTTCCTTGTTTGAGGTGACCAAATACTTATTTTCCACCCTAATTTACGAATAAATTCTTTACAAATCCTACCATGTGGATTCATGGATTTTTTTTTCCACATTCTGTCTCTCACAGTTGAAGTGTACCTCTGGTGCAAATTACTGAGCTCTGTCATCATTTTAAGTGGGGGAACTTGCACAATCGGTGGCTGACTAAATACTTTTTTGCCCCACTGTAAACCAATGTATACATACACGCACATACATACATATATGCATGCGTACATACGCACACATATTTCCACATACACGCTTACATATATATATACACACACATACATGCCATCTGACGAGCAGGTGCATTGTGAGGTTTTTATTTGCTCAGATTAGTTCTCCACACTCTGGACTCCCTGTGCAGTTCAGCTATGGTTTCTCCGCTCCTTTGCAAAGCCAGGAACCCACCCATAATCCACTCGAAAATGTGCCCGACATCCACTCTGCCACAGGTCAATCTTCCATGCATGACCCATTCAACCTGCATTCATTTTTCATCTTTCATCTAACTGCAGTATACCAGCCACTACATTAATGATAACAGCTGGCTAATGTGGCTATCGGGTAACTGATAAAAGTTATATCCCTAATGTTAACATGTGGACCAGACAGATTAACATTTCTGATAACTATTTAATACTTCGGTTTTGGAACAGGAGCTTTACTAACCTCTTGAAATTCCTCCTAAAATGTTCAGTGTTATGAATCTTAACTACTTGAGCTGTTGGTGAGAAGAGGTGCTGTGTGAACTTATGTGTGAACTGGAGGAGGCAAAGATGACACTGTTTGGTATGAATACTGCTGCAAATGAAAATCTTAAATTGATATCAAATTGATCATTTTTTTGACAACCCCTATGTGCATCCATGTATAAGAATCTTATTTTATAGGTATCTCAACACTGTGCTTTTGTAAAGCAGGGTCATCTTAAATGGATTTAAAGTGTGTACATTGTAAGAGCCTTCAAAATCCCACATAAAATGAATGTCATTTTCCAAATTGAGTGAGGTGTCACCAGTGAGGCATGTGTTGACACCAGAGATTATTTCTGGCTTTATGCAAATGCAGCCTTGAGATGTTTGGGTATTAGTGGTATTTTACTCCTCCTGAACTTTGCATAGCATGTCTTTGATTGGCAGGACATTTATGAATAAATATGCATACAAATTGTGTCTTTGAACTGATAGACAGGTGATGTAGAGGGAGGGGACAGGTGGATAAATTGAATGTGGGGAAGGAAATAAAGAAATGAAGAATGCTATTAATGCAACTGCCATTGAAGTTTGCAGTACAACACTTACAAGTTGTGGATATATTGTTGCACTGTCAATTTAACATTGGTTGATATTAACAAGCAGTATTTTCATAGTTTATATAACATATATTTTCAGGCTTTAATTGCCTGAAATCGCCACACATGCATCAAGTATATCCAAGTCTTTGAAAAGTTAAGTTAATAAATTCTGTAGCTTTGATCTGTCATGTGGTATCTGTATAACAGACAGCTCCCATATGTATAGCCTGAAAGTTATATACTTGTAGCTTCAATACAGCGGTCCCATGGTACAGATGAGAAAGACAAGACAAGCCCTATGGAAAAAGCTTTGACACAATCATCATTAAGCAGCTGGTCTGCTGCATGAATGCCTCTACATACATATCTGCCTTCCCCTTTTGTCTTCCACTTGGTTTCAGTCATGGAGCTTAGCTGTCTATACAGTATGTATAAGACATTTATAAGAAAACAATGCATAAGTAAAAACTTGGATTCAGTATTTTTATTTTTGCAGGTTTTAAATGTGCTGTATGTCGGGGGCGGGCTGGGAGAGGGGGGGTAAACCTTTAATGAGTTCATTTCAATATTTCGTCAATGGAGGAGATGTCTTTATTCAAAGAAATATCCTCTGAACCAACAGTGAATGAGGGTCTGGTGTGACATTAATGGTTTCCAGGGTTTTTATTAGTTGTTAGCATTATTTTTTTTAAATCGTTTTTATCATCAACTCGGTTTCCCTGGATCTTTTCCTGTCTGTTATGAATAAATCTTCTTTTTTTGGTACCATTACTGGCTTTATTTTGTTGTATTTATCCATGATACTTTAAAGGCCGGTCCGTGAAAATATTGTCGGACAAAAAACAGTGGCGCAAAAAAGGTTGGGGACCTCTGGCTCCCCAGCTGGGTCTAGACTGGGTCTAGAGAGTATTTTAAATTCAGGGAATTTAAAATAGAAAGTAGCTCGTCCACAGAAGGACTGGTAGCTCCCCTTACGATAAGGGTTCAGATCGCGCGAACAGGTGTGGGATTAGAGCTCTGGGTAGCTCCCCAACTGGGTCTAGACTGGGTCTAGAGAGTATTTTAAATTCAGGGAATTTAAAATAGAAATTAGCTCGTCCACAGAAGGACTGGTAGCTCCCCTTACGATAAGGGTTTAGATCGCGCGAACAGGTGTGAAATGTGTGTGTTTAGTTAGTTTGTTTGTTTGCTTGTTTTAATCAATTTTAAATCATGCTTTTTATTTGTTTTTGTTTCTAATGTCTCTGTAAAGCACTTTGAATCACCTTGTTGTTAAATTGTGCTATACAAATAAATTTGCCTTGCCTTGCCTCTAGACTCAGGCTCCCAGCATTTATGTGGTTAAAATGAAATATGTTTGTACTGACCAGAGATAACCAACTGTTTACAACTATACGGTCTGTGAATGGAAATTATGTAATGACTACCAAGTAGGATGTACTTTCTGCTGCAGCTTGGGAGACTGAAAGTTTACTTTAGAGTTTTGATTTAATTCTTAAACAACATAGAGTTTTAAACCTGTGAAAATGAAATTAAATGTGAAAATTGGTTTGTAACATGTACTTACTTGCAAGGTACACACACTAACATATAACCACATTCAATCCAAAAGAATAGAAATAGAATGAATTGGGGTTGATGGTGGCAGCCTGTGTATATGTAGCTGTCACACAGTGTTAGTGTTAGCACTGGGGTCAAGCGTAGCCAGAATGAGCTCTGACTTCCTCTGAGTTAACACCAGCTCATTAGTCAAGTAGAGCAGGGCAGTCACACCTCAACACACACACTAATTCCCTCTGTCTCTTTCTCTTCCCTCGTCCCCTGTCTGTTTTCTTTAGTCTACTTGTTGGTCTGTCTCTCTCTTACTCTCTCTCTCCCTTGCTGTCACTCTCTGTCTCTCTCTTACCAAGTGGAAGTAATGCACTAAGTACTTAGAATTACTTAAATGAGATGGAAACTGAAAGGACCAGAATTATATGAGTACTCATACAGCACTTAATGTCCATTTAACCCATTCCATGTCTTTCAGAAAAAGCCTTGAGCTATGCAACGGCGCAAATGTGTATTATTTGTATACCATCATTTAGCACTTTTTTTTCCCAGCATGATGCATTTATCCTTGGTTGCTATGGACAATTAATTACTGCAAACGACTTGTAATCATCACAGGTCATAAACTAATGTTTGGCTGTTCCAATTTCTTTAAATATGGGTAAGAAATCCAATTTCTTAAAGGAAATTATAGCCTTGTTATTAAGTTTAAAAACACGGACCCTTTGTGATTATCAGAGCTCTATCATTATGCTTCCATAATGTACCTTCATCAACATGAAGGAGAATGTGTAGTTTTTTTCTTTGCTTGAATATCACATAATTTCTTTCCTTCATTGCTTCATGTCTCACATTCATATTCACTTATACTTATCCTACCCTGTCTTCTTTCTCTCCTATATCTATTTGCTCTCTCTCAGCTGTGTCTTTCTGTCTTTCTCTCCTACATTTTTCTCTCCAACTTTCTATCCATCCTCTCACCCAGTGACTTTGCTCATGCTAATCCCAACAGGTAGTTAATTATAGACTGCAGTCTAATGGCATGGAGTAATTATAGAACCCCAATGAGAATTCACTGGTCACCCTTACCTTCTCTCTCTACCTCTATAAAATATCTCTATTCTTGTTTTCCCCTTATTGCCATGGAAATCTTGTAAAACCTGATTTACTCAAGCAGGAAAAAACATTTAGGAGACTCATCTCTTGCAGCAGCTCGAATTAAAGGGGAACAAACATGTACACAAGTGTTTACAAGATGCATTTTCTCATATTCGTCCTCCCTAACAGCAGTATGCAAAATTAGCATGTCACCTTTTCTGTCTAGAAATTCCTAATATAACTATTCCTAATATAACTGGTACATCCATGAGATGAGTTAGAAAAGACATAATTTTGGTACAGATTAAAAGAAACTGATCTTTCAAGTCACTGAGTCCTTACGACCTTTGAGGCTTTACCAAATGGAGATGTCTGCTTTAAGAAAGAAAGTAAAACTTTTCGGCAGTATTCTGTATTCCTCCATGATTTCCCCAATGATACATATTGTGTTCAGTGTCTACCCCATCAAGAGAAATGAGGTGTGAATCACTGTCCTTGGACTGTACTACCAGTGCCATGTCACAGATCATCCTTCAGGATGTACTGATGTGTTCAACAACAATTGAATTTCACCAGACTATACAATAAGTGGAAATTCTTTCAGCTAATAGTATTACAAAAAAGGTCACTAGGCCCTGAAGAAATGTTGATATATTATTTCTTTGGGGACAGTTAATACTGCTGTGAAATTCACTGAAGCAGCGAGAGCATGGTCCCGAACAAAGTGCTGGTTTAAATATAATTTAAATGTATAATGTAATAGAATATAATATAAATATTAATATAATTAAATATGTACTGCAACATCCTAAAGATTTGGGATATAATCAAATATCAAGTTAGGAATAATGTGGACGTGACGATTACGATTATATAGTATCTTCTCTAGCCAGAGCTGGATTCTGCAACTGAGAATTTATGGTTTGGATGTACTTCTGTCACTGCTAAAGCTAATGGCATATGGCACTATATTCATGTTTCCTGTGGCATCATAACCACAATAATGAAGGAAAATATAACACAAAAAAGTGTAACTTGGAAAGGTTCAGTGTCAACATCTTCTTTACAGTTGTGATAATTTGTCATTTTTATGAGATCACTTTTGATGCTTATTTTTAGGTGTTTATTTGTAGGTAGACATAGTATGCGACCCCAGCTCAGCTGCTCCAGTCTTTTAGGAGACAGCAAATGACCAATCCAGGCATATTCTTGGTAAAAGTATGTTTAAGTTTGCCATAGACTTCTTTTAAGCATGTGAAAGCTTTGTCTTATTTTCAGAGGAAGAAAAATCATTTTCACGTAATTCACCTCTTATACTCATAAGAAGTTCAGAATGGTTTGTTTTTGAATAAATAGTTAGAACAATAATGTTGCATGAACCCAGTTCTGTAAAGGCTTTTATAACGTGACACCTGCAGACACATTTACAAAACGTTTGATTTTGCCCATACTGTATGTCTGGCTTTACACTATAAGCTGTTAGTTTGGATAATTATACGCCCAGGGGAACTTGGAGCCAATGCCAACAGGTGGATGATAGGTTTCAGGTTGATGAAATGTTAAGTGAGCATCAGCAATTCAACAGTGTTTTTTAATCATGAATGGCAGAGCGGAAGCAATAAATTCATGTCAAAGCCTTAAAATGGACTGTAGGATATATTAGTATTTCGAGTCAATATTATATTGTGTGAATACAGCATCCTACCTTAAATTGATAGCTACCTGATTTACATTAGAACGCAAAAACAATCAAAAATATAATTTATTCCAACAGCAAGGTATTATAAACAACATTGAGAATGCTATAAGCTATAAAGTTATCCTTTAATAAACAGCAGCACTGATTTTTGTCTCCAAGTGTACTGTAGACTGAGATATGAAAAGACTTCTGGCGCGTCTCCTTCTTTTCTCTATAGGAATGTTCAGTATAAAATGCTCAACTATGAAAACAGTTGGTATTTAGAAAGTGTTTATGTCTGTGTGAATGCATATAATAGATCAGTCAGCTGGAAAACAGTTTAAATAGTTCTGACATGACACACAATAAGACTCAATTTTGTGGTCAGTTTAACTAAAGAACGTAAAGAGTGCACATCTATGTGGGTGCTAAAAATGAAAAGGATAACATATACCAAAAAATTCAGAAGCAGAGTATTTCATTATGGTGTGTTAAAACTGCATAACGATCATCATAATATCTCTCATTTTTTATCTGGATCCTAACTGCAGAAGAAGTGTTCATCTGCAGATAAAAAACAATTCTCTTAAATGTCACCTTCTCAAAGAGTTCCCATCAATTAATCAATCCTAGGAGTTTTATTCCGCTGACCTTTACAGTTAAGGGCAATTTAAATTATTAAGGTGTAATACATGTGCCTGTACCTCATACAGCAGTGCTCTGATCCATCATTTATCTTTCTTTGACACTTCCCGTTGAAACAGATGTGAAATTTGGCTAACTACTTCAGCATGCTGTGCTCCGGAACATGACAGATATGTGTATCTAGGTACCTCCTGCAATTGCATCACTTTGTAAATCTTGGTTGAGTTGATTCCAAACAAATTCTGCTGGCTTGGGATGTGAAGAATAGCAACACCAAAACCAATTAAATCTGCTTCATGCCCCAGCTTGTCATGTGTCTGGAAATATTAATTCCTTAAGCATAGACTGCAAAGTAACTAGCCAAAAGCAACTTGCAATACCAGCAGCTTCACCTTCTTGCCCTCTAGCTACAGGATATCACACACATTACTGCAGCATTCTTCAGGTTGCCTCTTGGAACTGAAAATTAGTTTTCTTATTCAATTAAAATGCTGGAGTTCATTTCCTATACATATGGTCAGTAGGAACTGCTTTATAGCAAAATCCCTGACGGTCTTTCTCCAACTGTGTAGAAAATTTTGTGAAATTATGTATTTAAACCTGAAACTTTTTTTTATTATGCCTAAATAGCTTTGGTTACTAAAATAACGCCAATAGTGAAAAACACAAGTCTAGTTAATATAAGCAGAAAGTCAAATAAATATCCAGTATAAAAGAATGATATCAAAAAATAAAAATGAAATTTTTGCTCGAGCATACTTTAACTGCTGTTTTAAAGTGTTAATGCTCTTCCAATTATTTCTGTTCTGTAAGACAGCATGAAGCCCTTTAAATTAGGTAATAAAAGCCTACTGAGCCTGCTAGCTGGTGGAGAATGCAGCTTACTGGCTAGAGCAATATCAACTGACAACAGCCACTGAGTGCGCTCATAACATCTGAGACAGGTACATTATGCACTTCAGTCTCAGTTTGCTAAAGAAAATGGGAAGAAAGGAAAAGAGAATTAGAAAAATACCGTTTCAAACACACCTTTTCCTGATCACACACACACATTTTATTTAGATTCTATACAAAAATACGCACATACACTTTCTTAGTGCTGTTTATCTAAGTCCAGATTTGTGTGGTATCCCTCCATAACTTCTATTATAGTGGTGCCAGGTTTGGTTTGTAGCATCTGAGTGGCTTAGCTGTCTTAGCGGCAGAATTCCTGTTTTATATGGACTGACTTGTACACGGCGGGTGTATCAGCCGCTATCTAACAAGCTATCTGTTACACTAACTAAATAAGTTTGGTTTGGTTTAGTTTGGCAATACATTTACAGATCAATACTTAGATTGGAACATGGTTATAGTTTTAGCCAAAAGAAATATGTTTACTTTCAGGATTTAGTGATTTCTGAATTTATATAATACACAAAGGAAATTTATTGCATTATTCCGTAGGCTCTAATGACTGAAAGCTCACTCATTCCTTAACCTGCGACCACAATAGAAACGATTTGCTAGTTGCACACTGCTTTGAACCTGATCCAGGTTCCAGGTGCCTAGGTAATTATAATATATGTCACACCATTACTCTCATTAGTATTCATTTCAGTTTCTTGCTTGGTAGTAGAGAACAGGTTATCTTATGTCCCATCCAGTTCCAATCACCTGTGGGAACTTTGCCCATAGTTGCTTGAATGGAATATAATTTATTTTCTATGGTTGTTTCTTCGCTTCCACAGCTTTATGCCCCATAAGAAGTTATTTTTGAGTTTTAAATTATGTCATACATTAATATTCTGCTGACTGTCCACCACAAATGCTCCAAAACAACTAAGCAGGAGACCTAGACTTAAGATTGCCTTAAACACTGCTGTTTCCAAGATGAAGGAAAGACTTTAAGCTTAAAGTTTATTGCAGCATGAGGGACAACATGGTGGCTTTGTCAGTATACTTTTACATTATATTTTTGTATTTGGAGGACTGATTACCAGACAGAGTTAAATTTATAATCAACAAATGTATAAATATATAGAAAATTCCAACAAAATTGTCCAGAGTGTCACTTTTCCTCATCTGCTTATGTAAGCCCTCTTGTGAGATGTAGGTTACTCCATCTTATTTGTTGTGGCTAAAAATAATATTTTTTCCCACCCTTATCTGCTAAGACATAGCTGAGGCAACACCTCAGACGGATGTTCTACACTTTACACCATTTTCTGTCGTCAATCAAGGCAAGAGCTGAGATTTTTGACAGTAACTTATCTTAACATTTGGCCCTGTGTACTGCAATATTCAGGACAAGGTGGTCTTGTTGGGGGGGATAGCTCAGTAGGTAGAGTGGTGATTGGAAGGTCAGTGGTTCAAATCCACTGAACGCCTACCCTGTGATACCCCTGAGCAAGGTACTGTCCCAACACACTGCTGCACAGGTGCCCAATGGCTGCCCACTGAGTGAATGGGTTAAATGCAGAGAGGAATTTCCCCATGGGGATCAATAAAGTATACTTTCTTTCTTGTAGTAGCTGACCTGTATGGCTATTATGTCTTTTTTTTTTGAGCTTGCATGTAGGATTGGTTGAAAATATGTTTGAAAAAGGTTCCGAATTGATAAATCACAGATGGGTCATTCATTTACTAGCTTACCTGTTTTACATGTTGACTCCGTTTCCCCACAACTGATCTCAAAGCAGTTAAAGCAGAGTCAGTGGCAGCTTCCCTAGCATGCTATCCTTCCATAAGTCTCTCCTCAGTGAGGTTTACCCACAATGCACATGCACAAATGACCAGAAAAAGCTTCTGGTCTCTTAGCTTGCCCAACTTAAGCCATTGTTAAAGGGACACAGACATACCATGAAAACGCTAACCCCATATTTAGTCCATTGGACTGCTTCCAGAGACAGCTAGCTAACTTCAGCCAAAATATGGCAGTAATTGCAGTAATTAAAAGGATGGATGTAAACCGGGGAAACACTTTATGGTAGAACGCCTCTGAGATAAAAGGAGAGCTTTCAATCTGTTTGGTAAATTTTAATTGATGTATGCTTTTATAATTCACTTGACAAGCATATCCTGATAGAACACCACTGTCAGAAAGGAGATTATGTGGGGGTATACTCATTTGTTAATGATTTGTGACTGAGAAATCATCAGCCAGTGAGCATGAGGTTTCACTGCCACACCCACCTCCGTTCATCACATCTGGCCAAAATAATAGAAACAAATATCCCACTTCTTTCTACTGCTTATTTCCTTCACTTTGAAATGGATCAGTCGTTACTCCTTAAAGTAGGGGTAAAAGGTAGACATGAATGGCATCAAAGTATAGTGAACTGAATTTTGGGGGGCTGTATTAAATTTGAACTACTGTTGTTCACTTTTAGCTATTGTGCATGTCTGTTTCCCAGCCCCTACCTCCCGCTCTCTAACCCTCCTCTAAGTTCAAATAGGCATGAATGGTAAAGTAATTTTACAGTTTACAGACTATGTGGCTAAAATTTACGTGATCGTTATGGTAATCATTACTTTGACCCTGTAATGAAAAAAAGGATTTCTCTAATTAGCTAACTAGTGTTTGCCAGAAAGAGATAGAGAGACGGGGACAGTGATATACAGACACGCAGACAGACAGACATGAATGGAGTTTCTGCAATAAATTCTTAAGTTAAATGTCACACCTGTCTGCCACAAAACACACCTGCTCTCATTGACACTGTCAATGTCAGCCTGCTCTGACAGGCTGACATTTACACACCTGATCAGACTATTACACACGCGTATTACCACATGAGAACACATGCACAGACATGCACAAACATACATGAAGCTTTGAAAGCAAGTCTACAAGATGAAACACCTACTGCAACTCCAAAATTCAAATACTGTGATAGAGTTTTTGTTTTTCATAATTTATCTCAAAAAGGCAAATGCTTATACATTTCACATTAATCACACATGAAGCCTTTTTGAAGACATTTTTATGAAATTAATCTCATGAAAAAGTCCGATTTCTAGTATCTCATTTTAGAATATTTCCCAAAAACAATGAAAACTGCAAAGACCCAGATCATTTTGATCTCTAAGGTCTCAGACACACAGGGCTACAGATCAGTTGGTAACCCATTCGCAACCTCTCATCTCGAGGGAAAAATGTGTATTCAGTTTCTTGGCAAATTGTTGCTGGCTGTCGAAATCAGTTGCAAAAAAGGGTGCTACATCAAAAACCTTGTCACTTGTGATTTCTTTGGTTGCTAGTAGATTATCACACTCACTTGTAGTTCGCATGGAAGACACCCACTTGTCTGGAAACATGTGCTAACTAACCACCATGTGGAAGTCAAACTTGGAAGAACTAGAAGCAAGAAATATTCAGATTCAAAGTAAAAATTGTCCCTGAATCCAGTGGATTAAAAAGGTGAGGGCAAATGGGCTCCATTTCTAGTGTGTGTGCATAGGTGTGTGTGTGCATAGATAGATAGAAGAATCTAATAACTAATTGTGCCACCCTTGGCAGCAAGAACTGCAATCAAGCATTTGCGAGAACTGGCAATGACTCTTTCACATCTCTGTGGAGGAATTTTGGCCCACTTTTATTTGCAGAATTGCTTTAATTCAGCCACATTGCAATGTTTTCGAGCATGAACACCCTATTTAACCCTCCGTACCCCACAGCTGCCTTGTATTTTCCCTTAACAGCCGTGGCCGGCAGGCATGTTTCTACTACTGTTTGTGTATGAAAATGTTCTTGTACACACTACATTTTAACTTTTTTAATAAAATCAATGCTTAGCAGTGAATCAGCAATAAAAAAGATAGATATGTGACAAATATGTTTTTCAATTTACGTGTTTATTCCACAATCACCTCAAATACTCTGACTGGCATTTATGCAGTGAGTGTAGGCTGTCGGATAAGTGTTTGCATAATAATATTGGTTTTGGAGTGTCCACAATTATTTATTCCAGATGAGGCCATAAAACTGTGTAAAAGAAGCCTGATTAAAGTCGATTGGTCAGTGACCCACACACCTGTCCAATGACAGTAATAGTGAGGGGAGCTATTTGAGTCATTTGCCAAAAAAGGCAAATGTGAGATGAGCCTTGTCAGTTTATATCAAAATTTGACTCAAAACAGAGATCAAGACTATCCAAATTGCAGTGAGTCTGTGTGAATTGTAACGTAAGTTTCGTGACAGCGTGGTCTTCTGCTGCTTAATTTATGCTTGTTTTATGACTCAATATGTCAACATTCTTTCATGCATATTGTGGAGCTATACTGTGGACCTTCTATATGTATGTATAGTTGTAGGTGTGTGTGTGCATGTGTGTATATACACAGTATGTACGCTGGCAATCAAAAGTTTGGACACACCTTCTCATTTAATGTTTTTTCTTTATTTTTACTACTGTGTACATTGTAGGTAGGTAGGTACATACTGAAGACATCAAATATCACCAGCCTCAGAAATCGCAAGTTTAAAGCACATCAGATTAGTATGGAAGCCCGTTTCCGCCACACACAAAAAAGTATCCATAACTTGGCATTTCGACTTATTAACTCAAAATTTTGAGAAAAGTAACTCGAAATTTCAAGTTGGCTCTTCCAGTCAATAATCTGCATGGAATGGTCACTCAAAACTGGATCACAACAAATTGGCACTTTCGAGAGTACGTTTGCTGATAGTAAAGCCATGTGATTCAGCTAATAACACAAGAATTTCATCATTTGTGAAGCCGCACTGAAAATAATCAGCAATTTGTGCATTCATGACTGGTTATAATACTGGTAGCTTAGCTGTAGCATTTGTAGCTGAACGCATCAGCTTCCAGGTAACAAGGAAATGACGTCATTCACGTAGATTACTGTTTGGCAGTTGTTAGATTTGTATTGTTGATTGTCATTTATGCTTAGAAATATTTACTTATATATGCTTAGAGTTTTGTAATTAGTTGTAGATTGGTAGAGGTTTTGATCCTTGATAGTCTGCAAACTTTGTGTGTATTAGACAGCACTTTGGGAGCATGAGAGGTCATACCGTGTCTTATTATTTTATGGTAGGATTAACGTAGTTGCGTCTGTTCTAGTCTAAGTGCTCTTTGTTTAGATGAACTGCAGGACTTCCTCACCGTGTTATCTAGGATGAACCATCTAGGGTGAGGGGGAGGCTACCCTCTTCCTGACCAAGGATGTTTGACCCTTTGATCAGCAGTCCACACACACACACACACACACACACACACACACACACACACACACACACACACAGTATTCTTTGTTCACATGTATACCTATGTAAGATGTTATATGTTAATGACCCTATGCATATTCATGTAACCACAATAAAAGGAGTGCTGTGGGGAAACCTGGCTGAGAGTCTGACAGTGGTCAAGTGGTGGAACGACACTTGGCTCCAGCCAGGTCTCCCTCATGCATGAGTAACCAGAGAACTTTGGTGCCTTGAGTCTTGCTTTTGCTGCGTAGCAGATTGTCCTTAACGTTCCAGCGAATAGGTTTATGTTACAAACCTATCAGCAGTGCTAACTCAAAATTTCAAGTCATTAACTCACAATTTTTTAGAAAAGTAAGTCAACATTTCGAGCTGCTTTTCTCAAAATTTAGAGTTAATAAGTCAAAATTTTGAGTTATGGATACTTTTTTGGTCTGGTCTGGGATGAGATGGACCGCAGAGTGAAGGCAAAATGGCCAGCAACTGCTCAAGATCTGTGCAAACTCCTTCAACACTTTTGGAAAACCATTTCAGCTGACTACCTCATGGAGCTCATTGGGAGAATGCCAAGAGTGTACAAAGCAGTAATCAAAGAAAAAGGGTGGCTGATTCAATTAATTTAAAATATAAAACATGCTGTTAGTTATTTCACACTTTTTTGTTTACTACATAATTCCATATGTGTTCATTTATAGTTTTGATGCCTTCTGTGAGAATCTACAATGTACACTGGTACAAAGATAAGTGGTGAACTGGCACAGGTTAAAAAAAGGTAAGGTTACCCAAAACTGAAAAATAATGTACTTTTCAGAAATATAGAATGAGGATTTTTTTCAGGGAACACACAAGGGGTTAACAATTTAAAGCTGTTCTGCAGCAATGAGGTTGATTGGGCCTTGAAAGCTGGTGCTACTAATTCCTACAGGTGTTCCAACTTTTTTGAATTACTTACAACCCCCTCGATCTGCATTAGTGATGTGTCAGTCGCAAACGAAACGGCTCTTAAAGCTGACTCTTTGAAGTGAACGACATGAGCCAGCTCCCTATTGGAAGCCGTGGGTTGTTTTCTTTTTTTCCTTTCTCTCACCCTCTCTCTCGCACTTTTTTCGCTTCACTCCGCAAACGAGCCTTGTACTTGTGCTGGGAAGAAGGGGGAGGGGCAGTAATTACACTCGCAGTAGCACAGGAACAGAGCCAGAGGGAAAGAGAAAGAGAGCCAGGGACAACAACGTCACATTAGAAAGGTATAGTAATCATCTACAGCTATTTTCAGTTGCGGATGATAAAGTATTCCGAAAGTTAATTCATGCAGGCCCATGTGACAGAGAATGTGCATCTTCTTTTTGTTTTCATATTTTAATTTATATTTAATTGTTTTGTGTTTGCAGTGTTTTGTGCTGTTTCACTTTAAATTTGTTTAAAAGGAAAAAGCTGAAAATTTAAACAGTTAAAAGTTGAAATGTGAATACTTGGTTTTTGCATTATGTATTTATCACATTTTATGTGGAGTGAATAAATAAAAGTATATTTACGGTGGCCCCTAGAGAAAAAGCACGTACAAACCCCGAAGCGTGTACAAACTCCAAAACACGTACAAAACACAACAGAAGTGCTCCAGGATGCTAGGGGCAGTGTTGAGCTTTTGTTACCTAGTGGCTACACAAGCCAGGAAGTACAAACGACCGGATTTGGTGTGTGGTAGTAACAGGTAAATGAACATTTTTTTAAATTATTTGAATATATATGAGTGCTTGTGTATAAATACACAAACAATAAACATATGCTTTCAATTGTGTAATTTAAGTAATCTAGGTAGCTCTGTTTTGGAAGTTAAGTTAATGCTAGAAATGTGCTTTGGAGTTTGTACGTCATTTTGAGTTTGTACATGTTTTGTCTCTAGGGGCCACCGCATATATTTATATATAAATATAGCTCTGTGGTCGGCATGAAGCTGGACACTCTGGTGACAGTGGCAGAGAAAAGGACACTAAAAAAAACTGCTGGACATTATGAACAATGCTGGGCATCCTCTGCACACGGCCATTAACAACCAGAAGAGTCTGTTCAGTGACAGGTTGCTTCTCCCCAAGACAAGAACTAACAGACTTAAAAACTCCTTTGTCCCACATGCCATCAAACTGTTTAACTCCTCTCTGGAGGGGAGAGGGAGGGGAAACAGGTGGACAAAGGAGGGGGGAACAACTAAGCTGTAGTGCCTCTTCACCTCACTGTGCAATACCTTTTGTGCAATACTTTTGTTAATAGTCAACGGTGCAATAGACTCCATACTTGAAATTAGGGCTGCCACGATTAGTCGACTAGTCACGATTATGTCGACTATTAAAATCGTCGACGACTAATTTAATAGTCGACGCATCGTTTGAAGCTTTGTAAGATCACAAAGGATGCAGGAATGAGTAGTAGGATTTAAGAGTGTAATAACGGACTGAAACAGAAGATGGCAGCACTGCATGTACAAGGATGCCAGCTGCCGTTAAACCCCGAAGAAGAAGAAGCTGTGTCCCAGAATTCATAGCGCAGCCCAGCTGTCAACAATGGCGGCAGCTAGTTAGTTTTAACTTTACTCTTATTATTCTTTCTGGGTCACAAAATAAACGTTTAACATATTTTCAGGCGAGAATGTAGCTGTGTAAACCTCAAATATCTGCTCAGTTTATCAAGACACCACATATTTTCAAAAGCGCTCCGACGTTTTCGGAGACGTCTGTTACCCACTAGCTCGTTAGCTAGGCGGGGGCAAGGCTCACTAGAGCCGTGAGAACACCGGACTCCCGGCAAATCGTTTTCAAACCCACCGCCGTCTTTCGCTAGTCAGGTTAAACATATATATATAAGTCACTTAGATAACTTAAAAATGTTATTGTTTGGCTTTCTTTAGTATTTTATTTGTTCCTGAGTAAATCAGTTTGGCTGAGATTAAAGTTATAGTTTTTGCACAGCTAAAACTGTCAAGCAGACAGCTGATTATCAGAAGTGTGAGACGCTGGAGAATATACTCCGGTGTCCTGTTATATTTTAGAAAGCAAGGAGTTTATTAAACTTCACCGAAACAATCTGCAAATTTCATTAAAAATTAATAAACTACCATCTTGTCTTTATTTTTAGTTAGCACAAACACTTCAAGCTGTAAGCTAATGATAGTTATATAAGACCAGATGCTGCTGGTGCAATAAGCTATACGCTGTACGTCCAATGGATGATGATCTGATTAGTCGACTAATCGCAAAAATAATCGGTGACTAGTCGACTATCAAAATAATCGTTTGTGGCAGCCCTACTTGAAATGTGCAATTCACTTGTATTTTTATTTTTATTCCTATTTATTCTATTTATCCCCTTCGTATATTTTATTTATATATGTCTCTGTATTTATATATGTGTGTGTGTATATATATATATATAATATTCTGTAACTGTAACTTCTGTCGGTGCTGTGCTTTTGGAAACCGAATTTCCCGAGGGATTAATAAAGTTTTATCTTATCTTATCTTATCTTATCTTATAAACATAAATAAATAAAACCACGTTTTTTTTACCTTAGTAATTCCTTTTGTGCATAATTTTATATTGTTGTTAATAATAAATCAATTAAAGCAACAAAACAACCCGAAGAGCTGGTTGGGAGCCGAAAGAGCCGGCTCTTCTTAGTGAGCCGAGCCGAAAGAGCCGGTTCTCTAAAAAGAGCCGGAATTCCCATCACTAGTCTGCATAAAGCAGTGTTGGAACACACTGTGGTACCATACCCTCGTGAGCAACAGTTGAACAGTGTTGTGTTGCAGAAAGTAGTGTGTTGCTACAAAAATGGTGAGAAAAAGGCAATTAACAACGGAAGAGAGACATCATAACACAATGTGGGTCTTTTGTACACTGGAACTGCAAAGAAAGTCAAGGTGTCAGTGAGTACAGTTTCCTTCACCATCAAAAGGCACTATGAGTGAAAGCAAAGCAACCTAGCGCCACACATTTTTGGGAATTTCTGTTACAGATTTGGGAAGAATTTTCTGAAGAATATTGGATTTCTATTGTAGAAAGAATGCCATGGGTGTGTTCAGGCTGTTATATCTGCCAAAGATGGCCACTTTGATGTGTCAAAAATTTAGAATACATTTTGGTCTATAAATTGATTCCGTGATTTCTTTTTTAACTCCAATTGCTTATTTGTGCTATGCTCTCATTTCAGAGTGCAATGAGACATTAAATTGCATAATTTTAAATAAAAAACTGGAAAAATTGGGGTGTTATAAAAGTTTTGACCGGACACATATGCAAATTAAGACACTAAAATTTGAGTGACACCATCAGCAATTTCAAAAATAAATTATTTAAGCGAAAAATATGTTGTTCAGTGGCAATATACGATGGATAGACATTACCCACACGCAGTAGTGTTCATTAGAGGGTTGCAGTAGGGCAGATGCTGCAGCCTGTTGGCTGGATCCCATTGCTCTCAGGTGTATGTCTGGCTCAACAGCTGTGTCTCTGGCAGCATGGTGAACAGTGGGCACAGGCTGGAGTTGGCTTCACAGAGGTCTAAGCTGGCACTAAGCTGCTAAACCAATGCTGAGGGAAGTTCCGTCTTGGGATTGAAATTTTGTTTTACTATCAAATGAATTTGCTGTGGAGCTCTTGTCTTTTGTACTTCGGTTGGCTAATGCTTATTAAGCAGAAGTTCTGTGTTTTATACATACATTTGCATATATATAATATATTTTGTGTGTGTGTGTCTGTGACCTTATTCTTCTATATTGAAATTATTGTAAATATATAAGTATTATTATAAATTTCTGTTCATTAAAAAATCATATGAGATGTCATCTTTCATTTCATATGTTCTTACGTTCTCCCAATGAGAAAGACAAAGAAAACAAAAAATAAAATCTGCTTTCTTTGTCATACTGTGATAATCAAAGGTTAAATTATTTGGTCCAAATTATCTCTCAAAGAGTACCTTCATTTTCTTCATGGAATTATTCTTTATTGGTAAAACTAATTACATTTCATATTAAAATGCATGGCACATTTGCAGAATACCATAGGGTTCATCTTTATATAGTACATATACCAAATATGCTATAGATTCCATTTCACTGTAAAAACAAACAGAAAGGCATTTGTTATGCACGAAGAATGATGCAATTTCAGTAGCATATTGCTTTTCTTAATGACTGCTAGCCTTTCACTGTCTCCCAGCGACTCTCTGCAATAACAATGTACCCTCAACCGCCATGTTTTGCTATATACAGACTATGTGTGTATGTGTGACAACCACAGAAGAACAGGTTCATAAGTGTAAACCATATGAATATATAAACAGCACAGCTATCTGCCTTCTATTAGAGGACATCAAGGTTTAAAATCTTCCAACTACACAGGGTCTCAGGTCAACCTGGGACTGCATTACACAGTTTAAAGTTCAATTATGCACTCATCACCTTGGTATTTATCATATTCTTTCTTTAACAAAAATCTTGTTTTAAAATGCTAGCAATGAAAAAAAGTGTTTTGTTTATAGCAGGCACTCCACTAACATAAGTTGTTTTTTTTAATAAATTATATAAATTAAATCATAAATTATAAATAAGCTGAATTACATTGTAGAGGGCAATGTTGTCATTTCTGTTTTTGATTGTTTTTAGTAACAGTGCTGTCTTACTGCCTGTGTTACTAATATACAGTCTGTATACAGTATGTCCAAAACTTTTCTATTCTATTTCAGTCGATTCACTCTGTACAACACATATATTATGGGATATCACACCCCTGTGTGTCCTGGCTGAAGACACCTCTATTCACGCATATGGCCTGTGATGATATATGTGCAACCCAACTCGCCTATAAACCCCTGTTATCGCAGCCATCCCTCAGTTCTTAGGTTCTTAACTTTGCTAAGAACACCTCTGAGAGTTGGGCTAGCTAAATACTGCTTGTTAGCTTTGTTGTCAGCCAATTTGAAGTTAGCTTAACTGCTTTTCTTGGTGTTTGCCTGAAGTCTAGGTGTTTTATAAACAGCTCTGGCGCTCGACCCTGGAAAGTAGTGACTTTT
Source organism: Mchenga conophoros (assembly GCF_057382185.1). Taxonomy (NCBI): domain Eukaryota; kingdom Metazoa; phylum Chordata; class Actinopteri; order Cichliformes; family Cichlidae; genus Mchenga; species Mchenga conophoros. The sequence goes on from NC_140539.1 coordinate 14,706,914, forward strand.
GTGGAGAAAGTGATGGGACAGATGGCTGTGTTATGATGTGACCCTCTCCACTCTAAGCGTTGATTAATGTGAACACCATGGCTGACCTCCACTTTCTATAACATGGTTTAACTTGATCTGCCTCCTCAGATTGACTTAACAATCCCAGTCTGATGCTGGTATGACCACCTAGCTTCTTCCCTGTGCAATTGTTGAAGTTACTCCTCCTAACTCCATGTTTGCTCTTGAACATAGCTTTGGAGATAATATCAGCAAGGAAACACTAGCACCTGGTCATGTTGCCAGTAGTGAGGCCTATTAGGAAATTTCCTCTAGGGAGCCTCTTCCAGAGCACAGAAATCACACTTACTTTAACCGTAAACCCTGGTGCCACATGGTCACCGATCTTTTTGGCCTTCATTCCCAGACACTAGATTGGGCCTTTTCTTGCAAGGGCTACCATAGGGTACTTCCATCTTTATATAGTATATTGAATATGCTCTCTTCCAGTGTATTTTTTTCCCTCTCTTCTTCTCAAAGTACTCCTTCCAACTTCTCACACTCCTCGTCATTACCATCTCTATCCTTAAGCACCCTGACCTGCTGTACATCCTTTCCAGGTCAATCGTCCTGGGTACCCAATGGATTCAAGTCCATTTCTTCTTCCTTAGTATCCACCCTTACATACAACTATAAGCCTTTTCCTTTGCCACCTCTCTAGGCTGCACACTTAGTCAGAGAGATGAAAAATGTAGACAGGAGTACCAGGAGGCTAGCTCCACTTTTTCTTTACTAATTTTGAATACCTTCCTGTACTTCCTTACTCCACTACCAAGTCTCCTTGTCCTATTTCCTTTTTGATGTATGGGTATTTTCAGCTGATTCACTCAGATGTACAGTGGGGCAAAAAAGTATTTAGTCAGCCACCGATTGTGCAAGTTCCCCCACTTAAAATGATGACAGAGGTCAGTAATTTGCACCAGAGGTACACTTCAACTGTGAGAGACAGAATGTGAAAAAAAAATCCATGAATCCACATGGTAGGATTTGTAAAGAATTTATTCGTAAATCAGGGTGGAAAATAAGTATTTGGTCACCTCAAACAAGGAAAATCTCTGGCTCTCACAGACCTGTAACATCTTCTGTAAGAAGCTTTTCTGTCCCCCACTCGTTACCTGTATGAATGGCACCTGTTTGAACTCATCATCTGTATAAAAGACACCTGTCCACAGCCTCAAACAGTCAGACTCCAAACTCCGCCATGGCCAAGACCAAAGAGCTTTCGAAGGACACCAGGAAAAGTATTGTAGACCTGCACCAGACTGGGAAGAGTGAATCTACAATAGGCAAGCAGCTTGGTGTGAAAAAATCAACTGTGGGAGCAATCATCAGAAAATGGAAGACATACAAGACCACTGATAATCTCCCTCGATCTGGGGCTCCACGCAAGATCTCATCCCGTGGGGTCAAAATGATCATGAGAACGGTGAGCAAAGATCCCAGAACCACACGGGGGGACCTGGTGAATGACCTGCAGAGAGCTGGGACCAAAGTAACAAAGGTCACCATCAGTAACACACTACAACGGCAGGGAATCAAATCCCGCAGTGCCAGACGTGTTCCGCTGCTGAAGCCAGTGCATGTCCAGGTCCGTCTGAAGTTTGCCAGAGAGCACATGGATGATACAGCAGAGGATTGGGAGAATGTCATGTGGTCAGATGAAACCAAAGTAGAACTTTTTGGTATAAACTCAACTCGTCGTGTTTGGAGGAAGAAGAATACTGAGTTGCATCCCAAGAACACCATACCTACTGTGAAGCATGGGGGTGGAAACATCATGCTATGGGGCTGTTTTTCTGCCAAGGGGACAGGACGACTGATCCGTGTTAAGGACAGAATGAATGGGGCCATGTATCGTGAGATTTTGAGCCAAAACCTCCTTCCATCAGTGAGAACTTTGAAGATGAAACGAGGCTGGGTCTTCCAACATGACAATGATCCAAAACACACCGCCCGGGCAACAAAGGAGTGGCTCCGTAAGAAGCATTTGAAAGTCGTGGAGTGGCCTAGCCAGTCTCCAGACCTCAACCCCATAGAAAATCTGTGGCGGGAGTTGAAAGTCCGTGTTGCTCGGCGACAGCCCCAAAACATCACTGCTCTCGAGAAGATCTGCATGGAGGAATGGGCCAAAATACCAGCTACTGTGTGTGCAAACCTGGTAAAGACCTATAGTAAACGTTTGACCTCTGTTATTGCCAACAAAGGTTATGTTACAAAGTATTGAGTTGTATTTTTGTTATTGACCAAATACTTATTTTCCACCCAGATTTACGAATAAATTCTTTACAAATCCTACCATGTGGATTCATGGATTATTTTTTTCACATTCTGTCTCTCACAGTTGAAGTGTACCTCTGGTGCAAATTACTGACCTCTGTCATCATTTTAGGTGGGGGAACTTGCACAATCGGTGGCTGACTAAATACTTTTTTGCCCCACTGTAATCTCAGATGAAGCTATCATAAACCAGCTCAACTGGTGATAAAATCAACTCAAAACCAAACAAGAATCACAGAGAGTGATTATTCTTGAAGTCTATTATTTAGAAAGAGGGGATAGATGAGAATTAGTCCAGATAAGATTTTCTAGAGGATTGCAACGAGAATCTGTCCGCAAAGAGAGAATTGCGGGTGCTTATCATGTCTGACGGGAAAAAATTCTCAGAGGTCAATGAGGTCCACTGGTCTGTGTTACCATGGAGAAAGGAGCCATTAGAGGATAAGCAGGCAGGTCGATGAGGTGAGTAACCAAAGAGTATTTGACCAGCTCTAATAAAAGCAGGTGAAGAATTGAGGTACAGGAATCCACTTCTTGCAGCCAAGGGAAGAATCCACACTTGGAACACCAGTAGAGATGACATTAATACACAAGGGAATCAAGGAGCACGAGCAACTAAACTGAGCCTGGTTACCACTCTATAGAGGCAGGTAATCTGGCAGAGCCTAGATGGCAGAGCTGCTCTATTTATATTGCTAATGATGAGATTGACAAGACACAGGTGATATGGCCTGGAATGAGGAAAGGCTTCAAGCCCCACCCAGAGGGGTGGAGAAGACCTACTTAACCCATCTTGGCTGAGGGGAAAACACACAGACAGTGGGAGACTATGATAGAAGCTAAACTTGCTTACATAGTTATGTTATTTAGAAGCAAAGACAATTATACACTATACAAGGCTAAGGTCACCACTCTCTGAATTATGAGAATGCTTCTAAAAGACTTGTAGCATGAACACTTTTTGATTACATTTTTAACATTTATATTGTGGATTTTGCTGTGATTATGCATTCCACTTGCTTTTACTCTCTCTCTCTCTGTGCCGAGTGTAAGTGACGGAAAACTTGGCTTTAGTTTATGCCAGTGTGTGCATATTTGGTGTATCTGTTTGTTGTGTTAGAGTGTGTTTTAGAAGTAAGAAAGAGTGGCTATCCCACACCCCACCTGCCTTTAGCTATGTTCTGGATCAAACATTCCATCTGCTCACTACCATCCTGCTGTGTCCTGCAGCAGGTACACTTATACACACTCTCTCTCTCACACAGACGCAGTTTCTACTCTTCCCCCTCCCACCCACCATGACATGCACACACTCTAAGTGATCCCCCCCAAAAAACAATGTTTATACACACATACTCACACACTTGTGGTTGTCAGTCACAATCCCACTCCATGGAGAGTGACAGTTGCAGATTGCCAGCCAAAGCTAGCCAAAGAACCAAAGCCTAGGCATGGGAGGATATACGCATACATACTGTATATAAATGCACACAAACATTCGACCAGTACTGGTCCAGCTCTTGATGAGCAATGACTCAAATGCAACTAGCCTATCTCAAAGTTCTCGAGGTGAATATCACAATCTCCACACAAAGCAGAAATCTAAGCTCAACAAATCCACAGCATCAAGCTTGTTCCCCTATCTGTGCTCTGACAGAAAGATGGACAGTTCCACTATCCAAGTGGAAATGAGGATAAACAAATGATGCCATTCACTTAGTCTAATATTAGCTACTTTCAAGTACATGCCAGCGTCAACAGCCTGCATTATTCATATAATATAATGATGCCATAATATCAGGTGGATAATGTGTGAGACAAAACAGAATTATCTAGTCTGATCACCGAATGAATCCCACAACTAAAATGATGAATAAATGTCTCTGTAATGTGTGAATAATTGCCTATTAGAGTTAGGTAGAGAGTAAGCTAAAAGTAAGTGAACAGAGTGTGCCAATGTATCCCTATTATATATTCTGTATTTATATATGTGTATATATGTATATATGGTATATTTATGCTCATATCTTTACTCTCGTTCACCTTTATTGTATCTGTAACATGCAACTTCTGTCAGTTCTGTGCTACTGGAAACTGAATTTCCCGAAGGAATCCACCCGAGGGATTATTAAAGTTTCAATACGTTTACTATTCTTCTCTAAAAACAGAGCACATTTAAAGTTCTCAGAGTATATATTTCAGATTTAACCTTGGAACTGGACGTCTCCCATTTAGTGACCAAACACTATGAAATTGTTAATTGTCTCAATTTTGTCAAATTACCTTTTAAATATGCTGAAGTAATTTTGGCCCTTATTTTCTTGCAACAATTTTTTTTGCATACTATATCTATATAAACACGTGTAGCAGTGGGGTTTTTTTTTTAAATAGTGCTTATAGTCTTTAAAATGCATTTGCATAGTTGTCGTGTACAAACCCTTGTCCTAGTGCATTGCTCCCTATATAAGATAACATTTATGTTAACTGAAACATAACATTTTTATGGTTTTTGCTTATGAAAACTCGATGATAAGGCTGATTTAGTTGAGAAATTGACTGGAGGGATTAATGGGGACAATGTTCATGAGGAATGGTTAAATTACTGGATGGATGGATAGATAGGAAGGGTGGTTTGGATTAAGGATGGGTAAAAGGGAGAAACTGAGGGGCAAATTGAAAGAGAAGATTAGTCCCTGATGGGAACCACTGTGGATTTCCCATCTGCTGTGCATCTTTTAACCTTGCATGCCCCATCCTAAAATAGATTAGTTTGCAATGTTTAATGCATGTAGATGTGCAGTATGAAGACGGAAAAAGCAACAGAATGGGGGAAGGGGGGGGGGACAGAGAGAAAGGCGATGCTTATTTTGTTCATTTGCATACATTTGCAAAAGAATGTATTTGCACAGAGAGATACGTACATATGCATTCAAATGCATCAATATTGGCATAGCAGTGATGTGTTAGTGAACCTGTGCACGCACAGTTTTGCTCTGGTTAGTCAGTTGTTGCCTGCACACTGCCCTTGCCTCATGGCGAGGTTAAGCGCAGAACATTAGAACCAGGCAGTCTCATTACATTATAAGATGAGTAATGCTTGGCAGTGGCTGCCGCAGTTCAACTTTACTGTTAGTGCTGTGTGCCCTCATTATCTCTGCCGTCGTTACGGCTCTCATTGCCACTGAAAGCGTCATCATTTTCATAAGTGCAATCACATGTAGATGCTTTTCTCCCCATAGTATGAAATATAATCATTTCTACAAGTTACTTCTTGTAATTACTAGTCATAATTGTAGTCATCCTCTTTTATGCTAGTCATCTTTTTTCTCCCTGTCACCTTCATAACATTATGCACCCCCTCCTAAACCACTCCCTGTAACATTTAAGCTTTTGTAATACAAATCTCAGGCAGTGTTTGTAAGTTCAGTTTCATTCTGTTTCAGACATAGTAAACTAGACCTCTAATTAAAACTAAATGACTTTCACGGTTCATATCTTCAACTTTCAACTGAATGTAACTGTGATCTCTGCTTGACCTATGCCATCTATATTAGCTCAGTTAAATTAGAGTTAGCACATCGCAGCTAAATTCCTCTGCAAACCAATCAAGTTCAGATCACATCAATGTTTGTCAAGATTTAACTTTTAAAGTAAAATCTTACAACTTTAGGCTATTAGACATGTGTGTGAAAGTGTATCCTATTGTGTCTTGAATATTGGATTGATTGAGTGCCCAAGACATACAGTATTCCTTCTGAAAGGTGCCCTTATAAATAAAATCAGCAGTCAACCAATATACACAGTGAATACACCAATATTTTTGTAGCACAAAATGTGTGCTCCGGGTTTATATTTAATTACTTTCACACTGACTGTTTTCTCAAAAACTAACCTCTTTGCTGAAAAATTTCCTGTGGCCATGTCTACCATTTCCACTCTGCTTGTCTTGTAATTTACAAATGCTGCTTTGGTCGCTTGGAGAATTTAGCAACATGACGTGACAATTTTCCCAAAAACATGAAAAGCCACTAAGTTTCACAGAGAGTGTTATCCCCTATTAAAGATGTACAATTTTAGAGGGGAGCAGAAGGCTTTTGCATATCTGATCATCTCCCTGCAGAAAAATGGTAATGTTTTTATGAATGTGATGAATATTTTAACTTTTGAGGCAATTACATGACTCTAAATGAGAAGTGTACTTCAGCTAAAATAAAATATGCACGAGCAGTGAAAGACATGATGAGCAGTGCCAAAGAAGTGACATGACTGACGTAATTGCCTCTAATGTGCCCTTTGTTAATTGTCCTTACATTGTGTCTCACTGTTGCCTTGTCTGTACTTTATACAAGAACAAATTTTAACTTTTGGCAATTTCTTTTTTTTCAATGTTTCTTGCTCTGTTACCCCTGTTGGAGAATCAAACGTTAACAGGGAAAAAAGTCAAGTGCAAATCACAAAAGAAAAACCTACTCAGAATTAATTGCAATTTAGAATTCTTGCACATTCAAATAATGAACTCAAACTTATCACCTCCAATTATTCTCTTTCAGTAACTGGTACTGATTAGACATACACTGTAGAATGTATACGCAATGGACAGTAGTGAGGAAGAAGAAATATCACTGAAGATCAATGCCCTTTACGGTTCTCTCATTGGCAGATAGAGAAAGTGGCTAGCATAATTAAATCCTACAAGTGGCAAGAAATGCCAGGCTAGAAGGACAGCACAGAGACTCTGATTATGGAAGCACAAGAATAGGCCCTAAACACTAGATCCACAGAGGCAGGAGTCTACTACAGCTGACGGGACCCAAGTTGCAGGCTGTCCAAAGGTGCCCTGGGGACAGCCCAGCACATAGCAGTAGAATGTAAGTTACAAGCTGGGATAGCATACACTGAGAACCATAACAAAGTGGCTGGCATAGTGTATAGAAACATCTGTGCTGTTTATGGATTAGAAATTTCCCAGTCCAGATGGAATATACGCTATGGTTGAGAACATCAGACCTAAGATCCTGTGGGACTTCAAGTTCTACAATGACAAGCAGTTGTTGGCTATCCCACCAGACATAGCGGGGGCTGACAAGGATCAGAACAAGGCAATTGTGATAGATGCGGCAATTCCAGCTAACAGTAACATCACAAAAATGGAGCACAAGAAGACCTAACCGAGGGTGAAGAAACAATTTCAACGGATATGTTCTAGATTAAGTCCAGTATGGTTCCACTGGTAATAGAATATTAGAGGCTGTAACCTAGTGACTCCAGCGATAGATAGATAGATAGATAGATAGATAGATAGATAGATAGATAGATAGATAGATAGATAGATAGATAGATAGATAGATAGATAGATAGATAGATAGATAGATAGATAGATAGATAGATAGATAGATAGATAGATAGATAGATAGATGCCATCTTTTTTTCTTCAAGAAGTCTAGCACACACACAAACTCACTACAGAAGCAATATCATTTCACTCTTTCTGGGTCTGTGACCCATGGGGTTCTTTGCTAACCCACCTGTCACTCAAATCTGCAGCAAACAAAAAAAAACCTCAACAAAGTATTGAATAAGCAGTTTTCTATTCTGCTGACCACAATGCCCCTGCACTAAGACCAATAAGATTGGGATAAGATACTGGATGGATGCTCACAAGTATGCCCCACCCTATGTATGCCTGTGGAAATGTGTGTGTGTGTGCAAAAGACACTTGGTCTTTCAGACAAAAAAAAAAAGAGATGGAGCGTATTGTTTGCGAGGACACAGACACACATAGTAAAACATACGCCTCCTCACTGTATTGTGAAGTCATGATATTTGTTTTGTAGGTGGTTATAGTGGATTTATTTTCTTGAGTTTGCAGGGCTGAGGTATTATCATAATCTGGGTCAAAGCCTGTGAATGAGGATGTGGATGCATGTTTTACTGTTCTCCCCAAAGACTACAGCACAGCCCAGTTCATAAATAATTCACTTGACAACAAGTGTCTTTTCACAAAGCTGTAGTGAGAGAGGCATTTGCAGACAGATGACAAAAGCTCACAAAAAAAGGCTCTCTTCAAGGCAGATAAAAAGGGCAGAGGTCTTGCTAACAGTGGGTCCTAAAAATGACTACATAATTCCCATACAGAAGGAAACAAGAGTGTTTTAATTTCTAAATTACACTGTCAAATATAGGGCCATGAAGTTGACATTACAAGATAGTTCTTCACCTCATCATAAGTTTAAAAAAAGTGGCCAAAAAACACCAAAAGGTCATTCATAACCTAAAAAATTACATTATTTTTGTTATTTTTGTTATTTATAGCTCATAAGATGAAGTGGTGTTTTGGGCGTTTGGAGGAATGACATTAAAGGTATTTGAAATGCAAAGCAATGGCATCAAACTCAGGCCAGTTTTGCACACTGTGTCTCAGTCTCTGTTCTGTCACAGAGATAAGAGATATGTTGTGTTGAGGCTGAAATAAATGAGGGACCTGATGAAGTATGTCATCTATACACAGAATCAATATTGTTTTTGGTGTCAATAAAACTATATCATTACATTACGTGGGTTTTATTTGAGTGTGGGGTCCAGCTGTTGTGTGTGTTGTGTTTATGATTATGTGAAGGTATAAAAAATAGTGCCTATTACAGAAAAAGCAAGCATTATTTTACTCTTTTTTTAACTGCACCAAGCTGCACGTCGTAGTTTTTTTTTATATATAACCATTAGATCTTTGCCCACATTAAAATAATAAATAAATAATAAATAAAGGAGAGATTTTTCCGAGCCTTCTCTTTACAGTGTAGAATTTTATTCTAGATACAATACATTATTTTTAAATTTAAGCTGTGAAGAGAATGAAACTGTCTAGAACAAGATGTACAGTAGAAAAAAATAGATATTTCTTGTTATTTTGTAGATATAACAAGGCCTTCCTGCAAACATGTAGCACTGAATTTTCTTAGTCTCTGTAAGTGCATGCTTGTGTGCAGTGAAATTAAGGTAATAAACTCCACACTTCTAAATCATGTCTTGGAAACGACAGCAAGTCATCACAAATAAATGTCCTTAATGGAAGAGGAGGCAAGGTCATGACACCTGCAAATTCACATTTGATCAAAGCACACTGAATGTACACACACACACACACACACACACACACACACACACACACACACACACACACAACTGTCTAAAAGATTTATAGATCATTGAGGGCAGCCCACTGCATGCAGGTCCTTGATCTATCCATGTTTGTTTCTGGTTCATGATGGCCTGGACAATCTTGAAACTAATATGTTTTAGTTAGAATGTCTTGTATTTGCACCATGTCTTTTGGGGTTTTGTTTTTTTTTTTCAGAGGAGTTGTGACCCACGTGACTCATGTAACAACATATAGGGTGTCTTGTTTTGATAAAGTGTCTCACATCCACATGATATTTAGTAGTTAAAAGAAAGTAAAAGTTAAAAGAAAAGTAGCCCACAAGTCAAAATGCAACTCAAATCACAGGTACATTAGGTGTAAGAGGAATGGATGTAAAATTATTTGTGTCAGTTAGAGTATGAATGGTGGGGCTGCATTAATGCCCAATGTAAGATAAATAAGGACTGTTTTTTTCAAAATATGCAAAATACCACTTAAATAGTAATAATGCATTTTTATGTGACGTTGTTTTGCCTGACAGGTTTATATACCCTGACCATGCGACCATATGATAGACTGGAAACCTATCCAATGTGTTCCCTCCCTTTTGCCCTATGACACCTGGGAGTCATATGGATGGATGAATGCTCCATAACAATCCATCTCCTTCTGCTTCAAGTCAAACAGGACATTCTTCAGGACTGCTTCAGTTAACAAAATGTATTGAAACCAGGCCTACAAAGAATAAGACCCGCTGAATTCTAGGATCTGAATGCATGAAAATGGTCAAACTAAATAAATTGGGGCGATATATGATGAGTAATGTGGTATTAGACTAATATCTTCTTTTGGGTGGAGTATTTCATGCTATTTAATCTGAAAAATTTAACAGAACTTCATAGGTTGTTCCGTTATATCTATTCTAGAATAGATATAACACAATTGTTAAGACAGAATCATGAAACTCTCTAAAATGATGACTGTCCAACAGGATCTAACAACACTCGAAAGAAGAAGCCCGAAACACAACAGTACATAGGCACACATTAAGAGATGGAAGTTTCCATCTGAAATGCACTTGCAGATTACAGAGTTAGTAGGGAAATGCCAGTCAATACTGCGTGCATGAGTGGAAAACACTTCAGGTAGGAATATAAATGTGTGTACATGTACATACGTTTGTCTTTGCTTGTGTTTGCATGCACCATAGTGTTTAGGTGAACCCCATCTCTCATGCCTGGAGGCCTCTGTCATTGTCACTTCGGTCCATTCCATATTTCTCCTGCCTATGCACCTGGGACGTTTTATTTTATTTGCCTGCCATAGACCAAGGTCTGGATGATTGATGGACCCACATCAGCCACTCTCTGCCCATTTATCAAGTAGCTGGTGTTCAGGGCAGGTAAAAACCTTTCTCTCTCCCCCTCTCTCTCTCTCTCTCTCACACACACACACACACACACACACACACACACACACACACACACACACACACACACACACGTGATACTTAATATTTACAAGTTCAGCCTAAACCAAATGAAGATTTAAATCGAATACTGAGGGTAACACTGAATGTATTTCTGGTTAAATCAGAATTAATCTTTTAACAGCTGAGCTAAAATACCATTTATTTGTTTGTGAGTATGCGTACTCATACACAACATTAACATTTCTTACGGTAGAATTCAGGTTCACTTGTGTATGAGCAGTCTGTCTGTCAGTGGCTGGCAGGGCTTGATTGGACAGGTAATCTGGCATCCCGGGCATTTTCCCGGTGGGCTGACTCACTTTTGGGCTGATGGGCCGGCCTGAAAGGCTGCTGTGCACTGACTGTACAAGCACTGACAGCAGCCCATTCGATAATTCTCATTACTGAGACTGGATTGTCCAATCAAATCTCTTAATGCGACCGGCCCCTCCCCTACCTTTGCTGTGTGCTCATGCAGCTCATAGAAAAAGCTTAATGTGGAAGAAGTGGAGAGAAGGTGGAGCTAAAAAGCCAAGAGAAAACTATGAACAGCTGTACCAGCAACAACTAGTAACCAGGCCTCACAGTCACAGGAGACAGCTGCTGCTAGCACCAGCTGTGGAGAAGTGAGTAAGAGACAGAGGACAATGAAATTAACCTGGTAAGAAAATAGATCAAGGAGTATAATTACAAGAGGAGAGATTCAAGTAAAACGAATGGCTACTTTGACAATGCGCTACTGCTAATAGCTAAAGTAAAATAGCTAAACCTTTTAACTGTCACATGCTGCAGTGTAACTAACCCAACAACAACTGTACTAACCTGATTAAAACCAGTTTCAATATCCAATACCAAGCAAAATGAAATATGTGTATGCATATGTATATATATATAATTTTTTTATTTTATTTTATTTTCCTTTTTGTCAAGGTAAATTATTATTATGCTGTGTGGGCCTAAATCTTGATTAGGGTTAGTCAAGTAGTAACCTGGTTATGGTTAACGTTAAAGTAATTAGCCAGCAATTGAATCTAAATTAGTGTAATGCTTCTTGGAGACACTGGAATACCTCCTGTGCATGTTCATGTAAACTGGACAGACTGAATTTTACTGTGCTAGTGCCAAAATATGCTGCTTAATTTGGAGTCTTGCAGAGCTGGAATAGATAATAGCATCACTATTCTAAATGCCAAGTGTTTATCAGCCATTTATGCCTAATAACCTTGAGTTCATCACTATTAAATCTAAACTGAAAATCAAAGTGAGAGTGATAGTCGAATGGAAAATTCTTCCAAAAATTCTTCCCATCATTTATTTATTCACTGATAAATAATAAATGGCCATTATCATCTAAGGTAAATTTAAGGAATGGAAAACCACACAAAATTTTAAAGAAAGCTACAGTGTGATATTTGTGAAGGAGATGAGGAGATGACAGTGTAGAATAAGGATACTGCTTCTCACCATCATGCCTCATCAACACTTTAGTATAGTGCTGTTAATGGAATTTGGTTTGTCCTGCAGGTTAAATGATATGATGCTTGTCATGTTCCATGAGTGTGTTTTGACATAAGAGGTGCAGATAAGGTGCCATGAAACAAATAGGAGTCAACGAAAACAGGGAAACAGACAGTGTTCGAGCAGCCACTTAGTGTGAAGAGTCATTAATAGGCAATGACAAGTCTGTGTGGAGTGGATCTCTCTGCCAGTGTCACTGGCCTGAAGGAACATCAAGCTGAGCATTTCAAATTACTTTTTACAGTGAGACAGGGAGACAGGAAGATTCTGCTTGGTGTTATTATGGTTTTGTCAATGTCAGAGTTCTCATAAGATGAAGTCTTTTACTTCAATAGAACTGCGTTTCACTATATAAGTTACACCGGAAGGAAAATTGCATAAAAGTATGTTCGGGTTTGGAAATCTGATTTTTGAAGATCGGTGACTTCAGTAGTCATTTTTGCATATTGCCATCTGTTCTAAGAGATTGCAAGGAAGTTTGGTCATAAAATCATAATGTCAATGATTTTGTCAGTGTATTTTCTGAAATTTTATGATTCACTCTTTTTCATGTAGTCCCTCTTTTATGGTATCCTCTGCTCCACTAATAAGATGTCCTGCTCTGCAGAACTGGTCTAGTTAACTTTTATGTTTATGTAATTTCATACAAAATTCAATAAAAAATGGTTTAAAGAAGCAGAATTACAAAAAATAGTAAGTAAAAGTATATTTTAAGAATCTTAAATTGGCAAAATTTGGAAGGTAAGCTTCAATAAACTTAAGACATTTGACATTTGTGAACCACAGATGTTTAAGTGGCGTAAGCATCATTGTTTATATTCTGCATACTATGGTTATAAGTTTCGGCTATTTATATATTTGTTATTAGTTTGGGTTTTTTAAAATAAATTAAACCCCACTAAACAAAGTTACAGTGGTAACTCGGGCAACATTTGCACCCACAAATTATGAAAGGGCCTTCAATGAGCTTACCATGAGAATGCATGGTAGTGGGAGTGGGAGTTAGTCAAAATGTCAGTTTAATCCGAGTACCCAGGAGACATTGGTATATTTTGTTCACCTGGATGTACCCTTGAAAACCCAGCTGGCTACAAAGGATTCACAGGCAATCAATAGGCAGGTGGGCAGAGATTACTCTGGATAATGATGGCAATAAAAGGATTGAGGAAATAAAGACACGACAGAGAAAGCGAGGGAGTAAGAGAAATGGGATAAGACAGAAGGGGCAGGATGGGGGCACAAGATGCTTATACATTAACAGTCTGAAGCCAAAGTCACCTTCATTACAATATTGCATTCATAATATCGTTCTTGTATAAGTAAATTCTACCTTGCTCTATCTAGGGAGATCATGAGGACATTTTTGCCAAAACACCCTGAGTAGAGTTTTTTGCTAAAGAGTGAATGCACTATTAAAATCCGTGTCGATGTTAGAGATTTGTGACCTTTGCAAGCTCACAAGTGTGTCGATCCTTGTTAGAGGTCAACTGTGCTAGGAGCGGATAAGTTTCACAGTGGATTTTGGGGGATTTTCTGATGCCAGATACTTCTTAAACCTATTGCTTTACTACACATGATATTTGGACATGTATATGTAGGTGCTAATGTTATGCAACAAGTGTGTGCAGATGGTATATCAGTAACATGCACTTTACCCCAAGTGTGCACAACACAGTAATTACATCACAATAATTACATCACCTGTTATTGCTAGTAATTAGTTGGCAGTATTTTTCTATCAGCAAAATGGAAAAATCTAAAACATACAAAATCTACAGGATTTTGGTCATTTTACCTAGTTCTTATCAGCTCATAAGATTAGGTAAATGTGAGATGAACAACAACACATGTCATATTACAAAAGCCTCACATTTGACTCTAGAGAGGTAGGTAGTAGCTAGGGCATCCAGTACAGGGAAGATCAGTAACTCTTGAATGTTTTCAACTTGTGAATGATTTTTCTCAGAACGACAGACTTCATGTTATTTGACAATTGCCTTTGTGAAATGCCCCAGACTGGCAGTCAGCAATACCACTTTTTTAAGATCATTGCTGATGTCTTTTCTCCTTGATATTGCATTAACACCTATCTGAATGCTCCAGAGCACCAAATTCACCAAACATTTGCTTTTATAGTGGTGGTCACACTTGGTGATTATCAATTAAACAATTGCATTTGATTAGCAACACCTTGCTACACCTAATTTTTAAGAGCTACTATTGATCATATTATATTATTTTTATTATATTATGATATATAAAATTTTGGACTGGAAAAAGGGTGTACTTTCTTTTTACCATGATTATATAGTGCCCACACGGTGGGATAATTTGCGCTTTAATTTCTCCATGTCATCCCTTACACCTTTGTAGAGGTCTTGTGTGGTTAAGGAACAGTATAAGCTTCAACTCCGACATAACAAGCAAACGCTTGCTAACTTCTAAATGCTGGCTATATAAATAAAATTGACTTTAACTGAACTGAATTGCCTACTGTCTTGTGACTGCATCATGTGGTTGGGGATAAAAATATGGTTTGTATACTGTATGGGACTAATTGCCATCTAGGTTTACAAGATGTTGAGGATGTTGAAGATGATAGGATTTAGATGGGAGCGACCAGGAGGGACAGGATTCAAATTTGAGCAGTTTGGAGAGAATGTTAGAGAGGCACATCCAAGTTAGTTTCAGTGTTTGCAGAGGAAGGACAGTGGATATAATGGGTGATCAATGATGAATATGGAGCTGCTAGGTAAGAGGAAAAGAGGAAGGCCACAGCAAAGGTTTGTGGATGCAGTGCGTAAGGACATGCAGAGAGTTGGTTTGACTAGAAGACTAGTCAGCTCATGCAGAGGGCAACAAGTCAAGCATGAAATGTGTGTGAAATAAAACAAAGTTTAAGCTGTAGTTCCTTGATGACTAGCAAATTGCTTAGACTTGGTCACTCTGATATTGCTGATATTGTCGAAGACAACTTTGAAGGTAATAGCGATTTATATGTAACTTATAAAAGCCGAGTTTTGTGTTTTACTTGGTAGAAGGAAGGCTGAAAAGCTTGTTAGAGGGCTAACTATGCTAATAAAACAAGTGCTGTAAGCAACACAACCATGTCATGAAGTACAGTGGAAAGAAATGAAGTGATAACAAATGTACCATTAAATATATTCTCGGGGGTGTCTTTCCCATCTCTCCTTCCTGTATTTTGCTTCTCTTTTTTTTTTACTTTTTACCTCTCAGTGGCTCTGCAGTGGGACCAATCAGTGTACATTTGCTGACGTGCAAGACTCTGTATATTAGAGTTTGTATAGTTGACACTCCAACACAGAGTTGTTTCAGGTATCAGAGGCGGGAGTGTTCTGAGCCAAATCCTTTGAAGTAACTCATCTCAGTGTCAGAGGACACCATTAGATGTGTGTGTAAGATGTGTGTGTGTGTGTGTGGGGGGGGGGGGGGGGGGGGGTTGTATACTGCACATACATCACTAGTATACACATTTTTTGTCAGTGTGTTTACCTACATGTTTATGGGTCCTTGCTTAAATATGTAGAATGCATGCAAGAGGTGTTTCTTAAATGTCTGAAACACTGCAAACACAACGTACTTTGACAGTCCGCGTGATGTCAGTATATGTGTCTATGCACCCGCTCTATGGGCAGTTTTCCTGACCAAAGTAGCTTTTGAAGTTTCAGTAATTAATTAACGACTTTGTAACGCCTCTGTCAGTGCGCCCCAGGGTGGCTGTGGCTACAATGTAGCTTGCCATCACCAGTGTGTGAATGTGTGTGTGAATGGGTGGATGACTGGATATGTAAAGCGCTTTGAGGTCCTTAGGGACTAGTAAAGCGCTATATAAATACAGGCCATTTACCATTTACCATTTACTTCTCTGATCTCATACTAATTCTATCAGTAAAGGCCATTCTTTCATCCTTCTAAAAAAAATGAACAAAAAAACATCATTGATATTATTTGCATTTCAACATTACAACAGAAACATACTAATAAAGATGTTAAAGATGACCCATTCATGCTGGAAGAGTACTCTGCCATAGACTGCTTAAGAGTACAACATTTGTCACTAAGTCCTGGACTACTTGCCATAGTTGATGGAACCATGAATAGTGCAGAAGGAGAATGTCCTGCCATCAGTGCATCCCCTGAAGCTCAAGCACACTTGGGTTATGCAGCAGGAAAATAATCTGAGAGCAAGTCCACCTCTGGATGGCTCAAAAAGTTGAAATAAAAATTAAATGTTAATGAGGTTTTGGAGTAGCCTAGGCAAAGTGTATCCATCCATTCGCTTCCACTTATCCTTCTCAGGGTCGCAGGGGGGCACTGGAGTCTATCCCAACTGTTATAAGGCGAGAGGCGGGGTACACCCTAGAGGTCGCCAGTCTGTCGCAGGGCTAACACACAGAGACAGAAAACCATTCACGCTCACATTCACACCTATGGGCAATTTGGATTAATCAATTAACCCATCCCCACAAACTACTGCATGTCTTTGGACTGTGGGAGGAAGCCAGAGTACCTGGTGGGAACCCACGCAAACACAGGGAGAACATACAAACTCCACACAGAAAGACCCCGGCCTGATGGTGGAATTGAACCTATCCAAACCAAAATGCCAGGTTGGTTTGGATAGGTTTCCCCCCTTAATAAATGGAATCATAGTTTAAAAAATTTATTTGTATTTACTATGGTTCTCTTTGTCTAATAATTTTTGCTAATAACATCCTATATTGAGAGACTGAGTTACAGTAGGGTTTTGTGTAACATTATATAATGGTAGAGGCATTAAGTCAGACAACAGCAACTGTTTTCCATTTGTGCCCATATTGGATTCTTCATCCACCTGGGTCCAGAAGACAGGGTAACCCCATTATTTTAACCTTTATAGCCAATCTTAGCCAAACCACAGAGGGACACACATTTCCAAATGATTTAGATCTAATATACACAGATTATGAACTGTCATCTTCCTGGTGTTAAATATCTAGTTGAGTGCCAGTCAAAAGTTTGGAAACACCTTCTCATTTAATGTTTTTTTTTTATGACTATTTACATTGTTGATTCTCACTGAAGGCATCAAAACTATGAATGAACACATATGGAGTTATGTAGTAAACAAAAAAGTGTGAAATAACTCAAAATGTGTTTTATATTTTACATTATTCCAAATAGCCACGCCTTGCTTTGATTACTGCTTTTGCACACTCTTGGAGGCCAGGCCATCTGGCACAGCACTCCCTCACTCTCCTTCTTGGTCAAATAGCCCTTACAGAGCCTGAAGGTGTGCTTGGGGCCATTGTCATGTTGAAAAATAAATGATAGTACAACTAAAAACAAACCGGATGGGATGGCATGTCACTCTAGGATGCTTTTGTAGCAATGCTGTTTCAGTGTGCCTTCAATTTTGAGTAAATCCCCAACAGTGTCACCAGCAAAGCACCATCACACCACCTCCATACTTCATGATAGAAACCATGCATGTAGAGACCATTCATTCTCTGCGTTTTCTCCGTTGCAGAAAAACATGGCGGGTGAAACCAAAGATGGACAAATCAGACCAATGCACAGATTTCCACTCATCTAATGTCCATTCCTTGTGTTTCTTGGCCCTAACAAATCTCTTCTGCTCATTGCTTTTCCTTAGTAGTCGTTTCTTAGCAGCATTAAGGTCCGATTCACACAGTCTGCTCTGAACAGTTCATGTAGAGATGTGTCTGCTACTGGAACTCTGTGTGGCTCTAATCTGAGGTGCTGTTAACTTGGAATGTCTGAGGCTGGTGACTTAGATGAATTTATCCTCAGTAGCAGAGGTGACTCTTGGTCCTCCTTTCCTGGGACGGTCCTCATGTGAGCCAGTTTCGTTGTAGCACTTGATCATTTTTGTGACTTTACTTGGGGACACATTCAAAGTTTTAGCAATTTTCCGGACTCACTGACCTTCCATTCTTAAAGTAATGATGAACTGATGTATTTCTTTACTTAGTTGATTGGTTCCTGCCGTAATATGAATTCTAACAGGTGTCAAATAGGGCTTGTTATTGTTATATAATATTAGATTGTTTTAAGTTTGCAATTACCCCACCTTGATTTTTCATAAATAATCATTCTGCTTTAGATTTTAATAGTTAACAATTTGAAACAAAACTATTTTGCTCTAAACTTACATTTAGCAGTAGAGTGCGGTGGATGAAGTAGAAATGCTTTCAGGGCTGTGTTGAAATCACAAACAGTAAGCAGAAATGTAAATGTCAAGCATTATCATGGCAATTGTGTAATTTTCCATTCACAAACTTTTAGTTATTTAAATACTAATTTTGGAACCTATTTGGTAGCTAAATGTAGATGTTATAAATGGCTGATGTCTCACATAATCGTTGGATTTTCTTCTGCTTTAACTTGCAACGTTTTGGTTGTTTATAATCGAACTACTTATTTTCACCTTTCTTATTGTCATGACCACAAAAATTGGTTGGAGTCAAACGCAAGACTCCGAAGAAAAGGTTAACAAGTTAATTTACAACAGTAAAGTTCACAGGTGTTGCTAAGGCAAAAGGTTTGTGGTTAGTGGAGTCCAGGTTCCAAATAGCCAGGGAGCTCCACAACTTCTTTTTTCATTGAATCTCAAGGGTTTATGCACCGTGGAAACCAGCTTTACTAACTGTTTTCTGTTCTACTGTCCAATGAAGACTGAAGCCATTCTACAATTCTACAACAAGTACTGGCAGGAGAAGAGATGATCGCAAACAGGTGAGTTTGTTATCTCCAAGTGCCCTGAGTCAAACGGCAGGAGCCCAGGACAAGTCCCACCCCTCAAATACACAAAATACATTAACACGGACAGAGGAGAGGGAGGGAAAGAGCAATGAGAGAGAGCGAGTGGTGGTCCAGCACAGGAGAACTCAGGGACCATGACAGTTATGGTCTTTTGCTCTGAGTATACATTTGATAGATTTTTTTTCTTCTTCTCAGATCAAAATATGTTTCTTTTTCTTAACTTCACCACTATGTTGTAGTTTAATATTTTGTTATTTTATTTTGATTTATTGGACATTACATTTTTTTATTGAAATGTCCAAAAAGCTAAGATGCAAAAGGCAGTTTTCTATGCAAGATGTGAGTGAAGTTTCAGAAGAATTACACACATAGTAGTTTTTAAATGTGAGTGATAGAGATTTTCTGCTTTTGTGATTGCACTTAATTTCAGTTCTGAGTTCAAACACACTATTATGCAGCAGGCCCCACATCATAAAGATAGTTAAGAAACAAGAGGGGCTGAGAGATATGTATCCAGAAGTCAAATGGGTTTTTTAAATGTAGGGAAGCAAGAAATTGGGCATTTCATCAAGTAGTACAGAGATCTAGAAAAAATAGAGACATAAAAAAAGAATAATTGTATAAATGTGAGGAACGTGTACTTTACAAGATACAGAAACTTTGGGGCAGATAAACAAACATGTGTAAAAGCACATTTGCAACATGAGCTGAATTGTGAACCTAGAGTGGTCATGTGCAGTCTACTGATCACTCTGAAAGCATCGTAAGGCTGAATTACATTTGAATAGAACCTATAGCCACTATAATTACTAACCAAATCCCATGGGGAAATTGGTTGAAGAGCACAGGAGAAGGGCAGGAGAAGAGATACTGTATTTGTGAGAGGGGACAATAGATGATAGAGGTTCTTAATAGCTTATATGCTATATAAGTAAAAGCTTAAGACTGAAATTAATAGTGATATGGTGATATGGTCGGGGTGACTTTAAAAGATTGACTACATAATTGACACTTTAACTGGTTAATTACTGCACTGAAAAAGATGATACATTTATATTATGTTTTATCAGTTTTAAAACTCACTTGATACTTTAATCAATATATATACTGGATTGTGAAAAATGGTAAACTTAAAAAGTGAACTGCAATTGTCTTTTTGACCAAGTTGGCACACACATATTTTTGCATGTTTTTGTTTTTTAGCAATTATAACCATGTATAATAATAATAATAATGAAATAATCTTGCTATGTTATGACATTGTTCTTATTAAGTTTTGAAATTTGATCTGTTTAATGTCCTCTTTATGTTAAACTAGAGATTGCACGTTTGCAGTTACACCTTGTTTTTTATTATTTCCTATCCTTTCTAATCCTTGAAAATATTGTCTTCGTCAAAGTTTCGATCGTCAAAATCCTTTCCATACAAATTAAGCCAAACTTTATCATCTTTCACAAAGGGAACTGATCCTAATCCTAATTTAAGGACATCATATTATTGTGACATATCTATTCTGTCACTTTTTGAATCAACTTACTTTTTACTTTTTTATTCTTCATGTTTGCAAACTAATTTTTAAAAAAAATCACATTCAGATTTCAAAAATATAAGGTCTTGGGCCTTGTTTGCCTCACATATCCAACATCCTATATCACATTGCTCTGCTCTGACTGATCATGGTCTCAAACAAAGTGACAAACAAGACTGCTAGACCAGATCTGTGGCTTGTAAACTGTCAGTTCTCAGAGCGGTGTATCCTGGACAACTGTTTAACTCAGCTTGCACTATAGTATTACTATTTCATAAATACATAAATAATTCATTGTGACTTTGTGTTCATTTCAGGTTAGAAATATTTGATTAGCTTTCGTCTTGCCTTTTATCCACCACACTTGATATTTTTGAATCCAAGTCTTTTGTTGCACTGTTACATAAATAATTTACTTGTTAATATTACTTGTTTTTATTATTAAAGGATTCATTCTTTAATTATTTCCTTATATTATATCCTTTTTTAATGCACCCTTGTTTCAGTTGTATCTAAATCAACCTGAAATTAAACTGCCAAATAAGTAGGTCTTGGATCCAGAGAACTCTGTCCAACTCAAGCTTTCTGAATTGTGCTTGAATTTTTAAACCTTGAGCAAAGAAAACTGCTAATAAAAACTAGAAAGCTGCCTAAAAGAGCAATGGTGGACTGGCATTCAACCCAGACAATGTGTGAAAGGAAATAAAAAACAAAGGGAATCACAGACAAAAAAGATGTTCTGAAAAAAAAAAGTTGGTATGAAAGCCTGAGAGAGTCACAGGGAAGACGAAAGAAATGTCTTATCCTATTACACATCCTTCAGTAGTAAGTTCCTGAGGTTTGGCCTGTGAATTATGAATAGAAATGCATTAAATATGGATGGATCACTCCTTACTTCTCAGCAGGAATGTCTCTTGCTCGTATGTGTCCATACACAAACAAATTACTACATACATGCAAACACAGAAAATCAAGCACAAAAACATGCCAAGTCACTATAATAGATACAGTCCCAATCTGTATCTTTTATCCCAGTCACTTGAAAAATGGCAAAAAAAAAAAAAAAAAATCATGTTTTGCATGGTTGGATCTTAACAATTCAATTCAATTCAATTTTATTTATATAGCGCCAAATTACAACAAATGTCGCCTCAAGGCGCTTCATAGATACAGAGAAAAACCCAACAATCATATGATTGAAGGTTCCAACATGCAACAAGAAGAAATGGGAGTCTTAAACTTTTAATCAGCTGTAAAAAAGCCAGTTTCAGTTTAAACATTGTTTGTAATAAATTGCATGCTCAAAAAATTGTTTTGACTGTATGTTTATGTATGCCACTCTGAACAACACAACACGCAGTTTTTTTGGAAAAAAGCCCTTCACAAGACACATTAATATAACACAAAAATACAGCCAAGAGGGGTTTTCTTTAAGGTAAAAGGGAAATATTCAAATAGTCAAAACTCTAGAAACATTTAGTGGGTACAGTATAATTGTATTGTTAGGCCAATGTGTTTTGAATAAAACAAAACAAAATGCGTAGGGAATATTTGTACCACACATCACATGATGAATTAAATATTGAAAAACACTCAAAGTTGAAATTGCTCAAGTGTTCCCTTAATTCAAACACTGTATATGCAAGAATAGAGAAAGCAAGAGAGACTTGAGACTAACCACCATACTGAAAAGCGCTGCTGATGTACCATATTGCTTCATGCAAACAAAGATTAACAATCCAAATGTACACTGAGGCATATGTTATCGGAAATCTAAAGCAGAAAACAATAACTGGAATAAGCCAGCCGTGAATGGTTTGTATTCATTGTAACAACTGCAAATGTTTCTGACTGGTATATAACTTATCCTATCCAAAATCAGAAGCACAAACTGTCACATGAAACTGAACACTTAACAAGAAAAAATTGCTTTGGTTTTCTAGGTATATGAGCAGTGATTATGGAATATTAAAAAAATGTTGAATAGATAATATAAAAAAATCTTCTTATTTAATTTTCTTCTTATTTAAATGTTATATTTAGATATTATAGCTGCCATCTTACCTCAGTTCTCAGTGATTCCTGAGATTATGGACAAAACAGGTTTTAATTTTCTAAAATATATTTTTTTATTTTTCAAAAACATATTTACATATAATTGTTACACAAAGTTTTGGCTGTCTCACCATGTTTTGGTACAATCTCCCACGTGTAACATTTTTTAATAATTTATGTTTTTGTTGGAGAAGTGCAAGGTTTTTGTCAACACCATCAGACAAAAGAAATACAAAAATATCTATTTTAAATGAAGTTGTTTCACCTATTTTGACTATTAGCAGCTTCCCTGTTCTACTGTTTATGCACATATGTTTTCAAACTAATTATACCACGTTTAAAAGTAAGATTGTTTTGGCTTTTTATTATTAGAGTTACAGTCATACATATTTAATCTCTATAAGAAACAATCATATTTAGCAGCATGCAAATGAAACATTTATTGAGAAAATTACGTATTTTTATTGGAAGATCATATATGGTTCTTCAAAAGAAAACAATTAACAAAGAAATCCATATTATGGAGTTGACAAATCTCACAGTGGTGACACACTAGTAGAAGACAAGATATTATTTCTTTCAAAATGACCATTAAACCTTAACAACCTTAACAACTTATGTTTTTGCACATGTCAAGTTCTACATCTTAATAGTTCACCAGCAAGTAGCTGCCTACTACTTCTTGATTCCTAAAGTACTCTGTGGTTGTGTGTTTAGACCCTGCTGGACTTTCTCTCCTTTTGTCTCTGTGCTTCTTTCCAAAACCTTCTCTTCTGCCTTTTTTCTCTTCAGTGATCTCTTCAGATCACTGATGTTCTTTATTTTTCCCTCTTTCACTCTATTTATAGATCTTTCCCTTTCCTTTATGAGAAACTCTTTTTTCAACTCAGGCTGGCTGTTAATTTTTTCTCTCCTTCCCTGTTCCTTCTCTTTCCTTCCTCTGACAGGTTCCCCTTTGCCATTCTAGCCTGAAATGTACCATTTTGTAATTACTATAATCTTTCTGAACCATATGCATTTATACAGATTAAGGATGAATATTCACAACACAGTTATGTATTAAGCAATAGAGATGCTATCTGGTCTTTAAGTCTGACATCATTAGCCGTTTCCAGGTCCAAACTCCCATCCCAAAGTCAAAGGAACTCTGCAGCATCAATGAGAGTTACAAACTGTCTAAATTCTTTCATCTTTAATAAAATGATCAGTGTGGCTCAGTTAGAAGTTAGCTAGCTGGTTTAACCTACATTCCAACATAAATGAAGACAGAAAACTAAACAGCAGTGACTTTTGTCGGGTTACTGAAGTTGGGCTAGCTGGTATATAATGATGTGCTAGGCGATCGCTAGCGACACAGCTATGTTAGCATAACATAAACACAGTAAAGCTGGAGGATGAGGATGAACTTTTTTCAACTCGATAAAAGTTAATGCAAGGGTTTCTGATGGTTAGGCCAACAGTGATCACTCACTGTTTTTAGGGGCTTGTTCAGATTAAATAGAACAAGATAAAAAGCATTAAAACATTTTAACAGCACAACAGGCTTAATAAGCACAGAGTAGTTTGGGCCCGGAAGCAGGATTCATACATCATCACTGCTGGCTCTCGGGGCAGAGATAGCTCAGTAGATGCCACATGATCGGAAGGTTGGGCGTTCAAATCCAACAAACAGCGGCTATCCTGGATTTGTAGCGGCCCACTGCATCACTGAGTGAATGGGTTAAATGCAGAGGACTAAGCAGAACACCATTAGAAAACAGGTCAACACCGTCAGACAAAAATCCTGATGGTGTTGACATCTGATGGTGTTGACAAAATACCCTACTTTCTTTCATAACACATCTTTTTCTGACAGAAGCCATTTTGTTTTTCATCAGTTGCTTATGGCCTCTACAGTCTACTTAAATGAAGCTCTTTTTACAAAAAGAATAAAATTAAATCTTGTATTTCATCGACTTTGGTGATGAAGCACTGTGGTTGTGAACACAGAGTTTTATCAGAAAGGTATGTCATAAATGAAATAAAAAAAATAAATAAATTATCACAGCAGTGACCTCATGGCCTGTGTATCAAACAGGAAGTGGTACAGGGGTCCTCAGAGTGTAAGCTACCCACAATAATTCCTGATTTTTTTGTACTTTTAAAAAAATCTGATGGTGTTGACAAAAAATCTGGACACGATTTTGATGACTTAAAAATATGTAAAAATAAAATTTCAATTGCATATTTTGATATTATATAAGTTATTGACTTAAATACTTAGTGACGAGAACCATGATGTTTAATTTTACATTAGTTTAAACCTTTTTTTTCTGTATTTTAATATTATCACACCTGTTTCTGGACAATGGATTTTTAAGGTACTGGTAATGTATTGTACCATTTAAAATAAATATATATGTATAAAAAATGCAAAATCATACTTTTGTTGTATAAACATTGCCTTGGTTTGTCTTTTAGTCACTTGGGTTAACACTTGTATTCATATGTTTAACCCCAAAATTGGGTTTTATCTGGTGGACATGTTTTGTCCCTTTTGTCAAGAATCACTGCTCTACTATGTGTACAAAAATAAAAAACATTTTAATTTTTTTTTTCAGTTGGAGTATCTATTCCACTCTTTCTTGATGATTTTGCTAGATCTTGGGGATGTTAACATGATTCACACATATTCCAAACATCATTCACAGTATTATTCTGTCAGTACTACAGCTGTATGGCCTTTATCTGTAGCACCTTAAATCATTTTTTTTTTCAATACTCCTGGATGCTCTGCAATGGTATCTGCAAGCACTGCAAAGATCACTGAACAGTGGAATCTCTATGGATTACCTGTTGGTTTCGCATAAAATCTTCTTACACTTGGCTTGTTCTGTTCATATCGTGCACAGATGTACAGGTAGTGTAACTTTCAGCTTTAAAGAAGTACACATACACATGCACACAAACTTATTTTTTCTTTATCAAATACAAAGAAAACAGAAAGGCAGAATACATGTACCTAAATGTATGTACTTAACCTATGTTTGCAATGATTTCTGGCTCTATTGTTGCAAGGTATTGTCCATTAGCTGCAAGCATTTGCATGTTATCAGAATTCTGTGCACCATCGCTGTCTTGGTTACACTCAGGATATGATATTTTGGTCTATATCAGAAACACAGTGGGATGTGGAAGATCATCTGGAAACCTGATGCTCATGCCACTGAATAAATAAATGAGGAAACAGAGTTCATTAATCTGCCCTGATTCTCACAATAATTAAATGGGAATTGGTGTGCATAGTTACCATTTCCATGGGATGAGATACAACCTACACTATATTGCAAAACGTTTTCGCTCACCCATTCAAATCATTGAATTCAGGTGTTCACTTCAATGGCCACAGGTGTATAAAATCAAACACCTAAGCATACAGACTACTTCTACAAAGATTTGTTAAAGAACGGGTCACTCTCACATGAAATCACACAACGGGGTCTGTGGATGCTGAGGAGCAAAGTACACAGAGGTTGCCAACTTTCGCTACAGACCTCCAAACTTCATGTGGCCTTTACATTTGCTCAGAAACAGTGCATCAAGACTTCCATGATATGTAACCCTTCGATTCTCCCACTGGTCCAAAAGTGCTTCAGCCACCCTTCACCCACAACTCCAGATAGTAGACGGCTACCCATTCCTTATTCTGCTGGAGGTTTCTTCCTGGTAAAAGGAAGTTTTTCCTTGCCGCTGTTGCCTCTGTGGTCTGCTTGAAAATTTTTTTTTGATTTTTTTGTATTCTTTTATTTTTCCATTTTTGATGTGTTAACAGTGGTGTTTATGGTTTTTCAAAATATCCAGGCATCATGTGTCTTGCAGATGTGAAACTGCAAAAACAGATTCTAAACAGATTTTATCAACTATTTCAAACTTCTCACCTTTCAGTGCTATTACTAAAAAAATGTATGTGTTGCCTAGATTACACATTAAGTATATGCTTTGACGTGGGTAAGCCTTTATATATAAGGTAACCGACTGGTTTTCAGGAACTTTGTGGTACCATAGCTGGAACAGCAGTGAGAGAAACAACTGCTCTTCTTTTAACATTAAAGGAATATTCTTAAGGTAAATTATTGCTAACAATTTTCCATAGGTTATGTATTAATTTTCTCAGCCCTGGCACTGAATGTGAAATATCCATCAAAGTTAACGAAGGAAGAGTTGCCATCTGTGCTTATTGTCTGCTGTCAAAGGCATGCACGCTTCAGCTACCAATGGCAAGCTGTTGCTCACACCTCATCTGTTTCTACCTTCTTTTCTTCTCTCTTAGTAACATGCTACCTGTCTCCTCTCTCTTTGTTGCTCTTCAGCCCCTTTTCTTTCTGCTTCTGCCAGGTAATCATTTCTCTCCTTTTGGAAAGAAATTATTACAAAATTATTGCTGGGCAGATGATTGAACGGCACAGCTGATATTTTTCTGCCACTGCTATACTGTAAAAGGAGAACAGCACAAAGGCCTTCAGTTTTGAAATGCTATATTTTGTGCGATGCTTGGGTAGGAATGTTTTGTAGACTCATTAAAGTTGATTTCAGTTCTTGCTGGGTGCACCTGGTTGTGGATTGGTGTAGTGTATGGGGAGGTACAACCTTTGGTGGGTAATATTGTGTAGTGTAAAAAGAAAGCACTGAGATTAAATTGCATGTTTAAAAAGGTCTTTGAGCAACTGCAGTTTAACCTATTCTTCTTAGCACATACTCTCAAAGTTCATTAGATTGGAGAGATTGTTTTATTTATATTCATTCATTTATTTGTATTCAGTCTTGGTTTTTACCAGTTTTCTCTGCCACTGAGAAGCACCATCAGAACATAATGGTGCCACTACCATATTTCACTATAAGTAGAGATAATATTATCCATACCATCTTATTTTTGACTTGTTTTTGACAACAGTTTTTGACCCCATAGTTTACTTTAGCTTTTACACATAATTTAATAACATTTCCACTAGCAGGCACCATAGTTGCGTAACAAGCCAAAGATCCATCCAGTATAAAACATTCTGCCAAATCAAACATATAGAGTTGCCTGCTGTGGTGACCTCTTGCAAAAAAGGGAGCAGTCAAAAGTAGCTTCTTCATATATACCTATATGAGCAAAGACAGTTTTGAATGATCTCTATGCAGTCCTGTGAAAATCAAAATATACCCTTCGAAAGCTTGTGGAACAACTTTTGGGAGCAATAAAAGAGGTACTGTAATTTTTTTCTTCTGCATGACTTTACCAATCTCTCACATCTTTGTAGAATAATTTTAGCCACTCTTCTTTACAATATTGCTTCAGATTATTGAAGTTTGCAAGCAATTATTTGTACACAGCTCTCTTAATGTCCCTCCACAACATTTCTTTTAGGATGAGGTCCTGACTTTTACTCAGCTATTACGACACTTTTTTTTTTCATCCATTCTGTTGTAGATTTGCTGCTGTGCTTAGGACTATTTGGACTGTTATCCTGTTGGATGACCCAATTTCATCTTCAGCTGTTGGACAGATTTCTTCACATTTCATTCCAGAAGGATTTGGTATACAGAATAGTACATGGTTAACGAAATGACTACAAGGTGCCCAGGTCCTGTGGCTTCAAAAAAGCCCAACTCATCCGCCCTCCACCACTGTTCTTGGAGATGTTGATATACCACTGTTATAAGTTGCTGATATTCTGTATTTAGTTTTAAGTAAATGTGACCATCAAGGTCTGACATTTCCACTTTGGTTTGGTTGTTCCAGAATTAATTTGAATGGCTCAAATAGAAATCAAACCCATTTGAAGAAGCTTTCACCTGGGTTTTGAATTGTACTACCATTAACTTTAAAATTTAACCTGCAGAGGCCTGAGATATTGGTCTTTAATTCTTGTCATTTCTCAGAGAATACAGTGTATTGTTAATATACTGTTAACATCTCAACACTGTCACATAAATGTTCTTTGTCCCCTAACCAAAGTGGATTAGAAATGGCCATGAATAGAATTGTCCTTCTTTGCTTCATTTTATTTACACACTGGAGGCCAAGATGTTAAATTTATTTTTCAAGTTTAAAGGACAGAAAGTTCTGTGACCATTGTGATAAACAGACTTTTAAACTGTAGAGAAGTTCTTATTGTACTTTCAAGGTACTATGGGAGAGTTATTCTATTGCAGATTGTGTGGTTTGTATGTACAAGACAAATCCCAGCCAGTGATTGTTCCAACCCTGAAACAAAATCCAAGGTTATTTATTTTCCTTATGCTAGGTGAAATAAAAGCAAAGATATACTGCAAACAAAGCGCGATAAAAACACAAAAGAAAAACATTTATAGCTTTGAATGAAATGTCTGCATGATAATCACTTGTTTACTCAAAAAGTCTATACAGCACATCAAAGAGTTTTTCTGTCATCTTCTTTAAATATTTTCAGTAATGTACGCTAATTGTGAAATCCTACCACTCTAACGCTCTAACCTGTGCAGTGCTCTCTCAACTTCAGATATTCGTTAATTTCTAGTCAATTTAAATCATCCAGTCTGAGGCAAAGTCTAAGTCTCTGTCTACTCTGGAAAAAAGACAGACAGCTATTTTCTTAATTTTGATAAACATACATTTCTAACTTTTCTTAAAATGCACCTCACTTCACAAAAACGTAAACTTTTCTTAGCTGTGGGATGTTTTATTGTTCAATTCATCTCCTCTCCACAAAATATGGGAAACTATGTATATTAATTGCAGTTTGTAAATAAAGCTGTAATCTATCTCTTAAATGAGCAGCTGGAATGCGTCCAAGTGAATTTGCTTTTTGTCTCCTACTGCTAGCAGTAATACTCCACCGCTTGCCGCTACTACTTGATGGCAGCAGTGGCTGCTATGCTTACTGGCGTGAGAATGTTGTCTGATATTAAACCGGTCAGTGGCACAAAAAAGGGTTGGGGAACTGCTGGTCTACGGGACTAACAGGTAATCAGTAAGGTGGGGGTTCTGTGTATTACAATTCATGAGACTTATTTGACCAAATACCAGTGCATATTTTGAAGTATTCTTACTGTACCAAGAGTTTGTTTGTGTGCATACATATTTTATGTTTTGATGTTTGGTGTTTTCATCTGTCTGACAGGATTTCTATATATCTTTCTGTCATTTAGTATTCTAGCTTGAGTATGTCTTCTCCCTTCCTTTTGTTTCCTTCCCAGCACTGCCATATTTATTGTATCTGAGGAAGTTAGCAGCCAATTCTCCAGCTTTATAAATCTACTCCAAAGAAATCCTGACACCTTGCCATCATATATAGCATGCAGACCAGCTATAGCCCATAATATAGTGTCCATAATATCTAGGAGCAGACCACAAAATACTGAGAGAAAGTAGGATGAAAATGAGGGATGCAGAATTGAGTTATGCCAATAAGAAAGAGGGAAGGAGAGAGATAGAAAAGGAAAGAGTGTGCTGTTTCACACTTCCATTTAGGGATACACATTTAGCCTTCACACGGTGCCCTGGAGGGATTTCAATGCCTGGCTTTTGTCTCCACTGCCTGTGTGTTTGCCAGCATCTTGGCTTTCTTCTTTGTCTTTTGTCTTTTTTTCCATTTCCAAACTAACCTTCACAGTTTCTCTTGTTTTTTTCTCCTTTAATTTCTGTAATCTTTGGACACACGATTTAAGGGCTATCTAGCTACAGTATTTTTTTCACAAGTAAATGCAACAGATTATTCTATTTCAAACTGCCCTTATACTTGGTTATAATGAATTAAATTCTATGTAAATAGCCAGCTTGAGTTTGCAGACTCAAGTATTTTTTGTGTCTGCAAAAAAATACTTGCTGTTATTTTTTTCCATCATACTGCATAATTTTTCTAAATTTGTCCTACTTTATCTTTGTAATGCATGTGCTGCTTTCTTTATGGTCCAATTTGGTGACCATCTGTCTTTTTGTGAGGAGGCTATATTGGCTGTTCACATTGATTATGATTGAATGATACCAGATCAGTTTTCAGTCATCTTATCTGTCATTGGAATCCAGAACATCATTGGAGGGAAAAATGCTCTTCTACTATTGCAATCTCTGATTTTACCAATACATCTGACAAAATATCACAGTCACCACATACAACTCCTCATCTGCTTGACTCTCCAGAGAAGTGTGTCATTTTCGCAACAACAGTGTTTTTGATTGCATGTTTTTCACCTTTCATTACTCAGTAAATGAGAGGGAGAGTTTTATTATTATTATTAGTATTATTATTATTATTATTAATAATAATATTATTATTACATAGTTACTAATTCTACCACTAGATATCCAATTGTGTACTCAGCCTACATTTAACCCTCCCCCATTATACATCAACTAAACAACCTATTTACCAATATTTTAAGGCCAATTAAACGTTCTTAAACATGAGAAGTGCCACTAGTGGACCCATCTTTAAAAATAAAGCCCCGATTAAAGTCATACAAGAAGGAAGGCTCTCTACAAATGCAGGGGTGTAAAACATAAGGGGAAAAGACCCGAGAAAAATATTAGCCAAATATGAGGATAACTGCACCACCTCCATGTGTGATTTTCTTTGCTTCTGGTCACTTAAGACTCGTGTTAGGCCTGGTGTTTCTGTAAACCACTGCTATAGTCCCTGCTACTGCAGCAAAGAGAGCTGAAAAAAAGAGAAAAAACAGAAAAGAGAAACAGAGGCTGTAGTATTGTAACAATTAAAGAAAGAGGTAGTACTACACAAGGAAAAGACAGTGAGAGATGGTTATATAGTAAATGAAGAGAGGAAGGGCATCCCCAATTAGTGACAAAGCAGAATGCTACAGATACAAACATAAGTACTGCTTCCATCCCCTGACTGTCAGCTTTTTTTACCACCTCAAACTCTTTTTACAGTCACTGTCATTGCTTTTGTTTCACCCTGCTTTCATGTCAGTTCTCTTCATTTCATTTCTGGTGGAAGTAAGCGCCTCTCCCTGTCTACCAACTACAAAAGCTGCTCGAAACAATCTCCTCATTCTTTCTACACTCTTGTGCCGTCTTTGGTTTTGTGTGTCTCTTTTAATGGGGTTAATCAGTAAAACTCAAAGTAATATCCCAGCTAGAAGTAATTAAGTTGTCAAAACAGGGTTCTTTAAACTTCTCTCCACGTCTGATGGTGGAACACTCATTGTCTACCTCCTGCTGGCCCATTAGCATATTTTTTATTATCCATCATTAACTCAGCGTTGACACATTGTTCTCAAAATCGTACGTGTGTCCTCAGGCTCGTGTGCTTCTTTGACCCATGTAGTTCCTGAAACCTGATGTCGTCAGTGAAAAAAAATCGAAATCTCACAAACAGATGCATGTGTAACACTAGAGCACATAGCTAATGAACAGAAAGTCCAAAGATGAGAAGAGAAGGAAGGAACTAAAGAGACAGAGGGATGAGAAAAGGAGCTAGAGCTGGTATAGCACAGGAAAATTGAGCTGTATTAAACCGTAATCCGGTTAGCAACGGCTGGTTGTAATCTCGCTCATTAATAACATACTCCCGGTCTAATCTACAAACCATCAAAAGAGAGAAAAATGTCCATAGATGAGCGGCTTTTAGCAATTTTATGAGGACTCTTGATGCTTCATTTTTACAGATGTCAAACGTCAGATGAGTTGACAGTCTGGCAGGCAGAGAAGAAAAAATTCACATTGGAATTACAAATACCTCCAAATCCTGAATCTCAGTAATTAGTGGGGATAAACAACGTGATAAACAGCACCAAATAAATCACCAAAAAGGGAAGGACTGTGAATGAGCATACACTGTAAAAATGTTGGTCTAATAATGTCGTGTTATTTTGTTTGACCCAGAGGAAGGGGTAGCGGAATTAAATGTAAATTGTGTAGTTCAAAGGCATTCCGAGTTTTGAAATGTGAAAATTGACATTAAAATTAAATTAAGCTATAAAGTTAAACCAAACAGACACATTTGTTCTTTCCAACTTTCCAAATGTTTTAAAAAGTATTATAAAATTACTACACACACACACATACGTATATATGGACAATTTAAGTATGTGTATGTGTTTTTCAGTTAGTAATTTATAGCAATTTTAACAAGGGTAAAGTCTGGCAAAAAAAAAACAGTGACATTTTCTTTCCCTCTTACGCAAGCAGGTATGCAGACACATACAAACACAAATTGGACTTGTCTGTAACGAAAGCAGTAAAGATGCAAGCAGCATAAGACATTTGGTTGGCTGTAGGCATTAGGAAATCCAATATGGATGCATTAAATGAACGTGGCCAGAGACCGCACAAGCAAGCAGGCATCGGTTCAGAGAGGAGACAGAAAGCGAGGGACACGGACAGGAAGGCAGGCAGCTTGTTGATTACTCTGGTGTTTAACATTAGGAAATGCCAGAATGAAAATGGTGCTCATATTGCCCTGTCAATTGCCTTGTTAGCTGCAGCCAGAGAGAGTGAGAACAGGCAACGGGGTAGAAAAATCAGCTTTCTGAAGTGGTTGGTCTAAATTTCCATTTGTCTCAGCGGGGTTTGGGAGGCAGGGGGTTTAAATGTGGTTATAATATGAAAAACCGTTTGCATAGCCTTCACTTCACACAAACTCTGACACACATCCATCAGCATTTCACACTTTGCAACATACATGTAAGCCCACACATATAGACCTCTAGAAACACCACAAGCATATACACCACCCCCACTGGGTACGCTTTGACACTATTTGTATCCACACTCACACAGCTGCAGTCCTTCCATCTCTGTCCCACCAATCTCTGGACTCAATTCCCTGCAGTTCATTGTGATGTGACACCTGTTGGTGAGGAGAGGTGAATTGAGCATCAGAACATTCCACAATAAGAAGAGAGGAAAGAGATAACTGCCGATTGTGAGCAGAAGAGGAAACGTCTGAGCGTCTGCGGTCACGATGAGGTCAGTGAATAGTTGCCGAAGCAAGTCTAGTAGACTCAATGTACCAGGGGAAGAATGGCAGAATCAGAATACTTTATTGATCCCTGGGGGAAATAATTTTTTGTTACAGTGCTCCATTATAAACCAACATAAACCAACATTAACAAGACAGACAATACGCTAACTAAGAATAGTACAATATATATATATATATATATATATATATATATATATATATATATATATATACATATACACACACACATATAAGTCACTCATTAATAAATAGCTGGAAAAGAAACGTGTGTAGTTGTAGCAGTAACCAGTGTGTTAAGTGGATGCGTTGTACAGGGAGATGGCCACAGGCAGGAAAGATTTCCTGTGTCGTTCAGTGGTGCTTTTCGGTAATCTCAGTCTCTCACTGAACGTGCTCCTGTGACTGACCAGCATGTCATGGAGTGGGTGGGAGGTGTTATCCAACATTGTCTTTATCTTGGACAGCGTCCGCCTCTCCGACACCACCTTGAGGGAGTCCAGCTCCATCCCCACAACATTGCTGGCCTTACGGATTAGTTTATTGAGTCTGTTGGCATCTGCTACCCTCAGCCTGCTCCCCCAGCATGCAACAGCATATAGAATCGCACTGGCCACAACAGACTCGTAGAAAATCCTGAGCATTTTCTGGCAGATGTTGAAGGACCTCAGTCGCCTCAAAAAATAGAGACGACTCTGGCCCTTCCTGTAAAGTGCTGTGGTGTTTTTAGCCCAGTCCAGTTTATTGTCAATGTGTACTCCAAGGTATTTATAGTCCTCCACAATGTCAACACTGACCCCCTGAATTGAAACAGGGGTCAAGTGTTTCCTGGTCTTCCTGAAGTCCACGATCAGTTCCTTGGTCTTTGCCACGTTGAGCTGCAGATGATTCTGCTCACACCACGTGACAAAGGAGTCGACCACAGCCCGGTACTCTGTCTCATCATCCCTGCTGATGCATCCAACCACCGCAGAGTCATCAGAAACCTTCTGAAGATGTCAGGTCTCTGTGCAGTGGCCAAAGTCTGTGGTGTAGAGGGTGAAGAGGAAGGGGGAGAGGACAGTCCCCTGTGGTGCCCTTGTGTTGCTGATCACCTTGTCAGACACACACTGTGGGAGACGTACATATTGTGGTTTTCCTGTCAGGTAATCAACAATCCAGGACACCAGAGAAGCATCCACCTGCATTGCTGCTAACTTATCACCCAGGAGGGTCGGCCTGATGGTGTTGAAAGCACTAGAAAAGTCAAAAAACATGACCCTCACAGTGCTCGCCAGCTGGTCCAGATGGGTGTAGACACGATTGAGCAGGTAGATGATGGCGTCCTCAGTTCCGAGACGAGGCTGATAAGTGAACTGAAGGGGATTCAGATGTGGTCTTACTATGGGTCGCAGCTGGTCCAGGATGAGCCTTTCCAGGGTCTTCATGATGTGGGAGGTCAATGCCACAGGCCTGTAATCCTGGGGGCCACTGGGACGTGGCGTCTTTGGTACAGGGACGAGGCATGATGTCTTCCACATCACCGGGACCCTCTGCAGACTCAGACTCAGCATAAACAGCTTATGAAAGACTCCACACAGCTGGGGGGCACAGGTCTTGAGGACGAGGGGACTCACTCCGTCTGGTCCAGCAAACTTGCCTGAGTGAAGTCTCCTCATTTGCATCTCAACCTGGTATTGAGTGAAGATGATGGGTGGGGGAGGGGTGTCAGGAATCTCACAGGAGGCAACAGGGCCATGTGAAAAGAGAGGCTGGCACAGTGGTGTGGCTCTGGATTCCAGGCTGACTACAGGTGAGGTTGTGGGGGTGTGAGCAGACACTGTGGTGTCGAATCTATTGAAAAACAGATTCAACTCGTTAGCTCTATTCTCACCTCCCTCAGCTCCCCTGCTGTTGGTTGGCCTGAATCCAGTGATGGTCTTCATGCCCCTCCACACCTCTCTCATGCTGTTCTGCTGGAGTTTCCATTCCAGCTTCCTCCTGTAATTGTCCTTAGCCTCTCTGATCTTGTCCTTTAGCAACACCTGGACCTTCCTCACCTCCTCTTTATTGCCCCCTCTGAAAGCCCTCTTCTTGTTGTTGAGGAGGGCTTTGATGCCCTTAGTCATCCACGGCTTGTTATTTGGGTAGCAATGAACAGTCTGAGCTGGAACAATGGAGTCGGTGCAGAAAGTTATGTAATCTGTGATACACTCAGTAAGCCCATTGATGTCCTCGGCGTGAGGCTCACAGAGTGTTTCCCAGTTGGTCACCTTGAAACAGCCCTGCAGTTCCGCTAAGGCCTCCTCTGACCACCTCCTAACAGTCCTCGTGGTCACAGGTTCCCTCCTCACAATTGGCACATAGCGGGGGGTGAGGTGAATCAGGTTATGATCTGACCTACCAAGTGGGGGGAGGGAGGAGGAGCTGTATGCATCCTTGACATTAGCATACAGTAGGTCTAGAATTTTTTCTCCCCTGGTGGGACAGTCCACATATGAATGTTGTTAGTGTACTGTCCAGTGATACATGGTTGAAGTCACCCGAGATCACAATAAAGGCACTCGGGTGCTGAGTCTGTAACCGAGCTATGGCAGAGTGGATAGTGTCACATGCAGCTGTGGGGTTAGCAGAGGGAGGAACATAAACAACCACCAAGATGACGTGAGAGAATTCCCTGGGTATAATATGGCCTGAGTCCAACAGCACACAGTTCAATGTCCGGGCAACATATCCTTTCTTTGATTGTTAAGTTGGCAGGGTTACACCACCGGTTGTTAACTAAAACAGCAAGCCCACCTCCTTTCCGGTTACCGCTAGCGATGCTGTCCCTGTCCGCCCAAACAGTGTGGAAGCCTTCCACGGAAGCATTCTCATCGGGAATGTCCTGGTGCATCCATGATTCGGTGAAACACATCAGGCTACACTCTCGGTATTCCCTCTGACTCCGTACCAGTGCTGAGAGCTCGTCGATTTTATTCGATAACGATCGCACATTTCCCATTACGATAGACGGCAGACACGGTTTATACCTCCTCCTCGCTTCGAGCCTCCGCTGTCTCCCCGTCTTCTTCTTTCTTCTCTTCTGTCCTTGACCTCTGCATCCCCGATGTGTTTTACTCCAAATTTCAGCTGGTACTTCTGCGGGCCTGGCCAGCGAGCCGGCCGGCATCAGGGCGATCAGCTGATCTCTGGAGTAAACAGTCCGTGAGTGTAGGAGATGTGCTGCGGTCCCGTTCCTTGATAAAAGTAACAGTTCCACGGCCACCAGAAGAACAAAAACTCTCTCAATCCACATGATTGAGTAAAAGATAATGAACGGATGAAAATACAAGTCAGAAAAAAAGAATACGTAAGAAAAAAGAGCTAAACTAAGAGAAAAAGCAGGAGCGACTGTAACAGGCTGCACGCTGGTTGGCGCATACGCACTGGATGTGTAAAAATGGCAGAGTGAGGTAAGAATATGTTTCTTTTATTTTAAAGCAGGCGTTGATATTTTAAATAAATCCTTGGCAAACTGGTAACATTGTTCTATGCATATACCCAATTAAATATAAAATGTGAAGATAATGTTTCAGAAGAAATGGATGTAAAGACTGCTATCCCTTAATAATAACTTATATAGTATTCTACATATTAATTTCAACTCTCTCAGAAGAGCAGGTTTTCTATTACCTGAATGCATTATGAACTTTATGTAGTGAGATACTTCATCAGTGGCCTCAGGGGACAAGTATTAACAAAAACCACAAGGACAATTGTCTATAATAATGATAACGTAGTAGGCGCAATCTACCCCAAGGACCATCTTTCCATGACAAACTTTAGCCACTAATTATACTCTGGAGATAAAATCATAGCCTGGAGCAACGTCTAAATATTTCCCTGGCATTGCTGCCTGTGACTGGGATGCTAATAGCCCCTTAGGTAATAATCATAGCAACACGATTAGACCTCCAAACATCAAGGGGGCAGTAATCTTGTTGGCTTAGCGCTAGAACTGCCAAAATGTCCAACCCCCTAGAACCACCAGAAGACGTGGCACCATCCTGCATCAGGGGGAATGATATTAATTCTTGTGAAGTGGTTGTTTTCTTGTGGGGTTTTTTCTAAATATGAGTACTAATGAATAAAATAACTATTTAACATTCAGTTTTAGTTTTATGAAGGATTTAGACTATTTCAACATAGATCTTAAAGGTAGGATATTTTTTAGAATCCACCAAAAAAACAACACAATTAATAACACATCTTAATTTAATACAGCATTTTGGTCGTCCAGTCCATACCTCCCCTAGTGTCAAAGTCTTGGAATTATCTTGCCTTTTAATGATCACACGAACAGTGTCTCATGTTCAGCCTACTTCCATCTATGTAATATTTTAAGACTATGTCCTTTTCTTACTCAACGCAGCATCCAAGTTCTGGTTCATGCCCTGGTCTTGACACTTCATGTTTAGATTACTGTAATGCCATTCTCTCTGGTTTCCCAAAAGATCTTCTTAATCGGCTCTGAATTTTACAGATCTCTGCAGCACGGATCATCACCCGCTCTAAGTCTACCGATCATATTACACCTCTTGTCATCCAGTATCACTGACTTTCCATTCTCCTGTGCATCCAGTACAAGCTTCTGCTTCTCACTATCTCTCAAGTCTCCTTCGTTCTCACACCCTTTCCTATGCTCTGCTTTCCACAAGGACAGCTACTCTCCTGACTGCTCCTCATTTCAGAGGGTGCCAGAGACTTCAACCGCTGTACACCTCATCTCTGAGACTTCTGACCACTTTAGCTGTGTTAACTAGACACCGTTTAAATCTCAGCTCAAAGCCGAGCTGTTCACATCAGCATATCAACCATAACCATCTTGTTTTGTACAGCATGTCTAGAGTTAAAATCTTTCTTACTATTATGTTGAATTCCTTGTTCATTTTGTGGGTTTTTTCCCCTTGAGTGTGTTCAAAGATTCCAATTTTTTATTTATTTTTTTTAAAATTATACTTATTTATTATCATTGCAGAGGTGAAACATGAAGGATAATGTTTTGTTTTGGCTGTGCTGAGGTGTAACAAAAAGAAAAGTGTGCTCACTACAACAGATCAGTAACCATGAGGATTTAAATGCAAACCCAGAAGCAAGCCAAAGTTTAAGGTAATTTATTTCACACAAAGAATTTGCTGAGTTACATACAAAACACTCTAGGCTTCTTTTTACAGGGAGCTGGTGAGTAACAATAATGGAAAATATGGTGGCGAGGGGGGAGGCAGGCGAGCTCTCTTTCCAAAGCATGAATCTGAGAGTGAAAACAAGCAGAGAGAATCCAATGCATCCAAATGGGAGTCCAGAGATGCACCACAAGGAAACAAGGAGTCGGAGACAGAGAGGCAAGATAATTATGACAGGAAACACACTAAGGTTAAGGCTGCCATTATCAGTTGCAAGAACTTGGCAAATGATCAGCAGGTGCGTGCAGGTGGAGCAAACAGTAGCTGGTTGGAAAGCCCACAGCAAGGCGGACCTCACCGGATAAGGGAGTTTTGTTCACCTAAGAGAAGGCAGGAGAAAGGGAGAGGGTAAGAGAAGAATGGAGTCTAAAGAAAGGAAGATGAAGGCAACCACTGCCAGGCCATGACATGAACATGTTATTTTCTAAATTTTGAAACCGATCACACAGTTGGCTACAACAACATAAGGAACACATTTTAAGAAAAGAAAAGTGAAAGTCATTAACCTCTGCCTTTTCATTACAGGACCTGCAGCCTGTCTTTTATCCAGTGTCCAGGGGCAGAGCAGATCATACTTTTAATGGGCAATCATAAAGTTCAGTGATCCAGCCCATAAAAACCAACAGCTATACCTGCTTTCAATTTTACCACTTTTAATACAGGGCCTTCTTGTTGTGCACCTACAGATCACTTTCTGTGAATCTGCTGCACTTGCCCCCTGGAAGTTCCATTCAGATCACTTACACGTGTGTGTCTATAAACCTGAGACTTGCACACAA
Source organism: Mchenga conophoros (assembly GCF_057382185.1). Classification (NCBI taxonomy): domain Eukaryota; kingdom Metazoa; phylum Chordata; class Actinopteri; order Cichliformes; family Cichlidae; genus Mchenga; species Mchenga conophoros. The sequence continues at coordinate 14,746,652 of NC_140539.1, forward strand.
AAAACAAACAAAAAATAACTTCTCTTTGAAACTGATAAAGTTTTATGTTGAACATAATCAGTGGTGATGAGAGCTGGGTTTCCAATTACAACCAAGTCATTGCCATCGTGTGCTGGAACGCAGCGCATTCAAAACGCGCATTTTGTTTTTTTGGCCACATCAACACAATTGTTCCTTTACCATCAGCCCTGCTTGGCAGATTTGGCTCTTACAACTTTGCCCTCTTCTCCAAATTGAAATTCAAGTTGAACGCTCGCTGTTCTGACACACTGGAAGTGATCCAGCACACAGTGCAGATGCTGAAGTGCTCGGGTCAGAACAGGACTTCCAGGGAGTATCATAAAAATGTCAGTGGTGCTACTGGAATGAGCTGCAATATATAGTTTGATGTTAGCGACAGTCATTCCTCAGATAGACTTATGGGTCTTTTAATTAGAGTAGAAGCTCTGTGTTTGCATTGGTTGTTTTAAGTGAAAAAAAAAATTATTCCTATGTTTGTGTTTAGATGTGTTTTCTTCTCAGTTCTGTCTTGCAAACAGATGTTTATCTAAATGAGTTTTCATACAAAATAAAAAATAAAAAAATCTGACAACTAACTTTTGCATACTCACTGTTTCCTTTCACATACAGAAACTTACACACACAGCCACAAACACAGTAAATGATACACAGAGTCAGTCACTTGGCACCCATTGCCAAAGTGGTAAACACAGTCCACTAATTATGGATGTGGTTTGCTGTGGATGTGACACCTGTGTCCCGCCTCTTGTGTCTCTTTGGATTGGACAGCTGTGCTAACACTGACTACTGTGCCAGAGTTCACACACACACACACACACACACACAAATGCACTGGCCAAGAAAAAGCATGCATACATACAGATTGAAATAAACAGTTGAACGTGAACAGAGATACTTAGAAAAAAAAAAACCTGGAATATTCAGAATTTCATTTCCTTTATTATGTGCTGGAAAAAGACACAAGTTGAATGGAAGTATTCATGTTAGCTGAATAATAATTTAGACACACAAGCACACATGTGCACTTTTCTCCCTTACCAAGTTTATTGCAGATTAAACTTCTCCAGAACCTTTAGTTATCCATTATTTTGTTTGAAGGCCTTATTGGTTTTGAGCTACAAGTGGGATAACATGCATCTAATCAGCACCACAGTCAAAACAACTTGCTGATCTAGATAAATCCTCTGTGGATTAATTCGGGAGTTCAACAGAACAGTTATAGGTAATATTTCACTTTCTTTCTGTCACTGTACTTGGAACATATTCTAAAGATATTTATTTGTTTGCATAATGCTGAGTGTCTTTCCATTTAATGCTATATTTTACTGGGTATAGCTGTCTGTTTTTGTTGAAAATCATTTGCTTCCACAGAAAATGACAGATGTGAAAATAAAATGTCAAATAAAATGTAGCATAGAGTATATTGTCTCTTAAATTTGAAGTGTTTGACATATAGTTTCCTGTTGCTAGATCCCCACATGCCTATTTAGACAAGAAAAGAATTGCTTTTTTAATTGAATTTGCAAGAGCATTTTTTGTGCCAAGTTACGCTATAATTTCTTATACCAGATGTCTAACTATTCAACAGTACAGTGTTCCCATTGCCTAGGCATGTTGAATCACATTCAAGATGTCACAGGTTTTCATTTGACTGACTGGCATAGCTTTTTCTAACTGCGGGAGTGGAGTTACGCTGAGTTATCTATAGCATTTTCAGGGCCACACAAGCATGGGGGGAAAGGAGAGATACGAAAGAAAAAGAAAGCCATGCACTTATTGAATCCCTGCATGCTCCAGTGGTGCTGTTTTCTGTAACTGAATCTGACCTTTGATGGAGGATATTCATTCATTTCATTGGACAAGAAAGAAAAAAGTGTCAGCGCTATATTTGTTAAATGTCAAAACTACCAATGTGTCCATTACTCACTATGTTTAATTTTCACTTGGGGCAATTACAAGTTTCAAATTATGCACATATTTTAGGCGCCTAAATGAGTATGAGCTGAAAATGTCATTATCTATTTATCAGAGCAACAGAGCAACTCCAGTCATCAAAAAGTGGGGTTATTACATTTTGGATTGATATCTGACATAATGAAATCTTTCCATGTGGTGCAAAGTGAGGTTAGACAAGATTAACTGAAGTAAAGTTTTCTCAAACTGCAGTACTTTTTTCTAGAATAATTTAATTATTATATATTTTTCTGTATCTCAAGTCTTTTTTCTGTATCTCAGAAAAACTGTTGGTCAGCTTTCCACACCCATGACCTGCATATATTCCTTTAAATGAAGAAACAAGAAGAGGCCCAAAGCAGTGAGACAGCAATTAAAGAGTTAAAGGTTACATCACCACCATCATACAGTACACTCAGCAAAACCACACAATGTGCTAAGTTGAACCCGTGTAACGCTCCCATTGAGCATCTTATTCACTTTACAGTGTTTCTGATGAGACCCTTACAAAGTCAGTCTTGAGAGTTAAAGTAAGTGAATGTAATGAAAGATGAATCACATATAAATCTTAAAGGCCTTGAAGCAATCTTCTATTTGATGGTTTTGGTAACTAAAACTTTATTTGCGATTTAGCATGATTTCTCCTTCAGAATAAGGTCAAAGTGGATTCAGAGACCACTGAGGAATATAAACATAAAGAGAAAGTAAATTTCCATTTGAAAAAGTAAACCTGAAGAGGGTGAGAAAACAAAGAAGCAGGCTCAAAATCTGAAAAACAGCACAGGCTAGAAAGTAGTTATTAAAGATAAAAACAAGATTTTTTTTTAAGAGAGACTGAAGAAAAGGGAACAACTACCTTGAGAATCCAGCAAGTACTTTAACAGTTTGGTCAAAGAGAAGTTTGAATATATATTATAGTATAGTACAGGCGTACTAGACAAGTAAAAAAAAAATCCCTGTTTGGCACAGTGTTTGGCAACATAAGTTAACTAAAAGAGCATGCACCTGCACCAGTTTGTGTCCTCACACTCACCTGAAGACATATTTAATCCCTCAAGAGATATAAATCTTTGGCAAAGTCGGGTAGCTATCCCCAAAGTTTTAAAACAGCAACAATGATAAATGATTTAGGAGGCAACACTTCTCTTTTAGGACTACAATAAAGTCCAAGTGTTATTTCCATCAAGCAGTCTGGCTGTAGATTGACAGTCTCCCAACTCCATTTAGCATTATAAAGTACATCACTCTAACGCACACTTTTCCTGACTCAGTCCTTCCATCTGTGTTTTTGTCTCCTCGTCAGGCCTCCTACAGCCTTTACGTCTGCCTTTGCATCTGAACACTTGTCATTTAAAAGATTTTACTAACAGATAAAATGGTAATAAACCAATTAGCAAGTTGTATAGATTTTGCAAGACGGTTGTCTAGAGATTGTGATATTCTGCTGTTGACATCAATAATATTGATTCAATGACACACTGTGCTTTGAGTATAAAAAATTACAGCAGGGCAATCAAAAGTAGACAGACAAAAAAAAGATTGAATGTTCTACTGAAAATGTTATTATCGGTGGTAATCATCAACTGCGCATTAACTGCTTGATGGGGTCAGACAAAAGCAATTGACTGTTCATTTTAAAAACCCTGTCATACAGTCTAGATATAGCAGCAGGCCACGTAGGCATATTGAACTCTTCAAAACAATATCTTCATGCTCTACAGGGAGGATGCACATTATTAAGAATCTATTTTATGTACTGGTCTTCCTTATTGAAGCCAGGGACTAACATTTTTTGTTATTGGATTGTCACGGAGGTAGAATATCACATGCTGTTTTTCTACCATGAAGTGCAATGTTCATAAACAGACCATGACAAAGTTAAGCAGTTCCCTATTTCTGATCATAAATTATATTTGGATAAATTTTTTGATTCTATATGAAGGCAAAAAGCTGCTGTTTTCTTTGTTTTAGTGTTGTTCATACTTTTGATTCAGCTTCTGGGGGTGGCAAAATGACTCAGTGACAGCTTGACTTTCCACATATTTGACTATATAAAGGTCTGCTAGGTCATACTAATGTGAATTAACTATAAAGCTTTGCACCCTGCAGTTTCAGGTAAGCACAGGGACTTGTTCACCAAGCCACTGGGTTAGAACTGTGTGTAGGTTCTCCATGTGGGCTCTACTGTATGGCACAGATACTAGTCATAGATAACTAGTATCACGGTCACGATGGGTTTCTTTATAAACCCAGGCCTTATGCTTAAGGCCCTGTGTGCACTCACATAAAAGGGGGTGTTTGATGCGTGATTTGACCCGCCTACTCTAATCAGAGACATTATCAGAAAAACAGGTGATAAGAGATCTGTAAGGATGATAAAAATTAAATGGTAAATGCACTGCTGGTCCTGCAAATAAGACGAGAGTAATTCTACAGACGTTTGCAAATCTTGTGAATCCACGATCATCACATAGGCACACAGAGTGGAAAGAAGAATATTTTCCCAATTTATATTTATTTTACTGTTCAGTGCACTCTTGCTGCTGCTGTTTATTTCTGCTATGACAGCTGCACAGTAGAGCTCTTAGACTACAGATACATTTAAAACATGAAGTGTTATTCAGTGTCTTCTGGTTTATTGTAGGATGTTAATGTACACATATAACTGAAACCTTATGCATTCTTAGCAAGTTTATGTCTCATCAATACTGGAATGAAGATTAAAATAATTTAGAACAATGGCATTGGTGTTCTGTTTCAATAAGATATACCCCAATAACCACCATCATGCTTATAATATTACCCATTTACAGTGCCTCTAAATCCCTTACACACACACTCCCTTTTGGTCTGTGGCTAGACTCCAAATTATTTCTCTGACAGTGACAGCAGGGACAATGGGAGCAGTATGTGGTTTTGTCTAATTTTGGGCCATCCTCCAAAGATGGAGAGCTATTAATTAAAGTGGATCACACTCCCTGGCTGCCTTGGTTTTTACTCATATCTGTACAAATAGCCTGATGCTCTCTTTACGCCTCTTAGCAAACCTGACAAGTTATTACTTTTTTATTTCACTTTGATATTTCAAACAAGGCTGTCATATGCTGGAAAATGGCATTCACTATTCTAGCAACTAAGAAGTAGCTTTCGTATAAATAAGTACTCATAGTGCTTTATTTAGTGCTACCGTGCCCTGAATAATTCTAATCTGATGCAATTAAGAAGAGAGAAAGAAGGGAAAAACACTGCTAAAAAATATGCCTGTAAAACACCTCATACTTATTTATCATTTTATGCACAATCTAATTATATTTGGTATCGCAGTGCATTTCACCATCTCATTCCCTTTAGCTCCCCTTCTTGAATGAAGTGGATCTGATACTGCGCTCATCCTGCTGTAGGAGAAATCTTGATCAGACGCTAGGCTGTGATTGTCAGCCCAGATTATCTGGCGATGTGGACATTTTGTAAACTGAGCCATCCTGATTACATCACTGTTCAATTTCAGTTTAGATACCCCACTGTCACAATTCACCAATTTGCCCCATGGGGCTTTATAATCCAAATAGCATAGCAACATATGGATGATATTTATAGAATGACATTTACAATGGTTGTGTAGTTTATGATGATTTACACCAAGACAGTAAAGGGAGATTGGAGGGATGATGATTCTGCTACAGGCTGAAGGGTGATTCAGACTCTCAAATCGATGGTGAGTTTAGACATTTATTAACAAGCTGAACTCATGACGACTGATTCCCAGTAGAAATGACAAGGCAAGAATGGCAAATATGTGAAAGAATGTGAAACTCCTCATATGTCTTGAGCTAACATTTCCTTCATCTCTTTTTCATTCTTTGGACAAAGACCTTGAAGGGAGAGTTTACTCTAAAATCAGGGAACTGCTTATGGAACTGCTTATGGCAAAGAATAAGTGCTTATGGCAAAGAATAAGTGAATAATTTCTAGAAGGAGTTGCTAGAAGAATGTGCAGATATTTCTGCAAAACATATCCCCATAATACCTTATTTTATTGTAAAATATTTCTTTAATATTCTTATATTTACATTTGTTTTACCCAACATTGTAAAAACATCACCATATTGGAGATCCCCCTATTAATGAAACTTCCAGATGCTTCCAGAAATTATTTTTCCCCACAAAAATGTCTTCTCTAATATAGAACCTATATCACTATATATACGCACACACAACTACCATGAAATAATATAGAATGATTTCAGTCAGTCATCATTGCATGCATTGTTACTTGAGTGTGTTTTGCTGATTTTCTTTTTTTTTTTTTTGGTGTTTACATTTATTTTCACACGTTATTTGGGAGCCAAACTCTTTCTTGCCAAAGGGTTAACCAGCTGTAATAAGGGAGAAACATCTATTGTGGACATGGATCACAAACTTAGGTCTTCTAATTTGTATCCAAGATTACACCTGTGTTTACTTGCTTTGTCTTTATCAGAGAAAGAACAGCTGCTGTAAATGTTTGCCCACACCTCCTCTATTTCTCAGCAAACACAGGATAAGTAAACTGTTTGGCAGATGGCTACATCAAAATTCAGAGCAATGATGTTTCTCTTTTATCAATAGACTTTCACTGCATCGTAGCAGCATTCCAAACTTTTTATGCTACGTTTTGTTTTAAAATGGCTGTAAATTTAAAATTGACTTTGAGTCTGACTGGCATATTTGCTTGCTATGCATGTCGCATGCTTAAATACATGAGTATGGCATTAAAGTTGAATATTGGAGCCTACTTACATACAAAAGAGATGTGAAGAGAAAAAAATTATTCCTCAGACATGAAATAGATAGATAGATCTTTTTTGATACATGTCTTCTTTGCAAACCAATTTCCTCAAAAGTCAAAGTGATACCAGAGAAAACAGAAAACATTTCCCCTTCAAGTGGTCTTGCATGGATTTATGAGAGGCACAGAGCAATTTACAGCACCACATGACAAAAGGAGAAATGTGTATATATAACCACACAGCTTTACCTGTTTGATGGAGGTGAATGTAAACAGCTTGGATTGTGCATATTCATTCAAGGGACACACACACACACAGAGCAAAGTATTTTTCTGTCTGGCAGACCACTGTGTAGATATCAACTCCCCTTGTTTTATCATCTGTGGTACATCTTGTCTTGAGGCAGTCTCTCCCTCCCTCTCTCTCTCTTTAAAGTTCTGTCGTCATTCCAAGCCGGAATTGTCTGTGGCCGATGGAAGTGCCTCTATCTGATCCAGATCATCGGAATGAGTTTTCTCACTGCAAGTGTTCCTGAGACAATTCCCTGGCCAAAGAATGGAAATAAACCATTGGCTGAAACATCAGATAAGAGAAGAACAATCAGTCATTGTATGTGTGTACACATGCATTTGTGTGTATTTGCGTGCATGCATTTGTTTGCGCCTGCTTGTTCATGCAGCGTTACGTGCAAGTGTCAGTGTGTGTGTAGTTGTTTGTGTGTGATGGAAGACTACAGATCCTATCGGGCTAATACCTCTGTTGGGCCTTTGGCTAGGCATGCATGCTCCATGGTAATTCTGCCCTCCGTATGTTTGTCCTCCCAATAACTGAGGGACTGAAAAAATAACAGGGATAAGAGAAAGCACACACACACAAACACACACTTGGGGGAAGGGAAAGAATATTGACTGGGTGTTATTATTATCGGATGTTGTTGAGTGCAGGTGATCAAGCCCAGAGGTGTCAGTGGGAGTCCAAGCAGATTGTGTTGTGGTTATCTGTGTGTGCTTGTGTTTTATCAGTGCCATAGCAGTGAGGATGTGGATTACACAATCATTATATTCAACTTCTGCCCCTGGACACATGTTTCAAAAACATACACTCAAAGTGCAGATATTTAAACAGATTTCACAGTTGTAAAGTAACAGAATAATTTGATATTGCCATAAGTATTCACTCATCTATGGAAATGATTGAATACAAATATTCTGAAAGAAAACCAAGCACCTAGGCATGCAGACTGCTTCTACAAACTTTTGTGAAAGAATGCGTCGCTCGCAGGTGCTAAGTGAATTCTAGTGAATTCAGTGAATCCTCACTACTAAATATTTCACAGTCAATGTGTTTCAGAACAAAGGGGAAGTGACTGAGAATGACACCACCTCAGCTATGAAATCTATATATCTATATCTATAGATATAGATCTATCTCTATAGATATATATCCATATCTCTATAGAGATATATCCATATCTCTATAGAGATATATCCATATCTCTATACAGATAGATAGATAGATAGATAGATAGATAGATAGATAGATAGATAGATAGATAGATAGATAGATAGATAGATCTAGGTGTGTGTGTGTGTGTGTGTGTGTGTGTGTGTGTGTGTGTGTGTGTGTGTGTGTGTGTGTGTGTGTGTGTGTGTGTGTGTGTGTGTGTTTGTTTGTTAACAGAACAAAGGCATTGACAAACCAAAGTGATCCATAACAATTCTTTGCTGTCTGTGTGTAATGTAGGTAAAACTGACTGAACTGATCATTTCTCACAATAAAATAAAGGCTGTGTTCTCTGAACCAGAGGTACCTATTTCAGTCACCCCAGATTGTCACTACAACAGTGCTGTTGTGCTTTTATTAAATGGCAAAGTGGTGGGCATCTTTGTTGGCAAGAAAGATGTAAAAGCAACAGCATATCATTGCATTCTGTTTCCATTTACCCTTTTACTAGACCATCCATTCTCAACTGGTTCTCCTATTTGGGGATATTTTTGCAAGTGTACCTGATTTTTGTATCTGTAGAATTACCACAAGAGGCTTTTGGATGTGCTGCCTCTTCTCCCATCCAGATTGTTCAGAGCTGAATGGATAATGTGTGACTGACATTGCAAATTATGAAATTTGAATTGGAACAGTCATTGCCACCAAGCTCTTATCATGCAGACACAAGAGCAGAGCTACTCCTGAAAAGTGACTCTTAAACAGAAGAGCTCTCAATCTACCCGAAAGCACGTGCAGACATAATATAGGTGCAATTTAGAGAAGCATATCATCGATGTAATTTACTAATCTTACAGCTCCCATTTAACCATTTTCTAAGTGACAGGAGATCAAGCCCACACAATTGTCATGGAAAATATCAGGTCAAGCACTTTTGCTATATTTCAGTTACAAATTTAAACTTCCAAACACCTATTTTTCATCAATTTTCATGACTGTCTATCAAATAAGGGTTAAAGGGGGATGAGGGACAGAAAAGAAATACATTAATTTTCATTTGTTCAGCCGTCTATCCAACTGCTGTTCAGAAATTTTGTACTTACTCTGTACATCTACATTTCACAAAAGTTTTTGGATAAAGACACTTTTTTGTTTTTGTAGTTTTGCCTCTATACACATCCACAAATGGATTTTAAATGAGACAATCGGGATGTTATTAAAGTGCGCAATTTAGTTTTAGTTCAAAGGGTTTAACAAACTTCTCCCATCAAGTGTTTAGGAAATACATAAAGCATGGACACATTTCCAACTTATAACAACAATACATCCCTTGATAATAGAATGCAGTCATGAAACACAATATTCCAAGTGTGCTTGAGAATACTGTCAAGGGTCAGTTGGACTTTTAATTGCAGAAGCTTGCAGTCAGTATTTGTGGTGATAGGCGCTGCATCTTAACATATCACATACAGGCATTCTGTATCAGGAGACAGATACAAGATTTGTTGGCTGAAGAAATGAACTATACTGGCAAAAGTATTGGGCCACAATTCTTAATCTTTGAATAGAGGCGTTTTTAATACAGTTGCCACAGGTGGATAAAAATCAAGCATCTGCCTTTAGAAACATCTGTGAAAGAGCCTAAAGAGCCGACTGAAGCATGGCGCTGTAATAGGATGGCACCATTGCAACAAGTCAGTTTATGATGGTTTTTTTCCCTCCTAGATATTTGACAATAAACTCTAAGTAGTATTATTGTTAAGTTGAAGCATTTACTAATCAACTCAGCCAAATAGACCTTGTAAAATTACAGAGCGGGTTGACCAAGTGATGAGGCGCATAGTGTAAGAAAGTTGCTAATACTCTGCGAGACCTTCAGAAAGACTGGAGAACTACTACTCAAGACACCCTTTTAAAAAAATTACAATGAAATCTGGTTCCTGGGAAGCCAGATTTGAAGAAAACAAAAGGGATGGCTCAAGACTTTTGCAGAGTACTGTATCCCCCAGTTTCAGAAGCTCAAAAGTATCTGGACAAAGTTTTCTACTTGGATGAAAGTCCTTTAGCTGTACATTGACTTGCATTGGGTATGGAGGAGGAATGAGTTATGTTTTGCTGTTTGCACAATGTTCAAATTGCTACCCAAATTAGACAAAGGTTAGTTGGTGACAGTTAGGTGACAGTAACTTGACATATTGGTGGAAAGAGATACAGTTCCATCTATTTTATTGGCTGCTGAAATTGCATTCTTACATTTCCAGTGATGTTTGTGGCCACAAGTCAATGAAGAAGAAAGAAGAACAGTAGTACAAAGTAAACTACTGTGTAAACCAAGTTTTATTCAATTCATCTAACAATGATTTATTTATCAGTGCGGACATTTAAAAAAATGCTAAGTTTTATTGAGATGATCATTTTGTGTTTGGTGCTCAAGCAATTCATAGTTCCATCACTCAAAGTGTCAGGAAAGCAGAATTTGATTCACCAGAAGTCCCGTAATTAGAACTTGTGGCAATAGAGGCCAAACAAATAATAAATAGAGTAACTCTCTAGATTTATGTATAATGTTTTCTGTCACAGATCAATGCTTTGATTCAAGTGTTCTTTTTAGGGGTCGCCTAAATCATCTGCCTCCATCTCACTCTATCCCCAGCATCCTCCTTTGTCACACCAACGCTTCGCATGTCGTCCTTTACTCCTCTGTGCGGTCTATCTCTTTTTCATCTATCACATTAAATTACCGTCAAATGAAGGCAAAGCTGTCATTTAAATCCGGTATTCATTAGAGCTGTTAAGGCATAATCCAGCGAGTCACCATTCCAATCCAAGAAGCCATGGATTACTGTGGCTAAAAATCAGACAGCTGCTATATGGTTACTAGACACAGAGTGTTTTGACAAAACAAAAAATAAAGAAATAAATTCCACTGCATAGTATGTCATTTTACAATGCATTTTTCTAGTCAGCTGTGGCCAGCTACAGATACAGATGTTGAGATTACCTGCCGTTTGACAAATACAGATGTGTGCGCACAGTAATTCAGACATCAAACTGACAGCTTGACGGTTGAGGTGCTCAACCAACTGTGCTGCTGTCATGGGTTCAGGCCTGGCTGCCTCTATGCAGCATATATGGCTGATGTTTTAAAAAAAATGAGGGGGGGGGGAATCACAAAGCTGTTGCAATTGAAAAGATCTGATCTGTCTCCAGACATGTCTCCCAGAATTGCAGGTTCAATTATCAGAATGTAAGCAACTGTGAAAGACACCTCAAGATGTTCCATGTCAAGGATTTAATTGCTTATATGTTACACTCAATGATCTCTCTCTTGTGTGTGTGTGTGTGTGTGTGTGTGTGTGTGTGTGTGTGTGTGTGTGTGTGTGTGTGTGTGTGTGTCAGTTTTTGTACATTTACAAATAAGACAGTTAAATATGCAAAAGACGTGACAGGATTTAATTGTTCACTGTGATGCTCTCATCTTCAAGCTGATTTGATTCCACTTCAGCAGTGAATGTGCTTTGATGGAAATTCTGTATGACAGACATGAAAATTAATTTTGTTTCTTTAAAGGTTGGAACAGGTTAGTTTAAGTTAATGTACCAAATGTTGCTGAGTCCATTTGAAGTAAACTGTTATTGTATGAAATAATTTTCTTGAGGTGAAAAATGCAATTGAATTGACAGTAGTCCTCTCAAGCAACAAAAAAGGTATTTCTGCCTTGATGATGTCTAGAATGATACGTACTGACAGATTTTATATAATAGGTGCATTCACACTTTAGTAGAATAGTTAAACTCAAGAAAGGTAAACAGCGAAAAGTTCTTTTTTCCTGTGTTGGGATAGTTCATTTTAGCTCAATGTTGGTTGCCTTGTGACTACAGCTGACTTTAGCATTTATAAAAAGCATGTAAACATGGAATTAATAGTTTACCATGAATACCTGATAATCAATAAGTTTATATTAACAAACATAATATAGATAAAAAAAAATTCACCTTTAGTCTGTAGATACTAAATAGTTGACACAGGCAAATGTCAGGTCATGCACCTCCTGTTTCTGGCCATCTCAGATATTACATCGTTATATTTTTGTGCCTACTGTATTGCTAATTTAACATTATTTATGCAATGCTACAACCTACATGTTTTGGAGAAGCTACTTTGGTCTCTCTCATATGTTGTAAGCCAGAAATCCATCAATAGGAAATGGGCTCAAACTCCTAATAAAGACATGCTGCACTGAAGCATTAATACAGTAGTTGAAGTCAAGCTAGCAGTCCTTTACACCAACACACTAAGTTTTTAATATTTATACAAACTATTTATATTTTGAATGTATTTATTGCTTATACAGTCCAAATTTGGAATAGGAAGAAGGTCATTGGTTTAAGTTAGTTGCCATTTTCTCTTTGTGTCTGCATGGGTTCTTTCCAGGTACTCGAGCTTCATCCCACAGTGGAAAGACATACAGCTAGTGAGGTTAGATTAACTGGTCATTCTACATTTCTCACAGGTGTGAATGTGAGTGTGAACTGTTGTTTCTCTGTGTCCTGTGACACAATTACGATCTGTTCAGGGTGTACCCCACCTTTTGCCCTGTGGCAGCTGGGAGAGGCTCCAGCTGTCATGGTGGGGAATGCTGGGGTATTTATGAAACGGACCCAGCTGATATTGCAGCTGATACAAAAAACAGATAAACAAGGCGAGGCAAACAAGGGTGAAACTAAATTGAAACCTAAACTCGAAAAACTATGACTAACTATGAAAACTAAGGCTTGGAAAACTATGGAACTGAACAGGAACATGCAACAACGTAACTATGAAATAAACCAAAAATGAACATGAACCTGAACAGTGGGAAGCAAAACCTCTGACTTGGCGTGACTTGAAATGAACACAAACAGACAACCCAACAAGAAAAAAGGAAAGAGACAGAGGACTTAAATACATAAGAGGGTAATGAGGGAAGTGGAAACACCTGGGGAGACGCAGCTGACACAAATGAACACGACGCTACAGGGAAAGCAAAACTGAATACATTAAACATGGAGACACGACTTTCAAAATAAAACAGGAAGCATGGAGAGACATAGACATGACACCTGAGCTTGACAACGTGGAGACAACACAGACATGAAACACGTGACATATTGGACAGGAAACATGACACAAACCAGGGGGCTTGAATGAAAATAATGGCTAAACTAAAACTCAATTAGACCCTAAATAAGAATAACACAAAAACTTACAATCACAAACTTAACATAAGAAACTCAAAAATACAAAATAACTCAAAATGCTGGGTCATAGACCCAGCCCCTGACACCAGCACCACATGCAGATGAATTAAAAAGAAAAACATATATATATATATATATATATATATATATATATATATATATATATATATATATATATATATATTGAATATATAATCTATTTAAAGTTTGAAAACATGCCAAAATTCTAGATCCACCAAGTAAACATAAAAGTGTCCCTGTTATGTAAGTCCGTCCCTCTCTCTTGGTCTTTTACCATTTCCTCTGCCCCCCCCCCCACACACACACACACACACACACATTCCTACCTTGAGGGTGTGTGATGCATGCAGTCAGGCCTGATAAATGGAAGTGTCTAGGAAGAGGAATGAGTTGGTGCCTTGACCTCCCTCCTGGCATGGGCATCCTTCTCCAGACTGCCTTATCACGAGACGAATGGTCACAATGGTACACACATCACTCCCTTAAAAAAGTGCATTTCTAAAGTAGCCCCTCCAAGTATTTAAGTCGTCAACCTAAAAAAAACGTCCAAGATCATACACGAAGGACGTGCAGCTTTCAATGAAAACAACTTTTTCTTTCTTAGCACAGCTGAAAGGTACATTATTAAGTATTCCACTGAATTGCACGTGACTACAAGAGAGTTTTCAGTTACTGCAGCTGAATTGGTTTATACAAATATGATTGACCATTTATGTGCAATAAGACAGTAAAATGTTCATGATCACTGTGGCAGAAACATACTATTTCAATCAAAAACCATTCAACTTTTGAATCTTAAACCAATTACGTGTTAACAACGTCCATATCTGCAGCTTTTGAATGTTATAGTTTCTCATTAATACCAAAAAAATATGTTATATCAAAGAACATTTTATATTCATTTAAAAACCAAGAGACACCAAAATATGCAAAAACAAAAAACAAAAACGTTGTAATTTCTAGAGTGACAGCCGGCTTATGTGTTAAACAGAGGGATGGCAGTGATAGCAGTAGGGTCACTTCTCACAATAATTCATCATTCCAATAGATAAATAAAAAGATGAGTTCACTGAGATGCTGTTCTCGGTTCTGCACGTTGTTAGAGCCACATTTATATGCTCTACACGTACTAAAGTGCGGTCATCTTAAATTAATCAAAATGCCTCGCAACACATTAAAATGACTAAACTGTATGACTTGTTTGTCTTTCATGTGTGTGTACTGAATATCTATCCCCCCCTACCCTCGATTTGAGGACTCGTCCATCTTTGTCAGAATGCTCAGTATGGCACATTAAAAATGTTCCCCCTGGCTAAAACTCAAATTTGGAAAGGTTTCTGTTCTTCTCTGGCCTCATCAGTAAATTGAAGGGGGCCATATGAGACACCATTACGTAAATACTTTGTGTGTCTGTGTGTGTGCGTGTGTGTGTGTGGCTTGTATGGAAGTCTGTAGAATGCTTTACAGACAGAAATGATAAGAGAATGCATTTTGGATTATTGGAAGGAAAACAACAATTATTTTTTCTAATAGTTTTAAGAAGCCTGTCTGATACAACACAAAATTAAATGTAAGTGTTACCTGATTTTTTTTCTTTGAAGATGGGTGTCATCAGCTGGACTGGATACTTTGCCGGAGACAGAAAAAGAAAGAGCAGGGGCTGAAGGGCAGAAAAGGTCCAGTTTAATCTTAGCATCTGATTATGACTGGATAAACATGTAATTAAGGAGAGCTACAATATTATATGTTGTTAGACCTCTGGACCAGTAACTTTTGAAGGAGTCAGATCCTTCTTGCAGTATCAAATCAAATTGCATATCATCTTGCCAAACTTCAAACCATGCGCTTGCATCAGAGCTAGAGTTCTACGAGACCATTCAGCATCCTATGAGAAACTCATATCTGACCACATGAAAATGATATAGGTAGCTACAGTGACTGTGTGCAAGCATGCTGTAAAAATGATAGCTTGACAGGCTGACAGAGACACACAAATATGAGTTGGAAACTGTATCATTTTACATGACAAATGGCAAAAAGAATTAAAAACAAAAAATAAAGACATGCAGCTGTTGATCATGACTCATACTTACACAACATGAATTGATTTGAAAAATTGAAAAGAATAGTTTTTTCTTTTTATCTATATATTATTTGACAGGAGTATAAAGGGCAACCAAGGGGAACATTAAAAAGAGCGGAGATAAGTTTTGACATGTATTGCCGACATTAAAACAATGGATTGCATCCACTGTATACACCTCCGAACATACTTTTGCAATTCACTTATCTCTCTTATCCACTCTCTTGGAAACTTTATCTTTTTCTGACTGTTTTTTTTTCTTGCGATAGCTCAAGGCATGAATTTTTAAGAGCCAAAAAGGCCTTACAGAAATATTCTGTAAAAATCCAATTTCTTTTTGTATTTAAACCAAGCAATGGAAAATGATTGTCAGTAAACAAACATGTTCGATAATTTAATAATTTAAACAAGTTCATTATAACTGTGCTAATACGAGATAGAATTCTTCTGAATGCAGTTTGAGAAAAAAATAGAGGGTTTATTTCTTTTTTAATTTCCTTCGTGCAAAAATAATCTATGAACCGCAGTGCTGCTATGCTGCTGAACTAATGTAGCATTTTAAATCATTTAACATGCCATAATTAAATCCTCCTTCCATTTCATGTTATTTGTCCAGCTGTACCATTAAACCTCAATATTTAATTTGAAATAATGAAAATTTTTCAATTTAAAAGTCAGTTTAAAAATTTAAATTAAAAAACAGTCTACTTTTCCCCTACGTTTTCCATTATCTCTTCTTCCATAGTGGATGGTTCTTGGCAGTGTTGGGATTGAAGTGTTGGTGAAGAATGTGTACGTGTGTACATGCATCCATATAAATAATAATAATACTTTAAAAAATGAGGGGACTAAAAAGAAATCAGAATAGAACAAAGTACTTTCCTGAAACCCTCCCAAATGAAAAACAATTAAGAAAAGAAAACAGTCTACTTTACAGGGTTAGAGGGTGGTTGGTAAGTGATTTTTTGTGTCTGGTGAAAGTTTGCAAGTAGCTGCAGCGAGCAACTTTTGGTCGTGAGGCAATTGCACAAGTCTCCCGGTGGGTGGAAACCTTAGTCCAACTCAGACTGACAACATCCCTTCTCAAACAGATTGATAAGGTTCAAAATTAATCACCAGCTAATTTACAAATGGAGACAGGCTGCTAGCACATTGCAATCAGTCAGTCTGTGCCAATGAGAGTAACTTGCCTGCGCCATCAAATGAAGCACATATAACAGTTTGTAGAGACTATTTACTACAATTTCCACTAAATATGAGACTGAAAGGCATTTCTTATTCTAAGCCCATTATGTCTTTGATAGTTGTTGCTAGGAGTGTTTATTATTTGGAATGAGAGGGGGAAATGTTAACAGAACAAGTGCGTAATTGGCTCAGCTGGACAGCTCAAAGGTGTGAGTGCAGTGCCAAAACTTTGGCTCTGTCCTCTCACTCTTTACTTTCTGTGGTATTTTATTTAAACTGAGCAGAACTCAGCTGACGTATCACAGCAAAACGTGTAATAGACACCGTGTCCATTTCAGTGTTGCCAACTCCTCAGTAAGGAAAATCACTATTGGTTGTCCTAAAAGTCGTTAGAAGTCGCTAAATGATATCATCGCCTAATTTGCATAATTGGTCATACTTGTGTAATTGTAACCTACGTTGTAGGAGAGAGAAATAACATTGTGGAAGAGACATAAAGTGTAAAAAAACACCCTAAATGCATTTAGAATATGTTTAGAACTACAAATTCCTGGCTGCCCCTGATTGGATCCGGGGCAGGCGTGGGGGTTTGGGGTTCGGGGGTGCTTCGCCTCGTGCTGGGGCTCTGGCTGGGCCTTGGGGGCTTCGGTCCTCGTCGGTGTGTCGCCGAGGTTGTGGGCGGGTGGGTGCACGGGGCCTAACTGGGGGACTCTTGAACTGGCAGGGATGTTGTTCCATCCTTGCAGGAGTCCACTCTGCAGGTGGGGGAGAGACATAGGAGAGGTGGAGAATAAACTTAACTTAACTGGGTGTCTGTTGTTTTGTGTAGTCTGGGAGATGATTGAATGTTGGGGTGGGTACACTTTCCTCTGCGGTGGGGTCGGGTGGGTTGACCCGGGTCCTGTGGGGCCTGGCAGTGCTGTGTTGCCGTAGGCCCCAGTCTGGATGGGCCTGGGCTCCCTTGCCTTGGTGGGTACCAGAGGACGGGGGTGCCTACTGGGGTCAGCGGGGGAGCTGGCCCTAGGATCCTCAGCCCTTCCCATGAGGGTGGCATGGATGCCCCTCCAGTGGTCCTCCTTGGGCTCTCGCACTCTGGGGCCTCTGGATGTCTGGGGCCTGGATCTCCTCCATGCCTGCTTCATGCCCTGGGGGACAGGGCTATGGCTCTCTACATCCTCTTGCAGACCATTACATGTGGAAACCATTTGAATACAAGCGCGCTGATCCACACAGGTGTGCACACGGGTGTTCACTGTTCGTAGACTTAAATTACACCCTTCTTGGCTGCTACTTCAAAGCACATTGTGCGCTGTCTGTCCTGCGTGCTGCACAACAACACTGAATATTTAGTATTTACTGCTGTTTACACTTAGCTAGATTAATGCGATGGTGTTGTGTTTAGTATGTTGCTTTGGGGGTTTTTTTTTGCTTGTTTTCTATTCTTTCTCTCTCAACAGGTGATCCAGGAGATTTTTTTTTTCCCTTTCTCACTGTCCGTCTCCCCTTCTGTTTTTCTTTTCCTTCCTCTTTCTTTCTCCCTTTCCTATCCCTCACTCATGTCTGTCCCGTCTGTAACAACTGAAAATAAAATAAAATAAATAATAAAAACAAAGGTCGATCAAATGGACCAATACGGCAATGCCACGAGGATCCATTTGGCAAAATAAATCCATTGGGTATCCTTGTTGGTCTTCAGACAACAATTCTGACGGCTAAAGAACCAAATGGGACAGGCAAAAAAAAGAAAAGAAGAAGAACTACAAATTCCTTTAGCAATTATTGTTTTTTTTTAATGTCACAATTCCAACCCTCCTCCTTTATCTAGGCTTGGTACTGGCAAAAGTGACCCAAAACAGGCACTCTGGACGATCCGCTGCCTGTGAACACTTTGGCATGGACGAGGTGCCCACAGCAGCACCTGCTGCTTGTTGAGCATAAGAGCTTTATGTGCTTTCACGTCAAAAAGTGGTCATAAGTCTTCCTAATAACACCAGCAAAAGTCATCAGATTTGTCGCTTTTTAGGGAAAAAGTCGCTAAGGGGGTCTGAAAACTTGCTAACTATAGCGACAAAGTCGCTAAGTTGTCAACACTGGTCCATTTCACGCTTTGCCTCTCCAAAACGTGAAATGTGCACACATGGACAAGCTGCATTACCAGCAGATGGAGATAATGGATTTAAACCTACGAAGTAGTGTGCAAAAAATGTATTAAGTACATTCCAGGGTCCCTAATTATCGGAAACGATTAAGCTAGGTGGCATGTAAATGTGTTAATAAGGTCTGTTTAAACGATTTTGGGCAGTGTTGGGAAGGTTACTTTTAAAATGTATTCCATTACAGAATACAGAATACATGCCCCAAAATGTATTCTGTAACGTGTTCCGTTACATTACTCAATGACAGTAACGTATTCTGAATACTTTGGATTACTTAATATATTATCATGCTTTTTACAACAACGTGAATGTACTATTGCTGTGTGATTTATTACTATTACTGAAGGTCCGCGACTCCGAACTGTAGTAAAGGGACCTCTGGCTAATACGGCGGGGTCCCTGTCGGCTCGTAGCCGAAAAATAGCTTTACTTTGTTGTGTGGGTCAATTTTTCTTGCGAGAGACAGAGAGAGGCGTTGAAAGGCTGCTCCAACGGAACTTACTGTTTTCGGAGGAAAACACGAGTCCTAATAGCTTACTTACAACTGGGCTCGTCAGGCACTCTTCTTGGCTGCAGTGGTTATTATTATATTTACATGCTTCCAGCTCTCGTTTCTGCTCGATGACAACTCGTACCTTTCCACTCCCCTTTTTCTCCCTCCTCGCTCACAGACACATAACGTGTATGGCAGTCCATTCTCCCTGCAACACGGACTACACTGCCCATGAGGTTACATTCTTTAGAGCTATGCTTGTAGCATTCTGCCTGTTAGCTTAGCACAACAACAACAACGAAAAAGGCGCTCTCTCACCCAGGAAACACACAGTCGCAGAGAGAGAGAGAGCGTCGCCCTGTAACCATGGCAACCGTAACGCTGCCGCCTGGAACAACAGAACGTAGCTGTCAAACAAAACCCAAACAGTCCTGACCCGCGACAATATGAAACAGGAAAGTACCACAGTGTAATCCATTTATTTCAACAAAGTAACTGTATTCTGAATACCACCTTTTTAAACGGTAACTGTAACGGAATACAGTTACTCATATTTTGTATTTTAAATACGTAACGGCGGTACATGTATTCCGTTACTCCCCAACACTGATTTTGGGTGATTAATTTCTCCTAAATTTACTACATGAGTGTACACAGAAAACATACTGATACCCTTATATCACATTGCTGCCCATGAGACAACAAACCAATTTCTGGTGAGGAGAGGTCAAATTTGTTGATTGATATATCAACAGGGGCCCGAGCTGTCAAACAGAAGTGTAAAATATTTTATTCTCAAAAAAAGAAAAAAAAATCATGCTATTGAGGGTTTAAGGGCACATTAGAGAGAAGGACAAAGTGAATCCTGTCGTGAACTTCCTCAAGAGGTGCTATAAAAATAGCATTAATTTCGGAATGTTACAGCTTGTTAGGACTATTTAAATCAATATATGCAATATTCTCAGTCACACACTTTCCTCTTCAGACACTTGCAATCAAAAACAACAATACAAACATTGTAACGTGCCAAGAATAAATATCCAGTTCACTTAGTTCAATTTGACCTGCTGTGGCACGTCAGTATTTAATGTCAAAAGAATCTGGAAAGAGTTAAAAGTAGCCAGTTAGTTGTGAGTATGAAATATAGAGTAATGATTAAAGGGGACTCATGGATCAGAACATCAAAATGTTAAAGAGCATAACTGCTAGCATAATACCATCTCTTTTGCTAAAATGTTGGAGAAATCTGAGGATAGCCAAGGCATCAGAACACGCTCAAAAGATGTCACAATCTGGCTGAGAGCAGACTGTGTGGAGTGAGGAGGTGGACCCAAGAGCAGACACACGAAGAGGCAAAACAAAACTTGAGCGTGACAAAAACGAGCCATTTATTAAGGCTGGCAAAATAAATGCAAACAAAAGGCAAGTGCAAAACTAAACAATAATCTAAACTGGGTGAACTAAGATTAAAACATGAAAAAAATTTGAACATGAAAAACATGAAAATATGACGTGAACATAGCAGACGACCAGATGAGGAATGAATGAAAACACACAGACTAAATACACACAGGAAAGTGGAAACACACAGGGAAACAGCTGACACAAATGAACATAATGATGTCACAAGGGAAGGGTAAAGCTAAATACACTGAAACACAAGACCTTTTCAAATTAAAGAGGTCAATTTCCAATTTAAAACAGGAAACATAATGAGACGCAGGCATGACAACACGAACTTGATAACATAAGACACGAAGACATGAAACACAAGAGGGGCGAGAGAGACTTAAACACAGGGGTTGAAGACACAAGGGGAATCTCATAAACACTAAACTATAACGGCAACCTAGGCAAAATAGAAATGAACTTAGACAACCTAGAGAACTTAAACATAAGCCATATACATCAAAATATATTAAAACTCAAAACGCTGGGTCAAAAGACCCAGGGTCGTGAAAAAAAACACCTCCCTGGTCGGTCCAACTTCCCAGTAATTCATCTCTGAGGCCATTTTATAAATCTATTCATAGAAAGTGTTTAAAGTTTGGTTAGTTTTCTGATCATTCATTCCATCTTTTAAAAATCAAAATATACACTTTTTTGTGCATTTCAGAACCAGGATATTCAACTAAAGTTATATATACAGAAAAAAATGTAAGCAGAATATCCACAGATTTTGTGCTTAATATTCAACTCTGAGCAATGCATGTTAGTAGAACTCCCTGATTAGTTTTGTGCCAATTAAATTATCAACTACTTTACAAATAACTACAGAATAACTACACATAGCATATTCCAAAGGTAGCAATACAGCACGTCGGCCCATTTAACAGTTATAGAAATACATGGAGAGCAGAATTGTTAGGCAAGTTGTATTTTTGAGGAATAATTGTATTATTGAACAACAACCATGTTCTCAATGAACCCAAAAAACTCATTAATATCAAAGCTGAATGTTTTTGGAAGTAGTTTTTAGTTTGTTTTTAGTTTTAGCTATTTTAGGGGGATATCTGTGTGTGCAGGTGACTATTACTGTGCATAATTATTAGGCAACTTAACAAAAAACAAATATATACCCATTTCAATTATTTATTTTCACCAGTGACACCAATATAACATCTCCACATTCACAAATATACATTTCTGACATTCAAAAACAAAACAAAAACAAAACAGCGACCAATATAGCCACCTTTCTTTGCAAGGACACTCAAAAGCCTGCCATCCATGGATTCTGTCAGTGTTTTGATCTGTTCACCATCAACATTGCGTGCAGCAGCAACCACAGCCTCCCAGACACTGTTCAGAGAGGTGTACTGTTTTCCCTCCTTGTAAATCTCACATTTGATGATGGACCACAGGTTCTCAATGGGGTTCAGATCAGGTGAACAAGGAGGCCATGTCATTAGTTTTTCTTCTTTTTTACCCTTTCTTGCCAGCCACGCTGTGGAGTACTTGGACGCGTGTGATGGAGCATTGTCCTGCATGAAAATCATGGGCCCATCCATCTGGCCCATCAAGACTCACTCTCATTTCATCAGTCCATAAAACCTTAGAAAAATCAGTCTTGAGATATTTCTTGGCCCAGTCTTGACGTTTCAGCTTGTGTGTCTTGTTCAGTGGTGGTCGTGTTTCAGCCTTTCTTACCTTGGCCATGTCTCTGAGTATTGCACACCTTGTGCTTTTGGGCACTCCAGTGATGTTGCAGCTCTGAAATATGGCCAAACTGGTGGCAAGTGGCATCTTGGCAGCTGCACGCTTGACTTTTCTCAGTTCATGGGCAGTTATTTTGCGCCTTGGTTTTTCCACACGCTTCTTGCGACCCTGTTGACTATTTTGAATGAAACGCTTCATTGTCTGATGATCACGCTTCAGAAGCTTTGCAATTTTGAGACTGCTGCATCCCTCTGCAAGATATCTCACTATTTTTGACTTTTCTGAGCCTGTCAAGTCCTTCTTTTGACCCATTTTGCCAAAGGAAAGGAAGTTGCCTAATAATTATGCACACCTGATATAGGGTGTTGATGTCATTAGACCACACCCCTTCTCATTACAGAGATGCACATCACCTAATATGCTTAATTGGTAGTAGGCTTTTGAGCTTATACAGCTTGGAGTAAGACAACATGCATGAAGAGGATGATGTGGACAAAATACTCATTTGCCTAATAATTCTGCACTCCCTGTATTCATTTTCAGCTTAGCTGTTAACTAGAAAATGTCACAGTTTTCTCTCAATTATTGGTCAAGGAATAGGTTTGGTTTTGCAGTACAATGCAACATACCAAGGCCATTTAAAAATATATATTCATTTAGCTTTGCCCATCTCCAGCTTCTTCAACAAAAATAGATGAAAAGCAGCAGGTGGTGACCAGGAAAAATGGACGGAAACAAATTTTGCCTTGTCACAACAAGCCTCAGTCACACAGCGTTGACAAAGATCCAATGACAAATCCATACTCATGACATTTTCTTAACACAAAGAGTCTGCCAGAAACGCTCTGCATTCACAGACAGAAACGCACATGTACAAATTCCAGACGAAATTCTAAATAGATCCAAAAACTAAATAAAATCCCCACTTATTACTCTGTCTAAAAGCTGAGAGGCTACATAGTGACTGGTATACACACATAGAAGCACAGACATACTCTTATAACTCCACACACACTCATGATTGCACACACAAACACACACACACACACACACACACACACACACACACACACACAAAGTGGATGACAGATTGGCCTGGAGCCGTCATGGGAGAATGGGTTGTCATTTGAAGAGGTGAACGAGAGGACTAGAAGACAGGGATGGTGGGATAAAGAAAATTCTAACTTAAAGGTAGAAAGAAATAGCTAAGAAATATAATAGTAATCAAATAGGAAACAACATAGGATTATCCTAAACAATGTCAAAAGTAGAATATTGAAATATAAATAATGTAAATAATAATTGCACACAGCTGGATAGTGTAGTGTTACCACTACTCCCCTGTGGAACTTGTTAGGGTTCAACTTCCTGGAACAAGAAGGCATAAGTGGACAAGGGATGAGAACGTCAGGCTGATGGAATGCAACCAGGCAAGTAATCCTAGCAGAAAGGGTTAAGGGGTTACAACATCTAGACTAACAGCAAAACAACTAGTAGCTCAGTGTTTCAACATCGAGAAGAAGCAACTGCTATCACAACTATAGATTGATGAGATACAATACAAATGCTATGACAAGGGGAAACCAGGATGTCAGGTCAGGGTTGAGATATCACCCCCACCCTCTGAGATCGGGTACCAAGAACCAATAACAACTGGTGCTGAGTGAGACAGTTGTTGACCTAAGAGATAGAATCATGGCTAAGCGAAATGGAAACCTGGACCCTACATGGCTGAAAACCAAGGCAATTTGAAGTACCCTCGGAAGGTGAATGCAGCATTATGGACAATTTCCACTGCGACTTTGACCTAAAAAACAACCAGCTGATCTACACCATGCCATCAGTCATCACTGAGATACTTGGATACAAAAGGAGCAGTTCCCTGGATGGATAAGGAGAATAGAGGCCAAGATCAAGGCAACATGGAGGGAAGTTAGTTAACTTTTAGAGCTACAGAAAAGTATGATGAAGAAAGGGTTGCCAAAAAGTACAACAAGTCATCCATACCTGACACATTAAAAAATGCTAAGCAAAGACTCAGAGCCTTGGCCAGCCGCTTGAAGAGGTATACCATAGAGATAGAAGCCACTGAATACTGTATTGTCAGTGGCCCCACCTAGAATGCAACCTAGAACAACAATGCACATTGGCTAAAGAACCTAAGTGCACTCCACCCAGAAGGGACCTGTCCCATCTAACTACCAGCCAATAACTGGCTCAGCACAACATGGAAGCTTCTATCAGGCATCATAGTGGTTTAGATAAGCAGGCACATTGCTCAGTAAATGAGCGGGGAACAGAATATTTATTTTTTTGTTCACATTAAGTCACATATGGCAAACAGAGTGAACTTCAGGCCTTCATTACAAGTAATAAAAATATTCATCTTCATAATTATAAAATCAAAAGTGCAAACAAAGTTTTGAATGTCCCGTTTCTCTTCATATTTTCTTCTTTCCTTTCCTAATCCAGTTAACACAACTGTTAACTGGATTAGGAAATACTTTAGCTAATTTTCAATCAGCTAAAGAGGAATTTGAGGCCAACCATTCAAGAAACAAATCACATCATGTGCAACTGGAAGCTTAATTCCAAGTAACATTAGAGTGAAACTTTTATACAACATAAAACAAAAATGGTCCTCTTTAAAACAAGTGCCCACTAACCCATTAACATATTTTTTTACATTCTTTTGTAACATTACATTTCTTTTTCCTCAGTGAGAGAAATGCCCATGTGATCTGGGTTTGAACGTGGTTAGTGCCATTTTCATGCACATATGAAGGTGTGCGTTGGTGAGCCTGGAACGGTGCTTGTTTTTTATATTGTTCATAACACAAAATGCTGCCTCACAGCACCCATTGTTTTACAGCTTACTGATAAAATGGTGTTCTGGGTTTATGTATTACGGGGAATTTCTTTGTGGCTCTGATTACTGGTCCGGACAGAACCAACACTTGGTCCGGATCCACAGAGGGGTAACAAAGATAGGAACGGTAGTCAGAACCGAGGGGACTGCACAACCAGAAGGCAATATTACAGACACTGAGAGGCTAGTGAAGAAGTCACTAGAAAAGCCGTAACCACCAAATACCTGCAGAAAGTAAGGCAAGTCCTGAGGACCCCAATGAATGGGAAGGAACAGCAAATATACTGTGCAGAACCCTCAAGCTTTTAGGTCCTCTGGCAGAGGACCTAGAACACTAAGAAAATGTAATGTGTTACCAATGAATTTAAGCTGGAAATGTGCCCTAATGCATCATCTCAGCCATGGAGACAGTTTCAGGTAATTAAATAAGCTCGAACTGAACTGTGTGTTTAACACTTAACGTTGACTTAGGAAAAATAACACTGTGGGTCATCATGCCATCAATGCCAAAGTTAACAGAACTTTTATTAAGATGTGGCTCTAAATCTCCATTTAGGCTCTTCACATTGCATGAGGCTCTGTTTAACACATTATTTTTGCTTATTGCCGTTGGTCAAAGTTGTGCTGAAATTATTAATAAAGATAAAGCATAGTTTGGGGCTATGCAAGCTCTAATACAAAAAGGGGGGGGGGAAGCAATTTCTTTGAGAGAGCAGTGTGCATGCAGTCTTATTTGCAGTGTCAATAAGAGTTTTGTTACAAAAAAATAGTAATAATGGACCATTTCAAAGTATTTATTTCAGGTCATTGTGTCATGGGTACGGTTAAAGTGAAAGTAATAAAGAAACCAAGCTTTATTTGAATCTAACTGAGAATAATGCATGCCTTTACAGCATCTCTCACAAGCATGAAGTGTGCAGTATCATGGAATGTGCATCTCTTGAACTTGAAAGCGGTTACACATTGACAATTTTCACTGTCTTCTGTGGTAGTAAAAGTAACAATTATCAGAGATTGAATTGGTGTCATACCTCTAAGAGAGCGTTAAGTTGCTTTTCATCAGTGTGACTGATATGACATTTAGCCATGAAAGTGGATGCTAATTTTAAAGATTACAAATGGGAAACTTCAAACTGACATTAAGAGGCTCTGATGTGACACCAGCTATGGGAATTTATTTGTTTCATATCTGTTGGCTTGCTTGTGTGTATACAGCTGTTTCTCTCTTTTTTTTTTTACATGTGCAGGTAGTGTGCACAGCATCTAATCTATTGCGTGTCTAGAGCTTAAATCTAGAATGACCTTTCATTTGTAAAAGCTGGGGCTCTTGTGGATTTTTTTTTACTTCAAATGATGGGTTGCACACAAAGCCTTGAGCAACTTGAGTCCACAGTTAACTCCATTTACCCACACAGTGAGTAAATACTCTGAGATTTTATGCAGTTTTACTCACTTCTTGTATGTGTATCAATGAGTTTCTAAGGCATCTTGGAGAGTCAAAATGACAAATCTTGTTTTTCTATGCAAATGCTGTGCAAAAACCTATAACAAATACAGAAAGACAAAATATACAAATCCACAAAGACAAAGATAAAATAAATTGCAGTGTTAGATTAAAAGGGAAAGGGAGGACATCAAAGAGAAGATAAAAGAGATGGACCTATCTGACTGAGTGTATCTAATCCCTCTGTTTTGGTTATGTAGAATCATTGCTCATAGGTCAAATAAAATATCTTCTTTTCTGACTTGTTTTGTGCTCCTGTATACACCTTTAAACATCAACCCTATTTGAACCTAAATGGAGAGGGAAAATAGCACATAAAAGATGAAAAAGTCAACAGTTATATAATCTATGGATCATTTATAGCATGGTAGTCATGGGTTAAAGTCAGTGGGAACAATTGGGAATAACGTTTTTGGTGCAGGTGTTAATAAGCTATAGTTGCTTACGTCAGTATATAGCTAGCACTACAGTAGAGCAGCGAGTATAAAGGGAGTAACATTGTAACATGTCATTCAGGTCATTTCAAATGCAACATTTCTAACAGATCACCAAATATTAGTCAACACACAAACTGCTTCGGTGCAATTTGTCACACAATGTGCCTGCTAGCTAAAAGCACAGTGGCTGTTATTTCCCAGGAATAGAAAAGACTAAGATAACTTCAAAGATGTAAGAAAGACAAACCAGAAGAAAAAAGATTATTTTTAAAACTTTAAGTATGTAAAGTTTAAATATGTTAAATGTATTCATTTTAGAGTTTTTTGAACAGGTATTGAAGATATGTGATGTAGTGCTAAAGTATATTTTTCTGTGTACAGTACTTATTTTTGTACTGGAGAAAGTGTGCATTAAAATACCAGGCAGTTTGTTTACAGTACTGTGGTAAAGTTGGACAGGTGTCGAGCAGGCTGCGGTGTTCCACAGCATTCCATCATTTCGCTAGTTTTATATTGCTTTATATTGCTATAGCTGGAAATAAGCTATGATAGCTTATACGACATCTTATTTCTTATTGAATTCAGTTGTGGAAATCCACAAAAGCAACACAGGTCAACTGATCACAGCCTGCACACAGAAAATCCACTGAAGCACACCATAGAAATTATGTGACTTATTTCTACATGATTTTGTTATACTGGTATAATGGTTTTCTATTTAGGCAAAGAGTAACATTTGTGTTCTAAATGACATAATGTATGTTCAAGCTCTACATTCATTAGAGTTAAAATTTAAGTTGAAAGAAAGATATAAATATTCCCATAATATTCCATAACTTGCCACTCAGTTGACCCAAACAACTAAAAACAAATAAGCCTAAAATCTCTCTAGGGAAGAAGTATAAAAGTGTCAGTGTTCATTTCTAGCATAAATAATCAAAAGTGTGGGCACTGGTGGTCAAACCCAAGGGTCAGCCGAGGAATTATTTGATCAAGAAGACCTATTTCTATGGCTGACAAGCCTGAAGCTGCTCAACCAGCTGAAGCCTTGATGCAGCACATAGTTGTATTGATGCGGTATCACTGCAGAGATAATGCTGGGAACAAGTGTGCAGGGAGGTGAAGGGAAGAGCAAAAGATCCAGTGACTGTAAGGTTAAAAAATGTGACATGGCTGCTGAGAAGGAAAGATTGTCTGAGTAATAATTGGAGTGAGGGGAAAAAGGAAAGGCAGAGACTGACGATGGGCAGACAAGATCAAACTGGAATACAAAACATATAGGGCAAAAGACAGCAGTGTATCTAAATAAGTGTTCCTTCCGGCCAGTAGTTTGTTGAAATCATTGTTAACTCCTTAGCCTTGGCTGTCTTTGTGTCCCATTTTATCTTCTGCCACTCATCCCCTCTTCCTCTCCTTTCTTGTCAGGCTCACTTGTTTCCTTTTGCCCTCATTTTTCCCCAGCATGCCGTCCTCTCATCTTCTCTCATTTTTGAAGGTTTCAGGATGACATTGGTGCAGTTTATTCATTGGTGGCATCCTTCAGTGAACTCTATATATGACCTGACAGCCATTTGAATACACACGAGCCCATGTGATTCAGATGCACATTAACATACAAGGGCAGACAGACACACACACGCGCACACAGCCAGAAGGAATGAATAAAATGAATGGCAAGTGACATACAGGGTTAGGAGAGGGGCTGTCCCACATATCAGAAGACCTTATGAACAGGCCAGAGTAACCCCTCCTTTAGCATTGTTTCTCTTAATCTAGCAGTCATCACTGATATTGAGCTTCTCAACACATGTGTGGCTCATGATTAAAAGGTAGCATCTAACTGTGTTTAGATGCATATATTAGTTTATCATGCTGTGATGGCAATCAGACTAGTAAATGGAGACACAGATTAAAATCTAGACTGAGCAATCTCGGAGGACAGTCAAAATCCTCTCTCACGGAAAAATACACACATAGTGACTTTTGTCTTTACTATTCATCAGTGGTAAATCACAGTGCTGATTTTGTTTTGCTTTATTTATATGTGCATAATACTGCAAGGACAAATCAAACTAAAATCAAAGGTCACAATTATTGTCAGTGTAGATTTGATTTTAATGATACATCATAAAT
The DNA here is from genome assembly GCF_057382185.1 of Mchenga conophoros. Lineage (NCBI taxonomy): Eukaryota > Metazoa > Chordata > Actinopteri > Cichliformes > Cichlidae > Mchenga > Mchenga conophoros. Next base: position 14,776,118 of record NC_140539.1, read on the forward strand.
AATTTCACTTGTTTCTTGATATGACACGTTTTTATGCAATAGACAGGCTTCCTCTGGGAATCGGTGCTTGATTATGGGACAAACAGAAGACACAAGGGGTAAACTTGAGTTCAATTGACAGTAATCCACCTTCAAGGAAAGGCAGTGTTCATCAACCATTTGCAGACATTTGTAGCAAAAATATAAAGCTAATTAGGAAAAAGCATTTTGATTGGCAAAATGATTGATCTGACTTTACTGTTAATTTTTTGAAACACATAATAATAGAAGGAAGCAGAGAAGGCGATGCATTAAGAGACAGGAGACAGGCTTTGTAGCAAAAGGGAAATTAGTCAAGCCTGTATCTTAATGCTAAATCATTTATTGATTTTTTTTTTTCCAGGCTTACGTTAGGCCGTCTGGTTCCTGTCTAGTGCCTGTACTTGCATCTTTTCATCTCTTTCACTAGCAGCATGGTAATAATTTTGGTTGGCTTGTAAGAGTGCTTCATTACAATCATGCAGCAGTACTTAAGAACCGTAATTTGGACAAGCAGCCTTTGCATGACCTGAAATACCGAGGGAACAATTGCAACCCTGTAGAGAATAAAGTGGTTTCAACTCATTCGTATCATATGGTTTGTTGCCTGCAATACTTTCAATTATTTTGTCTGCTGAAAATGCAAAGATTATCAAATGGATAAAGTGTGCTGTGTGCTGTTCAGTTCCATCAATCAGTTATTGATATGAAAATGTCTGACAGCCTTTTGACAGTGACTCATAAACATGAATGCATTGTGGCATTGTGACTCTATTCCCTTGTGTGCTGTATTAATAACACACACACCGCACACACAAACACGAGCTGGCATTCTGACTCCGTCCCTGGGCACAGCACATAAATCTTTCCTAATAACAGTGGTGGCATTTCAGCAACAATAGGGATTACACACAACCTCTATCGAATGCCACACCAGCCAGAACACACACGGACCCTCCCATCACACATATACACATGCTCTCACTTTCTCTCTCACACACTTTAGAGACACAATAAGGTGCGAGTTCTTTAAGTTCCTCAAGAGAAAGAGAGAAGAGAAAAAAAGCTAAAAGGAAAACAGAGCAAGTGAGGCAAGGGAAAGAAAAAACACTTGCCCTGAATTTTTCTTGTTTCCACTTGTAAGAGTGTTTTGAAATGGTGCAGCTTCATATTAGAAAGAGATGACATGATCACAAGGATTTACATAAATCATAGCAAAAATATTCAGAGGATTTAAACCACTTTATTTAAAGGTTAAAGAATATATTGAGCAAATCCTTGTTGTTGCTTAAAATACTTCATGGCACATAAAAGAGACAGTCTGGCCCTAAACTATGAATGATGGCACCAGGATAAGAGGGATGCTTTTGCAGTTGTTGTTGTTGTTGTTGCTAGGGTTTTTTTAGACACTCTATCTATGCGCAATAATCTCTACAAAGTTCCAGACTTGTTTAAAACCTCCAGAATTGCATCACTACTTATTAAATGTATTGCCATGCCATGTTGGATCGAAGTTATTAGAACTTCCAACATGTTCCAAAGAGTAATAGGATTATTTCTCCTAAAATGCCTCAGCACAAATGCATAATTGACAAGGGGCCCTTCTCCAGAAAAAAAAATAGATGAATAAAAGCAGTTAAAGTTTTAGGCTGTATTGCACATTTTCTGCTACAAAGTTGAAATTAGAGTTCCAACAAGAAACTCTAACCACACACAAAGGCATGTTTGTTGGCTTCTAACTGTTCCTTAAGGTCCTCAGACAGATGGGTGCTCTTGATTTAACAGCCCATGGGAAACGTTTACTCACAAACAGTTGTGCTTGTGGGTAACAGCACTCCAGTGAACACACAGGAGCAGACGGAAGTTCATCTTGAATATGAGCTGCCGGTAATTCAGCTGAAGTAGTACTTTAACATCAGATGATGTCCATAGATTGAGCAAGAAGCCAGTTTCAGTTCAGTTTAGAAAAGGCCATCTCTGTGTATAATGAAAAAATGTAAACCTACTTTTCTGTAACACGCCATCTATCGCCCCTCAAATCTGAACACTCTACAAGTCCCTCACATGACTAAAGGAAACAGAAAACACTGAACGCCCTGTGGTCATTTGTAAATATTACAAATGCTAAGAAATGACAGCACAAACATATAGATTCAATTGCTTTTATCAGTTATTTACTATTTTATTTGACGTTGTGCGCTTTGTTTTGATTTGTGCTTTGGTTGGCTGTTTGCTGTTCTGTGAAAGAAGCACACAGTGGTTTGGCATGTTTATGGGTTTAACCTTTTTCAGGTTCAATTTCTGCATAATTAGAATTTTTAAATGTTAACTTTTAGTTGCAGCATGTCTGTGAAGGTTCTCAGTCATCCAGGTCATCGTAGTCAAAGGAGCTTGCAAAGAAAAGCGTCTGGACTTCTTTAAGTTGCTTGAAGACATTTCACCTCTCATCCGAGAAGCTTCTTCAGTTCTAAGGTCAAATGGTGGAGAGTCCCAGATAGGTCCCACTGGGTTTATATCTGGGACTCTCCACCATTTGACCTTAGAACTGAAGAAGCTTCTCGGATGAGAAGTGAAACGTCTTCAAGCAACTTAAAGAAGTCCAGACGCTTTTCTTTGCAAGCTCCTTTGACTTTTAGTTGCAGCTTTTTTGTCATCTTGATAAGTCCAGTGTGCTGCAGTGTCTCTAAAACAGATTTAAAAATTCGAGCCAGCACTATGTGTTTGATTAAGAAGGGCTTGAAGCATGCATTAAAATTAAGGTAAGATTTAAAAGAGAGAAAAGTTTTCAATTGAGAATAATAAATATAAATTTAAATAAGCATATGTAATCTGCTTATAGTTTTTTGAAGGGTTTTTAGGACAGGTTGTACCATGGGAGGGCTTAATGACTATTCTGTGGCTGACTTTAAGGAGCTCATCCCACCTCTGGTCAACACGTTTTATTTTGTCTCTTGCATTTTTGCTGTCAATTAACTTCTGGCTGAATAAACACCTGCTTGGTCTACAGTATCATCCATCTCTCTCCTCAGCCTCCTGCTTTAATCCAGTTCCTACTGGTCATTCTAACACCTTGTTCTGCTTTGACAACCCACACTAAAACTAATGAAGAATGGTGAATGAGGTTTCTGAAGCGTCACAGTGAACAATGAAAACTTGTCAGGTAATTTGTGAGACTAGTCACACGATTCATCACTGTCAGCCTATCTCAATCTCCATCTGGTGTGGCTAGGATATAAATACAAACCACTCAGCTGAAGCAGGAATAGTAACTTCCCTTTTATCCAGTGTATTGATTTCTATGTTGCAGTGCAAACTGCTGATGGCACATTTTAGATTAGATAATTAAAACACAAAGCATGCTGTGGTGCTATTTAAAAAAAAAGCTCAAACCACTGACATTAATTAACGGTTTTGAATCTGACTCGGCATTATTTCAAGCACTTTAAGAATTCAGCGTTATATCAAATATCACGAGAAGTCACAAAGACTGCACATAACTAAGTATGTGTGTCTGCACTGTCGGCAATTCTAATATCTTGACAGGAAAGAACCGTTGCTTCTTTCCTGGTTAAGAACTTTGGCCAGAAGTGAGATCAAACAGCAATTAAAGTGTAATGTGTTTATTAGCTTTTTATCTACTGTCCCTATTTGCAGTAACACTAATGATTTGTCTTTCAGACAGCAATTTAGATAACTGCATACTATGCTCTGGTGGATAGTTGGCACAGTAAAGTAATAATTATAGCGTCTACTAATTTCAGTGTCACTGCATTAAATTTATAGAAAACAAACAGGTGTCTAAATCAAAAACCACACATCCCACAGCCAAGCCAGATCGTTTTTTCAACAACTGTTCCTAATGGTTCCATCGCTGTGGGATGATTAGACGCTTCAACAATCAAACCTGTGAGAATGAGAGTTGCTGTGAAATGTATGAGCACTGATAAGAGATGTTGGTTATGCATAAAAGTGCCGCTGCTTTCCAGAAAAATTAAAGCAAATCCAGACTGTCTCTAAATTGTTATATTTTATTGATAAAGGCAGCAAGCACTTAGAAATGCTTTGATATGTAGCAACTGGTGACCTGACAATGCCAGATTTTCGGACTGTGTTGGGGGAAAACTCTGTAAAAGACCCAGGAGAAATAAAGACACAATGAGACAAGATCACTTTTTATGCTTTAACGTGCACACGGGTAAGCTGTTCAGAACAACTCACAACGTGTACAGAGGCTGGGCACTTTTTATAGGAAAGACAGTGAGAACAGGATAAGAAAATACAAAACAGATAAAATAAACAACTCCATATGTGGCGCTAGTCTCGTCAGCAGAGAGCTGGGAGAAAGCTGTGAGAGATAAAACAATCTAAAACAATATGTCCCAAAACAGTATGTCTTTGCTGAGAAAGTCTAAAAAGATAATTCTAAACTAATCTAACCATAGACAAAAGGGCATGCTTGCACATTTAAAAGAAGGTAAAGAAACATAGAATCATTTTTCCTGTAACATTCCCTCCTGTTTTAACTTATTTTAAATGTATACAACAATTGTCTGTGAAGGTTATTTATTAAGTATCTTAAGCAATTTTTTAATTTTCAAAATGTCAGCATAGCAGAAATGGAAATCATTTGGTCTAAAGAATAAAACAAAATAAAATAATAAAAAGAACAAAGAAAATCATAGTAAATGAAAATCATAGTAAATGAAAATCATAGTAAATGAAATAACAAGTGGAATAAACAAGAAAAAATAATAAAACTAAACTACAAAAATAAAGGATAAAAACCTTATATTTAAAACGAAAACTACAAAAAATAAAAGGATGAAAACCTTATATGTAAAATGATGAAAACCTTATATTTAAAACGAAAACTACAAAAAATAAAAGGATGAAAACCTTATATGTAAAATGATGAAAACCTTATATTTAAAATGAAAACTTCAAAAAATAAAAGGATGAAAACCTTATATTGTACCTGCATAAACTACTAATGTGTTAATCAGTGCATGATCACTTGACAAGTCATTTTTAATCACCACGTCATTCATTAGCAGTTATTACAAGTTCTCCTCTAACAGAATTGCAACGGGATGCTGTTCTTCTTGAGGCACGGCAACATAAGCAGTCATTGTAGTTGTTATCATCTTTGAAATCATTAGTCTTAGACATGGCGGTGTAGCTGCTCCAGATGTGTGGTCAGTGACATATTTCTGCAGAATGGTCAAATTCTGCAAAGCTTCATAAATGTCTCCGCTTACAAACTCCTCCTTGTGATGCTGTTAGCAGGTCTAGAGTCAGTCTGTTCTGCAGCACCATCGTTCTGATGGCCTTCTGTTCTCCTGCTAAAGCCGGTCCCAGGGCCTTTGTCAAAGTTGATGCGTCGTAGCAGAGCATATCGGTTGATCTCCACATGATCCCGCACCTCGGCAGCTCCAATGCCGGGGATCAAGCTCTGTAAGAATTTCACTCCTCCTCAGATGCGAAACTCTGGTTCCTTTACTGCTTGGTGCCGTCCGTGCACATCCTGTCTGGTACTGAGTCTTTGTTTGTAGTGGCATCCGGTAGATAGGTGAGTAGGCAGCTCCCCCACTGCCCGCGATCCATTGTTCATCACACATACTGGCAGTTGCGCTGCGTTCAGCTTGTTCAGTAGAATTACATCAGGCAGTGGGTCTGAGACTTGGGGCCAGGTCAGTAGGTAGGTCTGTCCGGAACAGTTCACATTTGTGGGTGATGATGACCTCCAGGTTGCTTTTGCTGGGATGCTGTAGTTGGCCTTGGACCAAAGAGTACCGTAGCCTGGATGTGTTGCCAGGCCCAACAGACACCAACTGCGATCTTCAGGTATGCTGTACGGCCACAGGCCAGACGTCTGCGAGGATAGGGGCATATGGGTACATGCATAGCAGTCAGTTTTATTATTCCAGTGAGCTGTAGTGTTCATAAACTGCCACCAAAAGTTAGTGGCGTAGCCATGGGGAAACTTGGTGTACTGTCCTTTGTCATACAGTGTCTGCCTTTTCTTCATATTGCGTGACTTGTTGTCCCTCACGGAAGCAAAGATGAGGAGCCCGGCCATGGTCAGGGCCACTGCAGTTATTAAGAGCCACCACCTCATGACGACGGGACACACCCTCCTGTCGCGAGTAGACCCCCCGGCCAGGAAAGCTGACCCCTCCACCGGGCGAGATCACAACAAGTGGGCAAGCCTGCTGTCAGCTGTGTTTAGATGGCTTCACTTACTCGCCTGCAGTGACTCTGATGGATCCAGGATGGTCGTTCCGCAATTTTGCAAGCGGTCGGTGTAGTGAGGAGGACTTGGTATGGCCCCTCCCACCTGGGTGTGCTCCAGTTTTTCCTTTGGAGCACCTTGATCACAACCCAGTCACCGGGCTTTAGTCTGCAAGACACTGGAGAAACATCATCAGGTTGTTGATTATGTACAATGATCTCTTTGTTTTCCAATAGCTTAGACATCCATTCTGCTAATGTGTTTTCTCTGATTGCTTTGTCTATTGGTTGACTGGTGATCGGCAGTGGGAACGGCCTGCCATGAATGATTTCAAATGGAGTTAGTTTATGGGAGCCTTGCGTTAAGCGCATCCACATTTTCACTAAACCCAAACATTCAGGCCACGGCCTTCCTGTTTCTGCCATGCATTTCCTGAGCCTTTGTTTTATAGTGCCGTTAGTTCTCTCTACAAGGCCTGCGCTCTGAGGGTGATAAGCACAGTGGTGTTTTATGCTGAAACCGAGTGCTTCAGAGACCTTAGTGATGACATCATTTACAAAATGAGTGCCGTTGTCTGATCGTATCAAAGCTGGGATGCCATATGTGGGTATGAAGTGATTGCACAGGCACTTTGTTACTGAAATTGCATCTGCCTTTTTCACTGGATAGATTTCCGGCCATTTTGAGAACACGTCTATAACCACTAGGGCGTATTTTGACCCTTGACATTCGCTTAGTTCAATAAAATCCATATGAATTGTGTGAAAAGGATAAGGTGGAGTGGGAAAACGGCCTCTTTTTGGTCGCAGATTTCCCTGAGCATTATATTTTTGACACGTCATGCACGTTCTGACAAATTGTTTTGCTGAAGTTTCAAAATTTACAGTGTAGAAATGAGAGTTGACAATACAGGTCATTCCCCCCGATGACAAATGCGTATAGCCATGAGTCACTAATGCCGCCATCTTGTGGAGAGATTTTGGCAGCACTGGCTTGCCATAACACATCATTAAGTCGTTTGTCAGAACTGCACCGTGTTTTAGCCATTTTGCCTGCTCTGCTGTGCTTGCTGCTTTATGTTCATTTTTCAACACATCCAGTGGAATCTGATGTGTGTTTACTGCCATCAATGTGATGTTTGTCTTTTGTGCCGCCTGTTTTGCTGCTCTGTCAGCAAAGTTATTGCCTGTAGCAATGAAAGAGGCGTTGTAAGAGGTTGGCATGCTGAACTGGTTTTCCGGTTGGTGTAATCATTCCTCTGGTTTTCCAGATTTTTTGCAAAATGATGCACAGCAGAGAAAACATACTGGCTGTCTATATAAATGGTTATTTGTTTATCTTTGTGTATTTCACATGCGCAAATCACAGCTGACAGCTCAGCGCTCTGTGCAGAATATGAAGAAGAAAGTGGTTTTGCTTCTATTATTTTACTATCTGTGGTTACTGCGTAACCTACACAATTTCGGCCTGTGCTGTAAGGTCAAATGCTGTTCTCCTAGCTTCCACACTTGCTGATCATAAGGTGGATCTGGGCCTGGAGTTTGTTTAAATCTCAGAATGTTGTGATACTCGGTCGGTTTCTGGAAAGTGGATGTGGCGGGTGTCATTTAGCATGCACTCAGGTGTAATACCAGAAAAGAATGGCATGACTGCTATCTTAAGTTTTGTCAGAGCGTCTCTACCTAGCAAATTTACTGGACACGATGGGTCATATATGCATTTAATAAAGCACCTGCGGCCACTTGCTGTATGTACTAGTTCTAAAGGGGCAGTTAATTGTTGTACAGTTGTGTGGCCTGAAGCTGACTTTACAACTAATTTGTCCTTTGAAAACTGTCAGTTTAAGTGGCTGCCTCAAAACTGTTTTGCATTATTTCTCTGTGGCCTACTCCTACAATCTCGTGTGAAGTGACCTTCCTCTCCACGGTTCTAGCAGGCGTTGTCTCTATGTTATCTGCTGTTTCTGCGTGGCTGTCTGCAGCCTTGGTGTTTGTGACTTTGCTCGCCTCTCTGTTCCTGATAGCCACCTGCGAATTAATGTTTTAGTCTGTTGTCAACACGTCAGCCTTATTTCTAAGTTACAGAATGCTTCTTCTCCTTTTTTTTTTTTTTTTTTTTTTTGGTTTGGGAGAATAGATGCAACTCTACATTTTCACTTAAGGCATTTTTAGATAATTTCTAGTTCTTCAAACAATTCATGGATCTCACACATTTCAAACTTTCAAGTTAGGGTTGTTTCCCATTTATACAAATATATATATTTAACTTTGCATTGCTCACAGCTCATAGCTCACAGCTCTAAACCTAGGCATTTTTCAATCATATGCCTAATCACTATGTGTCACTGTGATTCTCAAGTATTGTCACAAGTTCGTTTAAATTCGTTTCCAAAACCAACAAAATAATCAAACAAAAACAAAAAACATAAACGTGTCAGGACACAAAAGAAAAAAGAAAAATGCTGCCACCCGAACAAGGCAGAAGTCTGCATATGTTGGCTTGTAATAGCATGCAGCTTGTAACATGGTAGACTAATGTGCCTGTGTTAATTCAGCTCCATATTATTGTGTGAAGTTGCACTGGGTTGGGAGTGGTTTTGTGGTTGTCACATTTTTGGTGAGCCAATGGCTGGAATGGGGTTGGACTAATTAGAGGCAGGTGTACTTGATTGCACTGATACACTGGTCTACTTATAGCCCACACTAAGAACACTGCTGTGTTGTTTTGTCTCTCTGTGCAGGTATGTAATGTGATGAAATCAGATATGTTTGGGATGGATGGGTTTTGCCCTATGAATTTTATATTAAGTGTGTCGTTTTGTCTCTCTGTGCAGGCCAGGGCCTATTATATGCCACAGCCTAAAGGCAGCAGAGTTGCAGAGGCTTGAGTGACCACTGACTATATGCTTGCAGGGTGGTGGGTCTCCAAGGACAACTTCTAACCCTGTTAAAGGCAACATGTGGAGTGCAACTTGGCTGTGTGGCATAGCTGGCTCTGGCCTTGGGACTGTGTGTTTTTGTACAATTCTTAAGTGGGACACTGGACTGTTTTATCTTTTATCTCTTGATATATTTTTTTTCAATAAATTATCTTTTAGAATTTTATTGACTGACATCTTTTTGCCCATGACTGAAATGGTTGGTCAGACCTAGAGTCTTTCTTTGGGTGTGTTACAGCAGCTTCTGCTCTAAAAGAAACAAATAAATAAAAAGAAAAGAAAATGTGTAACATGCTCATCAGCTTAGCAGTGTCTACATATTTAATTCAGCTTCTCAATCCTGTAGTTGTAGCTGTTGTCTACAGGGTTTTGCTTATTGGTTGTTATTATAGGTGTGCTCTATATCTCAGCAATGTGTCATTCTAGGATGATAGGTTTCAAGCTGGTCAAGTGCCTCTATGCACTTCATTAGTTTAGTTATTCTCTGTATTGTCTTCATCTCACATGTCATTACACTGAGTTTTAGCAAACCTTAAGCTTGATGCAGACTACTGCTTATCCACCTCACATCATAACCGATTAAGGTGCCTCTTCATATTAATATTATGTCATTGTTAATATTATCCTCTTTGTCTTATATAACAGCAATAGCATATTATAATATTTTATCAGTGTGTACCACTATACTACTCCTGAGCCAATTTGTTAGTTAGGATCATCTTATTCAGCAAACAGATAATTTAGAATTCATCCAATCTGCGGTCACATTTGTTCTCTCTGTTGCATGGCGGACCAGGCAGTTCTATTATAATATATTATTTATATTTTATTTTGTATCCATCAAGGGCTTCAGATGACCTGCAGAATCATCCTTTTCCCAGGGTGGAGACAGTTACCTTTTCACACACTGTCCTTGGCTGAACAATGACACAGCCTTAATATACCTTATTTATTTTATTAAAATATTTTCGTGTGAATTATTTGCTTTATATTCATTTTATACATGCTGGGCATGGTCATCATGCCAACTGTGTTTCATTGTTAATATCACTTTACAGGTTGTTATCCTTGCTATTATTAATTTCAAATACTCTAAAGATAATTTCTACTGTAACTTTCCCTTTGTTCATCTTTATTTCGTACTTTTTATATTTATATCTACTCAGTGGGGTCTGTTTTCAACCCTTTTAAACTACTACAAAACTACTGTGATCTCTAGTTTTCACTTAATAAGGGATTATTATGTTCTTCCTGATATGGGTGCTGCTGCAGATGCGGCTGCAGGAGTGAGTGATGGTTTACTAAAAGGATTGTGGGAACTGCACAGTGTCTCGTCTTCTGGTTTTACTAAACTGGGAGTTGAGTTCTGTTCTTCTGACTGTTTATATTTTGTTTTCTTAAATCTCTCAGTTTACAGACACTGTTTTTGTCCGGCGTCTGGACTTTTCTTTTCTCACCACTGCTCGTCAGCAGGAGTGAGTTTTAATTTCACTTGCTTGATTACCCATCTTATTTATGTATTTACTTATTTTTGTTTAAGTAATATATACACAATACAGCTGCTATCACCTTCGCTGGTATTAGAGACGAGAGTGGTTGCTCACACGCCCTTCTACTTTCGGACTATTTCCAAAAGCGGTGTGAACTTTACGAGACGGAACTCGACCGTTCTCTCAACTCACCAGCACGTCAGTGAATAGCAGTAAAAGAAAAACACAGTAGGAGCAGCTCAGTCTCTTATTGGACCGTGAAAATTCAGCTTGCTCCATTAATTAAAACAATACACACACACACACACATTCACATTCACAGCTTCGACGCGCGCGCGACCAGAACCCTTATGATAAGGGGAGCTCCCAGAGCTACTTACTCCCTAGACCCAGTCTAGACCCAGCTGGGGGAGCTACCCAGAGCTCCAAAGCTACCAGTCGACGAGCTCCCAGAGCTACCAGTCGACGAGCTACGCTACCAGTCGACGAGCTCCCAGAGCTACCAGTCGACGAGCTACTTCCGCTATTTTAAATTCCCTGAATTCAAAATGCGCTTTTACGCAAGATTGTGTCAGTGTGTCTGTATCTACCTGGTCAGTGTCGCCACCTCGTCCACCTCGATCGGGTCCCACCACCGTGGGTCGCTTTCTAAGACGTTGGCCAAGACCCGAATTTAAACGCTCTTGGACTTTTATCACACACCTGGTGTGTGAGCTGTCGACAGACGAACAACGTGGACTGGTCACGGAGATGGGACACGATGGAGGCGCTCCGGCTGTCGAAGGACCAAGAAATGTTGGGGGAAAACTGTAAAAGACCCAGGAGAAATAAAGACACAATGAGACAAGATCACTTTTTATGCTTTAACGTGCACACGGGTAAGCTGTTCAGAACAACTCACAACGTGTACAGAGGCTGGGCACTTTTTATAGGAAAGACAGTGAGAACAGGATAAGAAAATACAAAACAGATAAAATAAACAACTCCATATGTGGCGCTAGTCTCGTCAGCAGAGAGCTGGGAGAAAGCTGTGAGAGATAAAACAATCTAAAACAATATGTCCCAAAACAGTATGTCTTTGCTGAGAAAGTCTAAAAAGATAATTCTAAACTAATCTAACCATAGACAAAAGGGCATGCTTGCACATTTAAAAGAAGGTAAAGAAACATAGAATCATTTTTCCTGTAACAGACTGGTTCTTGTGTAACTCTCACAAGACAACTGTGCAATCCTACTTATCAACGTTTCAGTCTGTGTGCAGATCGGACAAGCAACACTGGGTGTCGGGGTGCACAAGTCAGTGAACTCCTAGTGTCACTCCCAAGCCTGGCTGTATTAGCAGGATTGTGTAAGGAAGTGAATCTGGAGTAAGATCTTTACCAAATAGAAAATGTGGATTATCAGGAATAGGAAAGTTACTCTCAGGTCCTTTGGGGGCTCGTCTTTTCTGTGGTTCTTTTGGTGTGTTCTTTTGGTTTGTTCTTTTTGTTTGTTCTTTGTTCGTGGCTGTTGTCGCGGGTCAGCTGTCTGTGTTCTTGGTTGACTCTACTTTTCTGGTTGGCAGTTTTTTCTTGTGTGGGTGGGTGTGTGTTAAAATGGAATTTAAGTTGGAGGATTTCACTTTAGGCCCAACTGAAGAAAAGTTGGACAGGTGTAAAAAGGCTGACCTCATTCTTATTGCCAATTTCTTTGATGTGACTGTGCCATTGAATGCAAAGAAAAAAGAGCTTAAAGAGCTCCTGTGTCTTAAACTGAATGAAAGGGGGTTGTTTGGTGAGCCGGGTCCTGCAGAAGGCGTCGAGCTGGGGGCTGTTGCTGGTATTCCTGCCCCACTGAAAAATCTCCCTTCTCAACCTAGCCTTTCTGCGGAAGAGCTGCAGTTAACGCTGCGCATAAAGGAAGTGGAGTTAAAAAAGCAGCAGGTGGAGGTGGAAGCTATGCACTTAAGGGTGAGGGCTCTGGGGATAGAGAGGGGAGCCTCTGTATCTGCCAGTCCTCCTACACCTCGGTCAGCTCCGCAGTCACCATCCCCGCAGTCACCGTCCCCTAAGCCGGAAGACAGCTTTGATGTAAGTAGACACATCAAATTAGTGCCAGCATTTAGAGAAACTGAGGTAGACTCTTATTTCACAGTGTTTGAGCGCATTGCAGGTGCACTACACTGGCCAAAGAATGTATGGTCTCTTTTACTTCAATGCAAATTGGTGGGGAAAGTTCAAGAGGTATGCACCGCTCTTTCACTGGAGGACAGTTTGGACTATGACATTGTGAAAGCTGCTGTCCTGCGTGCCAACCAGACTTATGTGGAGTTTGCCAGAGAAAAGAAAACTCTATTTGATAAGTGGTGTCATGCTACAAAAGTAAAAACATTAGATGACTTGCGTGAGTTGGTGATGTTAGAAGAGTTTAAAAGTCAACTCCCAGACAAAGTGGTAACCTACTTAAATGAACAGAAGGTTACGACTCTCGCCGCTGCTGCTGTACAGGCTGATGAGTTTGTGTTGACACACAAAGCGGTGTTTTCATTCCCTGTTCACAGCCCACAGACCTCCGTTAGCCCACATATCTGGTCTCCAAAGAGCACCCGCCGTACCACCACCTCATTCATTGACAATAGAGAGTGTTATTTTTGCCATAAGCAGGGACACCTCATTGCTGCTTGTCCCGTTCTGAAAAGAAAAGAACAGATCAGGAAGGGTACATCTCCTTCCCCAATAAACCTCCTACAGACCAAACCTCATGCATTAGAAGATGTGACTGTAATTCAGAAGGATAAAGTAGATGAAGAGTTCAAGCCTTTTGTGTCAAACGGTTTTGTTTCATTGATGGGAGAAGAAAAGAGGGTTCCTGTTAGTATTTTGCGGGACACTGGTGCAAAACAGTCGCTCATTCGTGAGGGGGTCTTACCGTTCTCAGCTCAATCCTATTGTGGTGCTGATGTGTTAGCCTGGGGAGTTAGGATGTGTGTAATACGTGTGCCTTTACACTTTGTGCAGCTTTCGTCTCAGTTTGTGTCGGGTGAGGTTAAACTTGGGGTGCGACCCCAGTTACCGGTTGCAGGCATTGACATCATCCTGGGAAACGATCTAGCCGGCTGCAAAGTTTTCCCGTTGCCTGAGGTAGTTGAAGCACCACTTACAGACAATGGGGGTTTTGATCTCGCCACCCCAAACGCTGCTCCGTTGTTTCCTGTGTGTGCTGTGACACGTGCGCAGGCACGCAAACATGGAGACTTGGTGGATCTTAGCGACTCCTTCTTAAGTGATTCAGATCCAACAAGCTTGCGACCCGACTGTGAAAGTGCCCCCGTTTCTGTAGAGCTTCAGGCTGATGAGGAAGCTATGACACTGTCAGTAGATAAAGAAACGCTCATAGAAGCCCAGAAAAATGATGAGAGCTTGTCATCTTGTTGGGCTTATGTGACAGAGCCTAAGAGTGGGAAATCTGCGTCTTACCTCATTGAGGATGGGGTGCTGATGCGCTACTGGACTCCCAGTTCTGGCTGCACACATGAGGGAGTGCAGCAGATCGTTGTTCCGCAGTCATTCCGTCCCCAGGTCCTAAGCTTAGCACATGACCACATCATGTCCGGTCACTTGGGAATCACAAAAACATACAACCGTGTCCTCCGTTACTTCTTCTGGCCTGGTCTCAAATCTGATGTTGTAAGATTCTGCCGCTCGTGCCACACATGTCAGCTTGCCGGTAAACCAAATCAGGTGATTCCAGCTGCGCCGTTAAAACCCATCCCAGTCGTTGGGGAACCTTTTGAACATGTTATCGTTGATTGCGTTGGTCCTCTTCCAAAAAAAAAGTCCGGAAACCAATACCTACTCACCATGATGTGTACTGCCACCCGTTATCCTGAGGCCATCCCGTTGCGCTCGTTAAAAACCCGTGGGATTGTGAAAGCACTAGTTAAGTTCTTCTCTACCTTTGGACTGCCTAAACGTATCCAAACGGATCAGGGCACAAACTTTATGTCTAAAATCTTTGCCCAGGTCATGACAGAGCTCGGTGTCACCCATCACACTTCCAGCGCGTATCACCCGGAGAGTCAGGGTGCATTAGAAAGGTTCCACCAAACTCTGAAAAACATGCTTCGCAAATTTTGCACTGAGTCTGGCCGTGAGTGGGATGAGGGGTTGCCACTGCTATTGTTCGCCGTCAGGGAGACATGCCAGGAGTCTTTGGGGTTCAGTCCAGCTGATTTAGTTTTTGGCCACACGGTGCGCGGTCCGCTATGTCTTTTGAAAGAGAGATTTCTCTCAGATAGACATCGTCCAAAAGAAAACATTCTGGACTATGTTAGTTTGTTTAAAGAGAGGCTGCATAATGCCTGTGACTTTGCTCGTGGCGCGCTAGCATGAAAACCCACTTTGAAAGAAAGTCTGTAGCACGGATGTTTCGGTCAGGTGATCGCGTGTTGGTTTTCTTGCCTGTCGTTGGTTCACCCCTGCAGGCAAAGTTTTCCGGTCCGTATGTCATTGAGCGCAAACTAAGTGAAACTGACTATGTTGTGTTAACCCCTGATCGTAAGAAGAAAAGTCGCGTCTGTCACATCAACATGTTGAAGGAATACATTGATCGCGAACGCTCTAGTCTGTCACCTGCTGTGTTACCTATTGTGTCGGTGTCCGTCTCTCAACCCTTATATAGTCCCTGCGATGATGGGTTGGAGGATAGGCACAGCTCTGTCTCTGGTGTGTGTCTTAGGAACTCTGAAATCTTGGCTGACTTGGATGCCTATTTAGCACATCTGTCTGATCCCGAAAAATCCGATGTCCGTGAGCTCATTAAAAATTACTCAACTCTTTTCGGTGATATCCCCACTCAAACGCATGTGCTAAGTCACGATATTGATGTGGGTGATCACAAGCCCATCAAGCAACATGCCTACAGAGTAAATCCCACTAAGCGCGCCATAATGCAGCAGGAAGTCCAGTATCTTCTCGACCATGGTTTTGCTCTTCCCAGTAATAGCTCTTGGAGCTCACCATCACTTCTCGTCCCAAAACCCGATCAAACCTCCCGTTTCTGTAATGACTTCCGAAAAGTAAATGCTGTTACAAAACCAGACTCTTTCCCACTCCCACGCATGGATGACTTGGTCGACCGTGTTGGATCAGCAACCTTCGTGACCAAGCTTGACCTCCTAAAGGGATACTGGCAGGTTCCGTTAACGGACCGTGCATCCGAAATCAGTGCCTTTGTTACGCCTGACCATTTTTTGCAGTATACCGTCATGCCGTTCGGGCTACGGAATGCCCCAGCCACCTTCCAGCGGCTGATGAACACTGTGCTACATGGAGTCAGAAATTGTGAAGTGTATCTGGATGATATAGTTGCCTATTCATCCACTTGGACTGAACACCTCAAAACCCTTAGCGAAATATTTGACCGTCTGCGTGATGCCTCTCTGACACTAAACCTGGCTAAATGTGAGTTTGGAAAGGCTGTTGTAACCTACCTGGGGAAACAAGTCGGACAGGGTCAGGTCCTCCCTGTTGCTGTGAAAGTGCAGGCAATATTAGATTTCCCAGCTCCGCAGACCCGTCGGGAGCTGCGGCGTTTTCTAGGCATGGCAGGTTATTATCGTGGATTCTGCAAGAACTTCTCTGAGGTAGTAGCCCCGTTAACCAGTCTTGCCAGTCCAAAATCACCATTTATATGGTCTGAGACATGTCAGTTTGCTTTCGAAGCTGTCAAAGCTCTCCTTTGTAGTGCTCCTGTGCTGGCTGCCCCTGATTTCGCACGTCCATTCAAGCTTGAGGTGGACGCCAGTGCCTTGGGGGCTGGGGCAGTGCTTTTGCAGGAGGATGAAAATGGCATTGACCATCCAGTCTGTTTCTTTTCCAAAAAATTCCTAAAACACCAATTGCATTACAGCAAGATCGAAAAGGAAGCCTTAGCCTTATTGCTGGCCTTGCAGCACTTTGAAGTGTACCTTGGATCCAGTCCTGTTCCAACCGTCGTGTTCTCTGACCACAACCCTCTCCAGTTCCTAACTCGGATGCAGAACAGCAACCAGCGCCTTATGCGCTGGTCCTTACTCCTCCAGGACTTCAACATTGAAGTCCGATACAAAAAGGGCTTAGAGAATGTCATGGCTGATGCCCTCTCTAGGTCTTGAATCAAACATTTTTGTGTGGGGTTAAATGTTTGATTTTTTTTGGGTGGGGGGAAATGTTATGATCCAGTGATGTGTTTGTTTTGTGTTACTCCTCCCACCAGAGGATGGCTGTGGGTATCTTTCCCCTTTTCTCTCCTAGGAGGTGGACACCTGGGCGTGGCTGCTAGGTATCTGGGTGGAATCTCTGCCTATCCTCGGATTGGATAATTGATGGATCACCTCCAGTACTTAACTACCGGATGACAGCCACCTGGCCCCTCTCCCCGAACCGCCACCACTTAACCAAGAACCTGTGTGTTGATTTACTGCAGTGTAGAGTTTTCGTGTGTATGTCTGGCGTTATTATGTCCATTTTGTAAATAGCTGTAAATAGATTTGTCAAGTAGCGATTGTACGCTTTGTTCACTTTGTATATATCCTTCACTGCAGCAGCGTAGTAGGCGTGAGAAGCCATTTTTGTTGAATAAGTTTTCTCCTGTTTTTTCATTAGAAAGCTAGGTAAGTGAATTGTCTTTTGTTTGGTTTTTTTTTTCATTTTTGTGTAGGGAAGCGTAGGGACCACGAGGGAGTTTTGTTTGTTATTTTTGGCATTGCTCACTGCCGAAGTAAATAAATGGCTGCTTAGCACTTTAAAAGGTATCATTGTTGGTGTTCTTGCTTGGGTGGGGTGTGAATGGGCAAACTTCTTGTTGCGTTTAATTACTTGCCTAGACTAAAAACGTAACACTATTCACCACAGCTGGTAGCTTCACAAGAATTTTACACAAAATTCCCTTACTGACACAAACCCAAAAGAATGTGTCTCTCTTCCAGCAACATATTACTTGATATACAAAGCTGAAAACTACTTTACTATAGAGCCAACAAATGGATCTCCAGATCAGTAGATGCCCAGGTTAACAACAACCACCTCCAGTGTTGTTGGCCTACAGAGCACTGTGCTACATTTGGCCAAAGACAAAGGAAGCTCAGAAGAGCAAGGTATGTTTCGAGGCAACAAGAGAGAGGAAAGGGTAGGAGTGTGGAGGTGAGAGTAGGAGCTTTAAATGTAGGGATTACTATGGTAAGCGGAGTGAGTTCAGTAATACAGTATGATTGAGAACAATAGGTAGCTATATTGGGCCTCATTTACAAATATGTTCATGCAAATGTTCTTTTCCTGCACAAAAATGTGTTTCGGACTCATTATCAATCCAAGGGCACATACTCATTGACTAAATATGGATACTATGTACAGACAGCTGATCTGTTTATACAGTGGCTTGCAAAAGTATTTGGCCCCCTTGAACTTTCCCACATTTTGTCACATTACAGCCACAAACATGAATCTGTTTTATTGGATTTCCACGTAAAAGACCAATACAAAGTGGTGTACACGTGAGAAGTGGAACGAAAATCACACATGATTCCAAACATTTTTTACAAATAACTGAAAAGTGGGGTGTGCGTAATTATTCAGCCCCTTGAGTCAATACTTTGTAGAACCACCTTTTGCTGCAATTACAGCTGCCAGTCTTTTAGGGTATGTCTCTACCAGCTTTGCACATCTAGAGACTGAAATCCTTGCCCATTCTTCTTTGTAAAACAGTTCCAGCTCAGTCAGATTAGATGGACAGCGTTTGTGAACAGCAGTTTTCAGATCTTGCCACAGGTTCTCGATTGGATTTAGATCTGGACTTTGACTGGGCCATTGTTTGTTGTTTTAAACCATTCCATTGTTGCCCTGGCTTTATGTTTAGGGTCGTTGTCCTGCTGGAAGGTGAACCTCCGCCCCAGTCTCAAGTCTTTTGCAGACTCCAAGAGGTTTTCTTCCAAGATTGCCCTGTATTTGGCTCCATCCATCTTCCCATAAACTCTGACCAGCTTCCCTGTCCCTGCTGAAGAGAAGCACCCCCAGAGCATGATGCTGCCACCACCATATTTGACAGTAGGGAGGGTGTGTTCACAGTGATGTGCAGTGTTAGTTTTCCGCCACACATAGCGTTTTGCATTTTTGCGTTCGGCCTGTGAGTTTAGGTGGACGGCCTTGTCTTGGTAGGTTTACAGTTGTTCCATACTCCTTCCATTTCTGAATGATCACTTGAACAGTGCTCTGTGGGATGTTCAAGGCTTGGGAAATCTTTTTGTAGCCTAAGCCTGCTTTAAATTTCTCAATAACTTTATCCCTGACCTGTCTGCTGTGTTCTTTGGACTTCATGGTGTTGTTGCTCCCAATATTCTCTTAGACAACCTCTGAGGCCGTCACAGAGCTGCTGTATTTGTACTGACATTAGATTACACACAGATGCACTCTATTTAGTCATTAGCACTCATCAGGCAATGTCTATGGGCAACTGACTGTACTCAGACCAAAGGGGGCTGAATAATTACGCACACCCCACTTTGCAGTTATTTATTTGTAAAAAATGTTTGGAATCATGTATGATTTTTGTTCCACTTCTCACGTGTACACCACTTTGTATCGGTCTTTCATGTGGAATTCCAATAAAATTGATTGTTTGTGGCTATAATGTGACAAAATGTGGGAAAGTTCAAGGGGGCCAAATACTTTTGCAAGCCACTGGATATACTGTTAGAAAATGTGTGCAGGAGACTAGGTGAAAGGGAAGCAAGGTCAGGAGCATTGGAGGTGGATTCAAATTGTTCTACTGTGATGTAGACAGCAAGAGAAATCAAGTAGGAATCTTGTAGGAAGACTATGTGAATGGTGTTCAAGAGGTGAAGAAGTGTCAGACAGGATCATGAGTTTGAAGTTGGAAACTGAAGGTGTGATGTTGAGTATTGTCAGCATGTATCCTACACAAGCTGGATGTCAAAAGAAAAGCAGGAGCAAGTTGGATGAAGTGATAAAGAGTGCCGCCAGGGGAGAGAGCGTGGTGTTTAGAGCAGACTTCCATGCACATGTTGGGTAGTTATGGTGTTAGGGAGATAAAAGCAGAAGGACAAATGGTAGTAAATTTTTGCAAAAAAGATGGAAACGGCTGCAGTGAGCACATACTCCAAGAAGAGGGAAGAACATCGGGGTGATGTATAAGTGAGAGATAACAGAGATAGTGAAGGTGGATGAGTTTAAATATCTAAGGTCAGCCATCTAAAACAATCGACCGTGCACAAGAGAAGGTTGGTGTTGGTGAAGAAGAGTGACAGAGGTGATTTCTGACAGAAGGTTAGCAATGAATCAAAACAAAGATTTGCAAGATGAAACTGAGACTTGCTATGATGTATGGTCTGTAGATGGTGGCAGTGACAAAAAGACAGTTGGCAGAGCTGAAGTTGAAGATGTTAAGATGTTCACTGGGAGTGACCAGGATGGACAAGATTAGAATATTAAAGGGACAGCTCAGGTTGAGTTGTTTGGAGATAAAGTTAGACAGGTAAGCCTGAGAGGGTTTGGACATGTGCAGAAGAGGGACAGTGGATACATTGGACTAAGGATGTTGAACATGGAGCTGCCAGGCAGGAGAAGAAGATAGAAGAAGGTATATATATATATATATATATATATATATATATATATATATATATATATATATATATCCAAAATTGAAGTGGAGCCAGATGATCTGATATAATTCTCAAGGGTTCAAATTTTTCCTTTAATTTGTCCCATGCCTGTGTTTCTTTAATGTACACTAAAAGTTAACCAAATAATAATCATGAGTTTTCAAAGAAATTTCGAATTAAATGAGTAAAGTGAAGGGAGACCAGATGCATAAATATAATCAGGACTGAAAATAGTTTGTGCTCAGCAAGCAAGCAACTGTTAACATATATCAGAGTTCAGTTCAGTGCACATTAGTAGAGAAATTATAAAAGAGAGACATTACTTTCCACAATATTCACAAACCAAATTCCCAAATATAAATCTTTGGGAGGAGTTTGTAAGGAGAAAGATGCTGATTGTCCCTCCCCTGCCCACAAGGAGCCAATTGAGAACCGAATCCATAAATATACAGTACGAGCCAACATTGCTGTTGCCTTGACGCATGTAGACATCATTGTTTTCAGTGCACGGTGAGAGGAATATCTACTTGTTGTCATAATAAACATGTAAGTAAGTGTACCTATGCTGCTGTGTGTGGAGTAAAGTGGAAGAAAGACAGGAAGCAGATATGTGCAAGCAACATTAGAAAAAAAATGCACAGCAGTCTGGCTCATCCCAGCGGGCCACAGAAATACGCAAGAAGCAAAATAGATTTGTTTGTTTTCAAATGGCCACAGTCAAAGCAGGCACAAGGGAGGTGCAGGGCGCAGCTCTGCTGGGACACAGAAACAGATTATTGTTTACAACACGGATGCTACTGTTGTTGTATTTGTTTTCCTTTAATTCACTTGTTCTTACTTAGAAAATACCATTTGCTCTGAAGCATCTGGGAAAATTACCTTGGGAAAACATTTTTTTCTGCTTTTCCCTCCGATGAAGCTATGGTGAAGATGTGACAAGATATGGCATACCTCTCTGCAATATAACTTGTTACACTGCCTCATTCTCTCTTTTTACTTTGTCTGTCTCTCTGTCTGGCTGTTTCTTTCCTCCCTTGCTCTCTGCTATCTTTTAACCACCTTCTCCTAACAATACCCTCATGTCAGAACAGATATGCAGGCCCTGGTGTGTGCAATCAAAGGGTGAAAAGAGTTTGTGTCTCTGTGTAGGGATGTGACAGAAAGTGTGCAAGTGAGGGTGTGAGAGAGAGAAAACATCCAAAAAGGGCACAGAATTTATTCTTCCAAGCAATCTTTTATTTATCTTCCATTATTTTCCTCCTTGGGTCTGCTTCTTGTTGCTTACTTCTCCTTTTACCTTTGAGTGTCTCCTCTGCTTCCTGCTCTAATCACCATTACAGCTGTGTGCAAATATATGTTTCATTAAGAAACCAGCAATTAACAAAGTTCCTTCTTCAAAGTCACTGGCACAGATAATTCACCTCATATTAAATCCACAGAGATAGCAATACTGTTAATTTAGGCCAACTGTGATATAAACTTAAGCTGGATGGTGGTCTAATAAACTTGTTAAGCACTGTATATGCAGAAATGTATGCACGCGTACTGCATGCAGTATATATTCTGTACAGATGTTCATATGCACACACAACAGCAACTCTGCTGTTGGAAACACAAACTGACAAAATCAAAATGAATTACAGTTACACATCTGCAGACCTTTTCTGTGCTACACACAAAAAAACCCCATTATTCATAAAACTGAAAGGAGAGGTTGAACCATTGCAACATATATGACTAAAAACAGAATGTAACATGAGCTTCTTATATATTTCATGAGATTTCAGTACCTCCACAGTCCCAACAAGATAAATCATTCTGTATTCCAAAGTGTTTTTACCTTGTAAGAAGAAAGGGTAAAATGTGAAATAGGTATGTGATCACCAATTATTGAAAATTGCATTGCAGAATTTAAATATGAAAAAGAGAAAAGAAAATATTGGTGTCTAAAAGGTGTTAAAATAAATAAGGGTTTCTTAATTAGAAAAAGAAATATGTTTTTAAAAAAGAAAAAGAAAAAAGTTAGAGTAAATAACTATATACGCACACACAGATAGATAGATAGATAGATAGATAGATAGATAGATAGATAGATAGATAGATAGATAGATGTATCAGAAAGTACAAACAAAGGTTTTGTAAAGGACTATTTGAACAAACATAGAGTATACATACATATACATGAATTTGTTAAATATACACGGTCCACAAATTTTTAGATGAATAGCGCTTTGTGTTTTATATACATTGTTTTATATCTAAAAAATCCTCTTTCATAATCTGAAGTTTGACTGTATTGTTCATTGTATAATGTAAAGCAAATATTGTAATAACAACAGAAGACACAGCTGAAAGCACTACATTTACAGTATCTCAAATACAGGATTCAGTCTGTTTAACATATAAATGTACAGACCCATGCATACGGTTAAACTTTCAATTTCACCATAATCTCAATGACAACAGTGAGAGATTGAGAACAGAAAACAACTCCCTGATCGAAGAGAAGTTAGCGACCGGTGTTTAGAAGCCAACAAACCAAAGACTATTACTCAGCTATGCATTCAGCCTTTAGTATCCATCTTTTAACAAGCATTGACTTCCAAATGGGACACGCATTGACTTCAGAGAGGACAAATTCTGAGACGTGTGGCCTCAGAGGGGGACAAGTTTCGACTTCAAAGGACACATGCTTTGAAACACATTAGATTCAAATGGGGTACATTCAAAACAGCATTAGCTTCAAATGAGTCATCCTTCATAGTTTATTGACTTCAAACGGAGAGGAGGTGAACAGCAACATACCCAGGAAGGAATGTAGTTCCTCCAAAAAGAGTTAAACCCACTTCCATTAAAGTAAATAACACAAAAGAAGTTAGAATTTAACCAAAATATTTGTTGTGTATATATATATATATATATATATATATATATATATATATATATATATATATAGTGGGGACAGAGGATCTACCAAGGAGATGCTCTGTCCCCACTGCTGTTCTGCATAGGCCTGAACCCCCTCAGTGAGATCATTAACAAGACTGGCTACGGATACCGACTACGGAACGGAGCAGTTGTCAGCCACCTCCTGTACATGGATGACATCAAGCTGTATGCCAAGAGTGAACGAGACATCGATTCACTGATCCACACTACCAGGCTATACAGCAATGACATTGGAATGTCGTTCGGACTGGAGAAGTGTAGTCGGATGGTAACAAAGAGAGGGAAGGTAGTCAGAACTGAGGGGATTGAACTACCAGAAGGCAACATTGCAGACATAGAGGACAGTTACAAGTACCTGGGGATCCTGCAGGCGAATGGGAACCATGAAGAGGCCGCTAGAAAAGCTGCAACCACCAAGTACCTGCAGAGGGTCAGGCAAGTCCTGAGGAGTCAGCTGAATGGTAAGAACAAGATCCGGGCCATCAACACGTACGCCCTGCCCGTGATCAGGTACCCTGCTGGGGTAATAGGCTGGCCAAAGGAGGAGATAGAAGCCACTGACATAAAGACAAGAAAGCTCCTTACCATGCATGGAGGGTTTCACCCCAAGTCCAGCACCCTGAGGCTGTACGCTAAGCGGAAGGAAGGGGGCCGGGGACTGGTGAGTGTCAGCACCACAGTCCAGGATGAGACAACGAACATCCAAGAATACATTGGGAAGATGGCCCCAACTGACGGAGTGCTCAGTGAATACCTCAGGCAGCAGAAACCCAAGAAAGAGGAGGGAAACGAGGAACCATCATGGAAGGACAGGCCCCTGCACGGTATGTACCACCGGCAGATAGAGGAGGTGGCTGATATCCAGAAATCCTACCAGTGGCTGGACAAAGCTGGACTGAAAGACAGCACAGAGGCACTAATCATGGCAGCACAAGAACAAGCTCTGAGTACAAGATCCATAGAGGCTGGGGTCTATCACACCAGGCAAGACCCCAGGTGCAGGCTGTGTAAAGATGCCCCATGAGACAATCCAGCACATAACAGTATGGTGCAAGATGCTAGCAGGCAAGGCATACATGGAACGCCATAACCAAGTGGCCGGCTTAGTGTACAGGAACATCTGTGCCGAGTATAACCTGGAAGTCCCGAGGTCAAAATGGGAGATGCCCCCAAGGGTGGTGGAGAATGACCGAGCTAAGATCCTGTGGGACTTCCAGATACAGACGGACAAAATGGTGGTGGCTAACCAACCGGACATAGTGGTGGTAGACAAACAGAAGAAGATGGCCGTAGTGATCGATGTAGCGGTTCCGAATGACAGCAATATCAGGAAGAAGGAACACGAGAAGCTGGAGAAATACCAAGGGCTCAGAGAACAGCTCGAGAGGATGTGGAGGGTGAAGGTAACGGTGGTCCCCGTGGTAATCGGAGCACTAGGTGTGGTGACTCCCAAGCTAGGCGAGTGGCTCCAGCAGATCCCGGGAATAACATCGGAGATCTCTGTCCAGAAGAGCGCAGTCCTGGGAACAGCTAAGATACTGCGCAGGACCCTCAAGCTCCCAGGCCTCTGGTAGAGGACCCGAGCTTGAAGGATAAACCGCCCTCAGGGGCGTGCTGGGTGTTTTTATTTATATATATATATGTGTGTGTGTGTGTATGTGTGTGTGTGTGTGTGTGTGTGTGTGTTTGTTTTGTTTTGGTCTTTTTCCATCAAAGACCATATTAATAAGCCCATTAAATATTTAGATTAAATTTTGCCAAGAGTTTAGGTAACAACAATAATTAAATCAAACAATAAATAATAGCATCATAAATAATTATAATAAAATAACCTTCTGAGAAAAGTTTTGAAGATAAGTGTGCTTAACAAGTAGTGTTAAATTATATGGACTGAAACTCAGATAGCAACTGATTATTATTTTAATTTATGATATTAATTCATTGATAGGAGGTTGTAGGTGCAGTAGGAGGTTGGTGAATAGTTTTAAAACTGTATTACTTTTTACATTTTTATCCTTTTTGTAGGCTGAGCTCTGTCAAGGAAAAGTCAAGGAAAGCAGCCAATGAAAAATCATATCAGTGGAAATGGTCTTCAGCCAATGTCTGTGTCTAACGTATTGTCAATCTAACTGAAACACACAGGCGCGTGGACAGACACTCAAGGAGAGAAAAAAGAGGCACACACGTACATGCTTTGGAGCGCTGTGCACACTGTGATGAGACTAATGACCATTTTGACGGACAACACAGCATAGTGATAAGGGGGCAGATTTCCATTTCTGTGGCTGTGTGTAATAACGTAATTTCAACTTTACAACTAATTACTAATAAAATCCCGTGGATCACAAATAATATATGATAAATTTTTATATTCTATATTTGACGATAAAAATGGGTCAGTGCTTTTTTAATGTTCTTTCCTGCCTTCAAGCTCAAAACATTTCTCTACCTCTTCCCTCCCTTTTCTTTCTCCTTCCTCTTTCATCTTTTACTTCCTCTTTCTCACTCATGTTTACACCTCCTGCCTGTAGTAAATCTTTATCCTGGCTGCGAGGCTCTTTAGAGAAGCAGATAGTCAGTGACACTCGCAGTCAGGTGGTCGGCCTGACACAGGCTGCTATTGTAAAGGAAACTAGAAAACAGTGGCATGCACACACTGCCACAAAATTTCTTTCTGATAACTGACTGCGTGCACTTGTTGTCAACCTGTTGGCACAAAAGGAAAAGAAGAAAACATTATCAAAGTCTTTAGGATTCACGCTGTGGGCATCAAGAATTTCATGGGAAATCTATCTAATGGTTGTTGAGACATTTCACTGGAAAACAAAATCAAACTCGGGATGCCACAAGAGGAAGAGATTGTAATTAGGTCATCAAAAGTCATTGGAATTCATCCTCTAGGTAAAGACTGTCCTCCCCAACAAAACAACCCCTTTGGTTGTTTGTGGAAGCTGCAGTTACGGTGTATAATTATGTTTTAAAGCGTCCTCTTGAGGTCGGGTGAATAAATGCATGTAAAATGTGCACAGGTGTTGTTATTTCCATGGGGAAGACGTTGGCACCCAGAAAACCGTGAACATTTAGGTTTAGACTGTGCTTTAGTTTGGATGTGCTCTTTTCCTAACCAAAGTCAAGTGGTTTTGTACCAAACAGCGAGTGAAACTCAATCTCATAAAATAGTCCCAAATAAGGATCAAACTGCAGTCTTCTTTTTTTTAATTAGTCCTTTATTTATCCAGGTAAAAAATCTCATTGAGATTAAAAATCTCATTTCCAAGAGAGACCTGGTATCATGGCAACAAAAGTCACATACCACATAGGTATATAACATTTAAAACAAATACAATATCCCATACCAACATGTGTAAAATATACAATAACAGATCAAATTAAGAGTACATTAAAAACAATCACATTAAGTAAAAGAGAAGGTCGAGACGTGTGGCCTCAATTTCTGGTCGAAATTGGGGTATGTTAGTCGGTTCCAATCTGTCCGAAGGCCTTGTGTTCTCTGGGTTGTCTTTCTACCTAGCTACTCTAAATTTGATATGACAGATGCAGGGTCACTGCCTTCATTTATAATATAGGCAATGAAAAAGAGAACAAAAATCATGCCCCAATTACTGTCACTTCATGGGTGAGCTAGCTGTGTGCTAACCCTAGGCAGGCCTTAGGTAGCCCTAAATGCAATGTTGATTCACTGACTTTGAGCCTATATGGGGACAGGAAGAAGCCTGTTTGTGTGTGTTTTCCTTATTCAGTGAGTAGGCTGATGCCATGCCAGAGGGACAAAACATTACCAGTGGGAATGTAGAAGGACACATTCAGAAAGAAGCAGTATACTGAGCAGAGATCAACTGCTTTGCACATGATGGTGTCCATGCTATATCATTTAGCTGTGTAAAGCTGCATTACTTGTGTCTTATTGTGGATTTGTCTCTATTTACCTTGGTAACTAAAACTATTAGACTATCTTCTTGGTCTTGAGCTGTACACACACCTTGTCATAATCGCAAACACACAGACAGATACAAAGGTATGTTGAAAAATGTACAGATGGCAGGTCTGTGAAATAGAAAAAATCAGCAGGAGAGATAAATGAAACTCAGATACATTCTAAATAGGATTCTTAAGGTTATCAGCTTGCTGGGTAACTCATCTGCAAAATGTTGTAAGCCCTTGAATTCTAATGCCCATCACTCTACCACAGAAATCCAGCATTTTAATCCCAGATCGGCTAAGTCCAGCCATCTGGAACAAATAGAATGTGATGGCTGACAAGAGGATGGGGAAAATGCCGAAAATCCATAGGAATTCTATATGCTTGGAGTGAAACCTGATAGCAACTGCCGATTAGCACTGCGCACGTAAAACACAGCAGATGCTGTGACAACATGAGTGGCCCTTGGATTAAAGTACATTTGCATAAGGAGTTACTCTTATTTTAGCTGGCAAACTTAGAGTAAAAAGATAGAGGGTATTGAGGGAGCTGGTGAAGTCCCATATGCATAATTCGCCTGCTTTAACCTCACCTGTTCTCTGAGGCTGAAATTTATCTAGCAGCTCCTGTGAGGAGGGGGGGGGATAATATTAGGAATGCTTGAGCTGAGGGTTTTATCTTAAGGTCAGGTTTTACATATCATATCCACACACACAGAAATTCCGCAAACACAGTTGTTGAGAGTTAAACACATAAATAGCGTACGTGTAAAAGTTGAGGGGGAAATTTTAAAGGGGTATTCATGTTCACACGCATATATGTGTTTGTATGGATGAGGCTTTGGAGCTAATCACGCACGCATACTCACATACACAGCACCTATCTGCCACCCACAGTAACTGACCTGGGTTAAATATGTAATGACTGCTTGTCCCACACTCAGGATTAATGGGCTGTGGAAAGTAGATAAAGGCGCATCATTACCTCACACACACAGAGACACACACACACATCCTCAAGAAACTTCATTTAAAGTTGGAATGTTGTGATTTATCTTTGAGCTACACTACAGTGTCCATTAAGATATTTTACATCTCTGAGGGGATATTTTGTTTTTAGCAGATTATTGTACTGTGCTTTTGGTGGTTTGCCAGCAAAGTAAACAGTGTGTAAAAGATCGGAAAATCCAATAATGCGGTATAATACAAAAATAATTACAGAAAAACTGAAAGGTTATTCCGACTGTGGTCCCAGGGGAAAAGATAACAGCATACTTTAAAATCAATTAATTTCTGTCAGCAATACTAAAAAAATGAAAATTCTTCCTTTCTACACAATGAGCTGATGTAAAACCTAGATGAAAATCGGATGCATTTATTTTTTATTTATTGATATTACACAGCATGTTATCTGACAGTTTTCAAAAGAAATCTTGCCATGTAGATTCAATTATAAAATGATATTCAAAATGCCACCCTCATTTCATACCATCTGCCCAATTCACTGTCTTAACTTCAGTTCACGGCTTTCACCACTTGTCAACAGCAATTCCTCCATTATTGTGCAGTAAATGTGATTTTTACAACTACAACAAAAAGTTTGCTCTAGAGGGGGATAATGTTTAAAATATTATTATTATCATTATTATTAGTATTATTATTACTACTACAAATTGATAAGAAAAAAACTACTAATTAATAAAAAGAAGGTATGATGTAAAATATCTAACAGAGATTGGTATTGACCTCTCATGAATAGTCTATTCTAAATAAAGGCCTTGCCACAGCACAATGATTATATAAAAATGCTAAAAAAATGTTCAAATCAACTTACAGTTACTTTATGTGTACATTTTTACCTGGGTCTTTAGAATATACAGATGCTGTTAATAATAATCAATGATAAGCCTACATCCATGCCCTGTTTAGTATCTTTCATCATTTGCCGGCTCACATCAGAGTTTGTAAAATGCATTTTATTCCTGAGTATGATAGTTCTATGGTTCCTGCCAGAAGGAAAAATGCACAGTTAACTACTCCTCTTATCTTAAATCTTTGATCTTCAGCCCACATTCATCACATTTCCATGCACACATGCACAAACACACACACACAGTCAGTAGGCTATGCACACACAGGTTTATTCTGTGCTGATTCATTTGTCCCTGTAGACGTGGTGTGTGCATAATCTCTTTTAATAATACATAACAGAAAGAAAGCTACTTCTTCCATTATTAACATTTGGGTGCTAGGGGATACCCATGGTTTATTGTACATCATAAGCTGATATGCGGCATGGTCTCCCATACGCACACAACTGCAGACTCTTGTGGAAATTCATTCTCAGATATGCGCATTGATATGCATATATATTCACAAACACTGATATGATTGCTGATATGAACAAAGAACACTGTCGTGACCGGGAGGTATTTGATTGCAGATGAGCATGTGTAATTAATTCAGGAGATGATGATGATGATGGCTGTCTCCTTGTACAACATCTTCTGATCATAAAGAGCGTGAGAAAAAGTGAGCGGAGGTGACAGTCTAAGAAATTTTAGAGGAGGACCTCGGAATATGGCCTTTCAACTGATTATACATCCCTGTGCTTTTTAAGCAGCCCATATTTATTTGATTAATTAACACAATTAGAGATGCATTATACAATGGATAATCTATATTGACTCTTAAATGTTTCTGTAGAATAAATCAGCCATAGCCTAAGCATATACTATTCACAACAGATTTTTCTATGCGGAATAAAGAAAAAGGAGGAAAGAGCAAAAGTTCTGCAAATGCTTTTCTGCATGATGAGCCAAAAAGTGAAGGCTAACGTGACAAATAAATACAACCTCTTGCCTGAGATATTCAAGAAGAACGTTATATATATATATATATATATATATATATATATATATATATATATATATATATATATATATATAACGTTCTATATATATATATATATATATATATATATATATATATTAGGGGTGCAACGATACACAAAATTCACGGTTCGGTTCGATACTTTGGTGTCACGGTTCGATATTTTTTCGATACAAAAAAATGTTCAAGCATTTTTAATTTGTCATTTATTAAAATTATAAATACATATTTTAACTCAAAAGTACAGTTTTTAAATTTAACCCTAACCCTTGTGCGTGTTTTTTAGTTTGACAGCGAATGCACACCTGCGGACCACTTATGTGCAGCCCTGGTTATTTAGCTCATCATATTGCAGCCACAGAAATTATTTTGTCCATGAAACCATAAAGCTGCACTTTCTTTTTGCCTTATAGTCTGATTTGTCATAACTTCTCCGTTTTGTGGTAAGCTTTTCTTTGGCTGTCACTTCTTCACCCTGACCTGTCTTATTTGGCTCAGCAGAACTGAAATGCTTTTACACACTCACTCACATAAGCTCAGCGATTCTCTGCACGATCAACCTCTCACATGTTTAAGCTTGCTGCGGGAGATTTCACTTGTCATGTTTGCATAGTAAGCTAACGATTAATAAGACGATGTCAGAGGAATTGGTGCACAAATTATCATCACTCACAGATCAGTGCTGTCGCTCTCTATACACAGTTCGCACGATTGCAAAGTGAAAGCAAAAAAACAAGCGCAAATTCAAACGCGACTTCAATATGTCACATATTGACAGTGGCTCACCGATGCCAATGACATAATTACCCAGCTACATTTCTGAAAGAATGCAAAAGCATTGACATATATTTTTCCTACAATAGCCCGACGGGCAGGGAAGAGATAGATTTTGGTAGCCCGACTGAAAAAAATCGCTAGCTCCGGGACGTCGGGCTAGCGATATTGCAAGCCCTGTATCTGATTGAGGAATCACTCATCTTTGGAAAAGAGAGTTTATTACAGAGAAATGGCTCCTTCCAAAATAAAAGCTATACTATCCGCTTCTTCTGGGCTATATTCTCAGCAGCATAAGGAGAATCATGTGCTAACAGCTGTCTAAATGACTCGGCTAAAGTTAGTAGCATGCTTGTTGTTTTTGTCTTTGCACTAGGATGATGTCGGCGTAAATGTGCAGTCATATTCGTTGTGTTCCCACTAGTGCTTTCAGGTTAATCTCGTTGAAATGACCTTAACGCCACAACACGGCAAATCTCCGTTAACGAGCTACCGCCGATCGCTCCGTGCATGGGGCTAGACGGCCAACACGTTAACGAGCTAACTGCGCTAACACACTAGTTCTCACCAATGTAATTGAGCATTGCATGGCACATCCAACATACTGTTTTACTTTAGTCCATGACTCGCTTACCTTCAGGGTCATACATGAAAACCAAAATAATTCCAAACGCCAGATCTGAATGAGAGTGGGGGAGGTCCATGTTAAAAGGAGAGCTTAACTTCTGTCTCGCTAGCTTGCCCTGCGCTCTTCCTTCTGACTATGCTGTCTGTGTTGAGCGCTCAGTGGATCTGCGCTCGACAGTGCAGCCTAGGCGGAGTAGTCGAACACAGATTCACTGAGCGCTCAACACAGACAGCATCGTCAGAAGGAAAATTGATAAAATAAATTACAAATGTTCAAATGTTGTATTGTTCGATACATATGCGTACCGAACCGAAAGCACTGTATCGAACGGTTCAATATCGATACGAATATCGTTGCACCCCTAATATGTATATATATATATATATATATATATATATATATATATATAAATCAAGGTTTCAGTGCATATAATCTAGTTTTTGAGTGGTGGGTGGAGGAATTTTGCTTCCTCTTTTGCAAATGAAACATAAGAATTACATTCCAATATAATGCAATAATGTTATGGCATGCATTTTTTGTATCTAACATTTTTATGAATTCACTGGATGCTATTATAGAAAAAATTTCTAGAGAGAAGAAAATTGTAACAAATATTGATAATTTATTGGTTTTCTACACCAGCAGAAAGACTCCTTTATATGCCAGTAGTGTGTTATTCTTTAACTTTCAAAAAAGAACAACATATAAATTGTTAAATTTCTGAAGGTGATGATGGCCCTTACATAATTGTGAGATACATTTTTTAAACATAAATGAACTCAAATGTAGCAAATTTAAGCCATAGTCAATGGTTTGAGTTAAACCTACACAGAGGGAAAGTAAACATCATCGCCAACTTCCTGCTACAACAAGGCGCTTGGGAAATCTGCATGGTAGCACTGACAATGTGTTATTATTACTATTTTATTTATTATTACTGTTTGTGTATAACATGCAACTTATCTGCTGGTGTTTATCACAGCTCATTACCACGACAACGAAAAAGTCAAATCCTCTTATGCCAATGAGCTGCGTTTAGATTTACCCAAAAAAATACACATGCTGATAGGTTACACTGAGTGTTTAGATTCATCCCAATACTCTAGGGAGATTCTTACTCATTATGCTGTGGATATGTTGGCTGGTGAGTTGCTTAAACTGAGGCCAGTGCTGTGAAGCCACCAGAGAATTTATTCTTGGCTCCTTCATTACTTCTTATTTACCCAACTCAGGCAGGGACTGACTAAATCTGATAGCAGTCTGGCGACCTAGTCATTTTGGAGCTGCAAAATCAAACACATCAACATGTTTTATGCATAAACACATAAACAGAGCCACACAGGCAGCAGCCAGCACCCACACCCACACAATCCCATACACAGTCATCTGAATGATGAAAACACAGACTCAGGAGAGTAAAGGTGGACGAGATGAGATGAGTCTGTGCTGTCATCGCCCATGAGCCTGTCTTATGGCTAGACACGCACAGATATTGAAAAGTACACACATACTCGCAGTTTTGGCTCAGATAAGCAAGAAGATGGCACCTCTCATTGAATTGATATCAATATTTGGCCAGAGAGATATTTACACTCCCCTTTAATCAGGGGGAACAGATGGCCCCAAGGTCTGTGAACTGTGTCCATCCCTTTAACCAAGCACCAAGTCCTGGCTGTGTTTACATGCAGTGAAAGAAGAGAAGGCAACAGACCGGGAAAGGGGAGATGAGTAAAGGCGAGAAAAACAATAGTGGTACCCCATTGTTTCAAGATAGACACGCTAACAATCTTAACAAGCTAATTAAGGGAACTAAGTGTAGATATGTTTCACTCAAAAATGTAATGCAAAATAACAGGCAAACTCATTAAAGTTCATCACAGTTTACAAGTGACATTTTTACAGATGACAACAAAAAAAAAATTTATGAAGGCAGTTAAAGGAATAGTGAGGTAGTAAAACAGCAGCAAAGGTCCCAGACACTATTGTATTTAGATAAATTGACTTGGTTATCGCTCTAGCTACTGCTACAGCACCTCTGGTAAAGTGTGGAGTTTTGATTTTTAGTGAATGTAGTGCTGTCATGCTTACAGGCTTAAAAGTTGTTCTAAAATAAAATATATATATATATATATATACATATATATATATATATATATATATATATATATATATATATATATATATATATATATATGTGTGTGTGTGAAGGATTTCTATCTCTGTGCCCCGCTATTTCTTAAACGTCAGACATTGCAGACTATTTGAATATAAAAGAAACGATAACACAAAAATGAAATAATCAGATACAAAATGGCTCAGCAATCGTTCCAGTGTTCTCAGAAGAGAGAAATATCTTTTATCATTTCAAGAAAAAACAGTTAAAACCATCATGACCAGTTTTTCTGAATCAGTTTATCAGCACATAGATTTGCATATAAAATTTCTTGGTAAAACATGAAAGATAGGAACATTACTTATCACAGACATTTGGCTTACACCTACACTTCCATGGTGGAAGCTTAAGCAAAATCCTGAGTTCATCATTACTATATTTGCCACCCGAAACTTTCTCATTTTTGACATACTGTAAGTGCACCACAGTATATAACAAGCTCTAAAAAAAAGAAGATATTTTAATGTCATTAGTACACAAGTAGAATTTATGGACGGAGATCATTCCTGATGATGAGACCCAAATGCCTAACTTTGGTCACCATATTTAAAACGTTTTGTCCCAAACTGAATGAGGTAAGAGGCTGAAGATGTGGGCCAGATCGCTCTCTCGGGCTGACTCTGCTGGGTACAATGACGTTCTGTCAATGTTTGCTGTGCGGCAGGCAGGATGCAGGACCCAAACGCACGACTCATACACGGGAAATTTGATTGCAAGCAGCAGCTTTATTGCTCGAAATCACTACTACAAATACAAAATAAATCTTAAAACTAGAAACAAGAAAACCCAAACTAAAACACACCAGAAAATAAACCAGGAAAAGAGACCTAGGAATTATGGAGGGAAGAAACACGACATAGTGAGGGTACGACGCCACAGTGACACTGAGACATGACTGACTTGGGAACAGAGAGAGCATAGAGACAAGGGTGACTAGACATGAGTCGAGGGACCAGGACGGGCACCGAGAAAACATGGGAGCAGAGGCTAAACACAGGCTAAGAAAAATACAAAGAAAAGAAGAACTAAGATCACTAAGCACAAACGAAAGATAAGCAAAACCAGGAATATAAATAATCAAAGAATATTAAACCAAGATTTAAAACACAAATACTGGGTTGCAGACCCAGTACCGTGACACACCTGACTAATACTGTGATGGTCTCCCTTTTGCTGCCAAAACAGTCGTTACCCAGAAAGTTCGACACACCTGAAGGCATCCTCGGCACCAAGAAGTTGGCAACAACCCCCCTTAAGTCATCTAAGTTTCGAGTTGAGGTCACCATGGATCTGACTCGTTTGTTACATGCAGACTGCAGGACACAAGGTTTCCCAACAGCATATTGCCTAAACTACAACACTGACTCCACTGGCATGGGCTCTATAGTGTGTCCAGGTGCCAGGTGTTCCCCAGGTAAGTGACACACACACCTGGCCATCATGTGATGTAAAAAAAAAAAAAAGGGATTCGTCAGACCAGGTCATTGTCTCCATTGCTCCTATGTCCAGTTCTGATGCGTCCATTGTTGGTGCTTTCAGTGGTGGACAAGGGTCAACATGGGCCCCCTCTGTATGGTTTGTGGCTGTGCAACAAACTGCTAGATCTGAGGGTGTTTCTATCAGAACCAGCATTAGCTTTGTTGACTAAGTGAGAAACTAATCTACTGGATGGGTTCAAACCAGCCAGTCGTCTAGCTCTCACAATCTGGCTCTTGTAGGACTTGCACAAATTCTCACGCTTGCCCATATTTTCTACTTCTAACACATCAACTTTGAGGACAAAATGTTTACTTGCTCCCGACTAAATCCCACTAACAGGTACCATGATGAAGAGATGGTCATAATGTTATGCTTGATCGTTGTAAAGTCTTGTCTCCTGTTCTTGGAAACCTCTTTCAGAGCACTGATGCACAAATCATTGTTGTGCTTACTTTTAAAATCTAATTGCCGTGGTTGTTATATATTATCAAAGCCAAACCCAAATAATTTGTTCTAATATTATTGACAGTATGTAAGCCAAAGCAACTGGCCTGTAAAAACACTTAGTTTTCAATGCTGAATATTTGACCAGTTTTGCCTTTGACTGGAGGCACCAACAGAGCATTTAACACAGTTCAATAGGATGCCATCTTTAATAATCCAGGAAAGCACAATGCAAGTGATACTGAGATTCTTCTCCAGGCAAATGGCAGACGTTTAACTGTTATTCCATAATGGCCACGTGTTTGGTTACTGCCAAGTTCTCAGCAGTGCAGCTCACTTCCTCCAGCCTAATAACAACACAGATATTGTTTGAAACCTGAACAACATTGAACTTATCGCTTAACACAGTTGAAAAGACCCCTGTAATGCTTTCTTCACCTTTAAACAATATTTTCAGCCTCAGTGACCCCATCGATACTGGATGGCAAAGGCATTGTTACGATTTGCTTCTTTCCAAAATTCATTAAAAAATGTCTGCAGCAGCTATTTGGCCATGGACTTAGCCCTCATGGTCTGCCCATTTCTTTTAATAAACCACACAGATTATTTAAATCTTGCATTTGCACATTTCTCTTGTTCTAATTCTGGTTCATGTCTAGCTTTACTGGATAAAACCCAGTTTTTAGAGGTTTTTTGGCTTGTATATAGAGTTCAAAAGCATATTTATTCCACTCTGGATTGGGATTAACTGTTTTACGGAAGAGTGCTTCATTGGCATTATTTAAACATTTTAAAATATAGATCATTATTATGGCTGGTTCTTACCATTAAAGTTGTCACACATAATATCTAATATCTATCTAATATCTAATGGTATATTGCTATTACTTAAGCTCTTATTAATCAGTAAATTGTAAAGCCATAGATCATTTTCTTGTAGAGTTTGTTCTGAACACTTCCTGTTCATTACATGAAATGTAAATGTATTCACGCATCAAGGATTTAATCTCTGGATGCCTTCATATTCTCTGTCTTTTTCTCTTTGCATGTACATATGTGCATGTGTGTGCCATCTGCCCTAAGGAGTTACACTCAAAGAAGGAATTTCATGTTTCCATCCTTTCTCAAAGCACCCGCTCACACTTGGTTGACAGTTGCTTTGAGGTATTTGCCGCTTCACACAAGCTCACAAGCCAGACCAGACCGATTTCCAGACCTCACACACATGAACACACGAATACACAAATGCACACAAATAGATGCCAACACACACTAATCCTAGCTGGGATGTTGAAATTGCAGTAATACAATTCTATAGAATTGCTCAAGATGGCAAAATTGCATAAATGCAACTTGGGAGAAAACCTTTTTACCGTTCCGGGGATTAAATCTTCCCTCTAAGCCCAGATCAAATATCTGATTGTTCAGCCTGCTGCTGCTTCAAGGTGAAGCCCAATACACATACACACATAAATGCATACACACATTTTGATGATATAGATTAATCCATTAGATTTTTTTTGGCCTCATATTCCATATTCTCAACTTCCATTGCAATATATTTCTCTCACTGCAACAAGAAAGCTTTAATTGCACCTGCAATTAAACGTAAGCCAATATCTCTGAACAAAATCCTCTTTAGTTGGTATAATACAGGTATCTTAATGCCTGTATAGAGGAGGAGGAGGTGGAGAAAAGTAGGATTTAATGAGGCAGAGATGATTAGAGTTATTTCTCATGAAAAAACCTCATAGATTTAACACTTGTCTCTTTGTCCGTCTCTCCAAGTCTCCCTTTTCATGGCTTCTTTTGTCTGTATTTCTATTGCTGATTTTTTTCTCCCCATATAATTGTATCTTTGCTTTCTGCATTGTCTAACTGCTACACAAATCCTTATATTTGGTATATAATAATGAACATTTATTGGAACAACAGACACTACCATTCTTGGGCAGGAGACAAAATGTGTAGTCTTCCTGTTCCATATTTTATTACCCTGAGAAGTTAATGCACTAACATACATGTGCCCTCCATAATAATGTTAAGTGTTCAGTTAATTCTACAAGACTAAGAAGAAGAAGAGTTCTGGCTAAGAAGGCTAGACAGCAATTTCCAATTCTGTAACTCTCATTATTCAGGCTTAATAGAAATATATATATATTTTTCCCATTTTCATATCAGCACCAAGCTAAATTACACCACAGATTAAACCCAGAACAGAGTATGAGGTCATAAGAAATAGGTCAGCTCTGTTTACCCTATTAAACCAATAGGCAATTGCATCATTGATTTTAGATTTTTAACTTCTGCTGGGGGGGATGTGACTGTCACAGGGCAATAAACTACTGTACTCAAAAAGGGACTAAATTAAATATTAGACAAAAATAACGCAAGTAAACACACAAAAAAAAAACCAGTTTCTAAGTGAAGGTGTTTTTCTTATTAAGGGGGAAAAATCCAACCCTACATGTCCCTGTGTGAAAAAGCAATTGCCCTCTGGACCAACTGACTGGTTGGACCACCCTTAGCAGCAACAACTGCAATCAAGTATTTGCAATAACTGGCAATGATAAAAAATAAAAATTAAAAAAATTAAAAAACAGCAGTACTGGAAGAGATTCAGGGTCCAGTAAAGCAGAAATTGGTGAAATGTAAATTAGTTACATGTAGTTACAATATGGGTGTCTAAAGGAGTCTATGCATTCAAAATCAATACAACTAAGTCTTACTAACAGCACGTATCCTCTAAGGTACACTTGTACTTGCACATATTTTTTCAAGTCATTAGCAGTTAGGTTTTTCAGAAATCTAAGAGAAGTTGCCTCTTTCTCTTTTTTTCTACAGGACTGAATTTGTCTCAGTCTTAATGTAAATCCACATCAATTTAGGTGAAGTCAAGTCTTTTTTTTTATCTCTTTCTAGACTAGTAATTCTCTTTTTCTCTGAAGATAGTTCTTCGAGTCCCTAGTTATATGTTTTGGGTCGGTGACTTTTTTGGGGAATGACTGGACATCATCTGCTTGTCAAACGATGCCATGTTGATAAGCTCCTATAGTGTGCATTAATCCTGTTGTATTTTTAAAGTGTCGCATTGCTGTGTATCTTGTTTTATTTCATATAAACAATCCCCTAAAATCCCCTAAAACTGATCATTATTGTATTCTCTATCTTTTTATTACCACTATTCCTCTGCAGCACACCTTTAAGCTTAGTTCTTAAATTCTTACAGTGTAGCTACAGCCCATGGGTTCATGGTTTGCCAGAAACCAAATATTTGAAAGGTTTAGAAAAGAGTCACTCCAAGGCTAACTAAGATCTCAATGGTAACATGAAGCTTGGGATCTGGAATTTCTTAAATTGAGTCATCCAAACCACAAAGCAGCATATTAATGACTAACCTTGTGTTTTGGATGAATCATCTCAGATTTCTCTTGATTGATGTTAAGTCCGTTGTCAGTGTCCTTTCCCTGCCATATGACTACATTTGTTTCTGCCCAGTCTCGTGTTGACTTTTATTAAGAGGAAAAAAGTTTATCCTTATCCTCCATCTTCGCTCTGCTAAAGTCTTTATATTAACCTAACCATAGCTCTGTAGGTAGCCATGGGGTTCCACACCATTATATGCCTACTGATCGTCTTTACCATGTTTCATTATTGTCCACAGACCACTTATTGTTGTTAAGTCCTTCAGCTAATATATTACCTTCCTTAAAGGGCAACCTGGATTTTATTCTGTTTTTTTTTTTATTCATATACAATATATATATAATATTTCTTGGAAATGAATGTTTGAAAAGCTGATGGATGATTTATGTTTAAGAGAAGAAGGCTAAAATTCAGATGACAAATTGAATTGCGGCTCTCTTAAAAACACAATACACATCACACTGTGTTAAGTAACTGAGAAGACTCTATGCTCTCTGTCTCTGTCCAGTAGTAGATGGTAGTGAGTTTGAGTCCTGTTTTCTTTTTTTTTCAAGTATCTGTAAGTAATTGTGAGTAATAATTCATCACAATGAATTACTGTGTGTCCCAGTAGCACAAACTTGGGCCTTACAGAGCATTAAGTCTACAGCTTTTCATGACAGGAAGAAGAAGTTTTTTTTTTTCATGCCCGGGTGAATTTTGTGCATGTGAGGTGATGGGACACTGCTGCATCTGCCACAAACAAAACATGCGTGGTGCTCATTTTAGAAAGAAGGATTATGTTAGAGATATGATTGAGTTCTGGATGGGATCTCGGAGCAAGGACTGTGCAGCATTGATAGCTGGTGCTGTTTCTTCTCCTTCACTCATAATTGTAAAGCTGTGTGTCGTATGCATACTGATTTTTCAATCATCTTCAACGTCAAAGCTACTGTTTGCCTCTATATTTCTACTATGTAACATTGACCTTGCACAGTTTCACTTTCTTTATGTAACCAGGTTCTAGGTTTTTGAGCAGGGGCTTTAACTTTGTCAGAAATACAGCTTTTATCTTGTTTAGATTAGATTAAAAAGAAAAACTTAATTGAGGAAAATTCACTTAGGATCTAACTAACTAAGATCTAAATAACTCCAGATTTTGAATTTTCGGTCCAAAGCAGCTGGTCCCATTTTCCACAACACGATTTGTGTGTGTTTCTTGGTTTTGCTGCCGTTGGTTATTAGGCTGCACAAAAGTCCTTTGTTAACCTCACTTCTCCAGACTTTATATAGTCCTAAACTGGATTTCCACAATTTACCCAACTCCAAGGACCGCTATCTAGCAAGTGGCCTGTTATCTTGCTGCTTCTTCAACAACAGAGCATATTTCACGATTTGCAAACAACAGTGCAATCCAAAATATTTTTGCTTACTGACAGAAAAGGTATGCAAATAACACACATATAGCAACAAATTTAAATACATCTACACAGCCATGATGCACAGTACGAATGTGGGTGTAACAACATGGAGAGTGGCAGGAAACTAAGTTCCCTACTGAGAGAAATAATGAACAGGTGTCCAATGTACAAGCTTCAATTAGTGTGTGTGCATGCGTGTTGGCATGTCTGCTTGTGTCTCTTCATATGGATGCTTTTTTAGTGTCCCAGCATTTGCTAACAAATTCTCCTCTCAAGTCTGAGGGAGTGCAGGCCTGTTGTATTGTTCTTGACAATGAGGCAGGGTGACCTAAACTTCCCATTCACATTCCAAACATGATTAGTATGCAGTCAAAACAAAGGCAAATAGACTATAAAGACTGTCACAGAGTCAGAATTAACAACCAGTATGACAGAGCAGTCACCTAACAGTGGAAAGATTGACAGCCTTTGATTGCATTATTATGCATCAATCACATATTCATCTCCATACACAACTTATTCCAATGAAAAAGAGAGATATACATTCATACAAACACAAATGCTACACAACCTGGCACATGCACATACAATAAAAAGGACACTAAGCATCCACGTAACGTCAAATGCAAACACAATTATGCAGACTCAGTTGCTTTCATACTTCTGTGTCTCTGCCTTCTGCCTCTTGTACCTCCACCTATATTCTGTGATCAGCTAAGTTCTGATGCCAGAGTACTAGTAGTGGATTGGCAAAGTTCCCCAGTGCATCAGGCTAGAATTTAGCCAAATACTGACACCTTGGCACTGGTACCAAGAGACTAAAAGAGAAAACTAATAGTGTCTGTAAATCAGTTTTTTGTGGGCCATTTTTGTGTATACACTTCAGTTTCTGTTAAATCTGCCAATATATGGTCTTTGAGTTTATATCTAAAGGTAAAAAACATGGAGGTGTATTTATGTAAGCCGTATAGGATGCAGGCATCATTATTACTGCTTCAGTCTGTATCTCTATAGCAATACATTTTTAATACCTATCCAGCTCTCAACAGGGATAAGATATGTAGGAAAGAGGATTATGAAATGGTGGTAAATTATAAATCAGGGATGTTCAAAGTCATCACATTACATTTTGTAATTACCTCTTTAATTATTTATTAAATCCAAGATTGTCCACACACACATGGACGAAACTGAACATGGGGGCGTTTTTGAAGTACTTAGCAAAGGGACAAATTGAGGTGACACGTTTTAAAAACACACTCAAACAGGCACATGGAGGCTCCTCTGGTCAAATTGAGATGTTGAACTATCTTGACAGAGAAAATAAATTGAAGAAGACTCAGAAATTATTTTGGAAAAAGTTTGTTGCAGGTCTCCATTTAATTACTCTCCCTTGGGATAATCTTGATAACCCATAACAAAATTAAATTACTTTTTCCAATTGACTTTGCCAGTTTGGATCTGGGGACTGATGTCCAGCAGTGAAAATGCATATTTAGTACAGAGTCTATTCAGTACCAGCTTAGGGGACTTCCTTGGTCTTGCTAAACTCCTGCAGTCGGCAAGTCTTCTTATATTAAAGGAAAGTTAATGTATGACTCTTTGCAACTGTGTGAACAGCTGTTCAGAGAGATTGCTTTTTTTGGCCTATATTGGACCTCGTGAAAAAATTCACTGAATTCCGATATAAAATGTATTATGATCCAAGTTACCGTGTACTCTGTGTCTGCTTCCCATTAAACCCACAAGTTTTATTCTTTTAACCACCAGGATCCGACATTTTACACATTTCACTGGTTTACTCCTCTCATTAAGTTTTATAGCAATCATTTCAGTTAATAAGCTGTAAATCATGAAGCAATTTTCTGCTCCAATAGAAGAAAAAACAGAAAAAGGAGTGTGTTCCTCTCGTATCACAATGACGTTATGGGTGATGTCAAATTATCCGCATTATGTAGGTGTGTTGGAACAGACTTGATGGACTTTCATGAACTTTTGATTAAGAGCTTGAAAGTTCAGGTTACTGTATCTCCTTTTCTGAGCTATAGAGCATATCACTAATTCAGATTTTCCAGATACATATAAGGCATGGAATAAATTAAGACATGGGTCGTTAAAGAGGTGGATGTACTGTAGTTGGAAAGAGTCAAAGGTTTAATGGGTAAAGCGCTTAAGAAATGATAAAGTAAACCCAGGCTGGCTTTAATACATCCCAAAATGGAAGGCATCAAAAATGATAAAAATGTCACTTAATCAAGGTTTTCAGATGTTGCTCACCTTTAAGTTTTTCTTAAA
The DNA here is from genome assembly GCF_057382185.1 of Mchenga conophoros. Lineage (NCBI taxonomy): Eukaryota > Metazoa > Chordata > Actinopteri > Cichliformes > Cichlidae > Mchenga > Mchenga conophoros. The sequence continues at coordinate 14,818,832 of NC_140539.1, forward strand.
TCTTACTCCATTTATGGGGAATTAAAGAGTAAAAGTAACTGAGTATGTTAAAAGAGAAAAAAAACTGTATGAAACCATTTGGATTTCTAAAGGAAGCTGCACAAATTCCAACAAATTGCCGGCCCCTAGGGAGTCACGGTTGGTTGAGACTGAAGAATACAAGTTGAAAAATGAATGAGAAATTTGGATGTGGAGTGAGAAAGAGGTGAGCTTACAAGCACACTCCAGCCTACTCCTCATCTCTGCTTGAGGCCAACAGCTTCAGGCAACATTAGCCGCTACAAGCAGAAAAGCCCCAAATCTCTGACTCAAGTAGGATTGTGGGTAATGTACGTGGGATGTTTAGACAAGAAAAAATAATTAATGGTATGAAAAGATTTTTTATTTTATTTTGTCAGTCAGTTTTGATTTTTTATGCACAGTGTCACTGCTTCTTACACTACATCTGGCACTGATATAGAGCAATGCAAAATATTTTGTAATACACTGAATGAAATAGTTACAAAAGCACAATACAAAAACAATTCTGATTTCCAGTCTACTTAGTAAAGGTCTATATCTCCTATTTATTGATAACAACAGCATCACTAGTACATGTACATTTACGTTTAAATAAAAAACAGGCATTACTTCTGCACACACAAAATAGTACTTTTGTTATTGGAGGGCAAATAGAGAAAAAACCCTAATAAGGAAAAAATACTATATGTTTTGCTATTGCAGCTAAAGTAGAATTACTAAAACAAGTCCAGAAGGACTTGAACAGCACTTTTCTTTTTTGTTGTTTTTAATACCAATTCCTAATGCAGTGCAGTACATTATTAGTTGGGCTATCATATTATCATGTTATGGGCGATCTGGCAGCATCCAAAATCCCATTTAATTTAATGAATTATGAGACAGATAACAACGTAACCAGTAGCTTCAAAACATCGTTAAAAATACCCTCAAATCAGTTATTATTCAAAACAGTCTCTAACATATTTATTCATCTTCCTCTCTTGCCTCCTTTTTTACTGTCAATTTCTAGGAGTGAAATTATCTTTCCCATGTTGCTGTCTGTGTTTATTGTGCTATGGTGTGTTGATATCTGTGCATTCCCGTATTATCCTTCTGTGTTACACATTTCGATGTTTGTTTTTTTTCCTCGCTAGCCTGACCTGTCTCCCCAATGTGATGTTTGTGTATTGTATGTACGGTCGGCAAGGTCTGTCATCTCGGTTGTGGGCAAAAGACCTGCAACTGACAAATAAAGGCTATCTCATCTCATCTCATCATCCATTAACACATTCAATAATATACTCTACAGAAATACTGTACTTTGAAATGGCATCAGGTAAGCAGAAGTGTAGCACATGTTGGCACATGAAACCTAAACAAGAGCGTGAAGAATCTGCAACCGATGTCTCGAAGCATTCACTTCCAGAGAATAGACCCAGTTATTACTATCTTACAGTCTGAGGCTCATTTTCACCTCATTTTGTTTCAGCTTGTCACTCCACATGTACAGTCAAAACATAGGGTTTTCGGAGCTCATAATTTGTGGCAGATAACAGCTAGTGGCAGGTGGCTATTAGTCCTAATAAATTATGAATCAGCTTTATCACACTTACTGTCTGTCTCCCGCAGGAAATATTTCATTCTTGGGTGGCTGCGCCTTTAGACTGTACACATTTGTGTATGTAAAAGGTAATTTTTTATTCACTGAGTGATGGTATAATTGTGCATGTTTTTCCTGTCTGTTTGAATTCCTTTAAATCTTAAAGTGTGTTTGAAAAGTTGTCATTGTGAATGTTGGTGTTACACGTGTCATGAATCTAAACTGAAGGTTGCAGCTCGACCCGGCTGAAATTGCACGTGTATATCTGCATGCCTTTGTTAGGCTGAGAACCTAGACGGCAATGGCTGTCTCCTTGAGGGAAATTCTGATTGTGTATGATAAAGACAAATGAGCTGACAGCAAAGAGCTTTTCTCAAACCACTAGACAATATACACGCCTCCATCTATTCTCTAATACAGACACACACATTATATATACACAAACACACACAAATGACACATTTACCTTGTGCTAACCAGAGTCCATGAGAGAAGAGCAAGGTGGGCTCATATAAAGGTCTAATTAGAAGACACAGTTAAAAGCACGGGGGGAAAGTACTAGCACTGAATGTTAAACTTGTTTTCCACTGAGACCTTACTCCGTTTACTTTGTTTTTTTCCCTCAATGCCATTTTCATTTTTAATCAAAGTCAAAACAATATTTGTGGCATTGTAAATGCAGTGAAATGGTCTGTACAGATGTTTGTGCCTGCTGCATTTAATCTCAGAGACCTGACTTTGATATGTTCCATCAAATTTCATTTCGATGATCTGATACTTGCTCACATTCAGAAAACCACAGATGAACAAACAGGACAAGAAATATAATAACCAAAATGGGCATCAGCATGTTGGCATACACAGTGGAATTGCTGTATTATTAGAACAAAGTCAAAAGCATTAGTCAGATTCAAACATTGGCATAGGTGCCTCTACCTTTTTCTCCTCGATTCTACAATTTAATTTTTGAATAGATGTATTCTTTTCACCATCAAAGGTATTCTGGGGGTCCACAGGCCCACAGCTGTATTTTCACAGCTACAGTAGTTGGATAGAGGCTATTATGAGCTGAGAAAGAGGCAAATGGGAATTATGGAGATACATAAGAGTTCCCTCATGTAGGATGGAGCACATATGATGGCAGCAACAAAAAAAAGGCAATAGTGAAAGAGAGACAATGGCATCCCAGTCTTCTAAATATGCAGTCAGATTTTCTCTGGTACTGACTACGCTCAGCAGCGCTCAAACCTATGTCCATCACTCCTCTGTCCATTTGCCCGTTTGCCATTCTGTTTATTTTCTGATACACTGTGGGGAAAAATGTAGGTATCGAGTGGGATCAGATGATAATTCTACAGTTCAATGGCAAATGCTATCTGTCGGCTAAATTGATATCATCACTGGGGGGAAATTGCTATGGGAAGGTAGATACAGCTGCACAAAAATCGCCTCACAGAAATACGCACACACACATGGATTGAAGTGATTGCTCACTCAGCTCAACCCTGACCTCCGCAGTAATATCTGGTCCTCCTGCCGCCCACTTTCTCACCATGGAGACGTCAATCACAGGGTTGCATGGCGAGAAGGTTAGAGACTGTCTGTCAGTTCCACAACTTTAACTGCCTACAGGCACCAAGCGTGTACAGACATGCAATGTCGCTCACACCACCCAGCATGCTCACGTTGGCTTTTCCAGGGCCCAAATGCAAAATGTGCAGATTCCCAACCAAGACAGTGTATACAGTGCATGATTTTAACTCGCTACACCACCGTAGTGGCTTTCACATTAAACATTTATTGTATGGTTGAGTGCAGATTTTCAGCTTTAATTCAAGGGCTTTAACAAAAACATTTTATTTTGCTGTTTAGGAGTTAAAGCAGCAGGTTCAAAATTAATAAAACGAATAATATAATTTTATTGTATGGTTAAGTATGGTTTTTAATACATGGATGAAAATCCTTTGCAGTCAACGATTGCCTGAATATCACATTTCTTTATCTTGAGAAATTCTTGGGTTGCTTTTGCTGTATCCTTTGGGTCATTAACCCAATTGTGCAGCATTTGCCTGAATCTGAAAAGAGAGTATAGCCCTGTGTACATCAGATTTCTATCTGGAGCCACGTCATGAGTAAACACTAATGATTCAGTTCCTCAGGCTATTCATGCCACAACATTGTCTCCATTTTTGACAGATAATGTTTTGTCTGTCATGAGCTGTTCCTTTCTATCTCCCTATTTTGTTTCCCTCACCAATCTGTTAATCTTGTTACAGTTACTCTTTTCATCTATCCAAAAATTTTATTTTAAACTGGACACACTCCTTAGATGTTTTCTGACTTTTGGTAATGATATGCCTTCCTTCTTGAGAGTTTTCTTGACTTGGCTTTGTGTTGCGGAGGGTTTTTATTAAATACTTCTCATTTATCCGTGCTAATTGTCTTGTATGGTCTTTGGTGCATTTTGGTGCTGCTGAGCTGCACAATGCATTGTTTCTTCTGACTTAAAAGAACTATATGTATACTTAGAACTAAGGATAATTAGTCTACCCGAGTATGAGCATTCTCATATTGCACGCTCTTCTGGTATAAATACCAGTTTATGTGTATAATGAATTCAGGCTTTTTGAGTGCACACATTATTTTTCTGTCTGGTGCTTGGTGTCCATGGTATGATTTTTCTGTCAGAAACAATTACAGAACTTCATAAAAAACTACATTACATACAAATAGCACTGAAACTACAAAACACTAAACTAAAGCTAAACATTTTCAAACTAAAAAAAAAGCTAAATTGAAACACGAAACTCCACTCTGGAAACCAACTGAAACTAAACTAAATTAACAACGTGCAAAAAAAGTCCAAAATAAAAAAAAAAATAATAATTACAAAATACAAAACTCTAAATACCCATACAAACAAATGGAGATATTTCCTAATGTACAGAAAACGTTTGGGGCATTAAAAACAATTTTTAACTTTGAGTAATAAAGATTTTTTGTTTTTGCTTATTAAAAAGACATTGCAGTAACAATAAATATCTCATATCACACTTTGGAGACAGTATGGGTTCTTCTAGGTACACTTGAGGTACTCTTGCACACAGGTTTTCAACTTAGTTTGGTAGGTGCTATAACTCCCCCCCCCCCCCCCCCCCCCCCCATATCCCTTTCTGGTATTAGGCCCTTGAGTTTACCTCTTTCCCTTCATAGAATCCCACACTGACTTCACAATGTTGAAATCAAGGCTTTTTGGAGACAGTATTTTACTTGTTTTGTTATGTTTTTTGCTGAACTCACTGACATGAGCTATATGACTCACCTCCCTCACTGTATTGCTGACTGATAAGAATTTAAACACCGACAAGGACAAATTCAACACAGCTGCATAAATACTTGAAATCATGCACACAGAGTTTCTTTAACCATTTTTTTTTTTAAAACTATTAGCATTTCTCTCAACCCCTCTGATATTTGCATGACTAACTAGTTATCCTCCCTCCACTTGTTCATTGTATCATGAGGATAATGGTGTTGTTATTATCTGCATCTTCACATCCTCTCATTTACTATGGACAGTCTTCTCTGTAGTTTGCACAGGAAAGTACTAAAATGGAAGAGAGCTTGCCAGAGGCAGTGTAGCTTTTGCAATTAACCCCCAGAACTGCAAAGTAAGTGAAATGAGACTTTACTTCAGCTTTAATTACAAAACAGCAGGAACTTCTGCATGCACGTGCTGATAATACACACATATTATACAAACAATGTGCACACATGGACAGGAAACACAAACGCTAATGCATTTATGCTGTGTTCATGTTGGCAAAAAAATAGTATGGCAAATATCCTATAAATAATTAAGCAGCTTTAATGCACAACATAGAAACACATTCCACCAAATCACTGTAATGTTTAATTTAAAATAATTTCTAATTTTTTTTTCAACAAATTACTCAAAAATGGTGCTTCGGTGTAAAGTCCCAGATAAATTTGCACAGACACATAATATATTCATTCTGAAATATTTCAGCTCCAAATGAGACACTGCAGTTTTAACAAATATTGGTATGCATATTTCATGTTTTGATTAAGGTCTTGGCAAGCTATATCTCAGCATCTTTCAAAGTCCTAAAATGCATAAATATTAATAAATGTAAGCCCACTGTCTTCGCTTTGCTCTTTTTGCATTGTGAATGACATCACATAACATTAGGTTGCTGGGTAATGATAAGAGAACAGCGGTGCTGGTTTGATGAGTTATGCATGAAAGGACTTCTTTCAACCCTCCCTAGTTTCAGTCTCAGCAAAGCTCGTTTGCTTAAAGCTATTTTGATGTGGGCCTTTGTGAGACCTTTGTGTGGGCCTTTTTGACTTTCCAAACTTCAATCTCACAAATTTGGAATGCATTTACTTAGAGCTTATTTTTGCTTGTGCCACGTCACTTCTGCTTAAGGATGCCATTCAGTGGTTTTGCATAGTACAGTGTTTTGCTTTGTTTGTTCGTTTGTTATGAATCTGTGAATTGGCACTCACTATCTTACTACTTTATATACGAATACATTCATATGGTAATGCTGAAGATGCTGAACACAAAGAATAGGACAATGTGGCTGTTTATACTAAAAGCACGTGGTGATGTGTGTGGTTGTTTGCCGACAGTTTTATTTTTGGCAGTGTGAAAAAGAAAGGGTCTGAGGAAGCATTCAGTTCACCACATAAACACTACAATTAAAGCCTTATGCCTAAATGCATTGGCAAACCCATCATATTATCAATCAATAAAACTAATTCTGATATAATGCCATGTTCTCTACATGACAGTGCAATGATTCAAATTTTCAAATATGAATATTTGTGCCAAGAAACTATGAATGCTAAAATCTTAGCACAGAAGGTCTATTACAGTCCCCGCATTTGCAAGGCTGGCATCAGTGATTACTACTACTAAATTAGTATCTAAACTCATGTGGAATCCATTCACAAGATATTTCTGAATAAAGGTCCAAATTACATTATAAAACATTATGATAGTGCAGTAAAGATCATTTTTAACCTTTTAAATATAATCATGAATTTATTCTGTTAGACATTTCCATGATTATAAGGGCCTAGCATGCCTGTAACATGTTTTTCTTACAGAGAAAACAGCTACCTCGACGCTTGACTGCATGTTTGAATCCATAGGTGAATGTTGGTTTCAGCTGTATTACAGTATATTACCTTCAATTACGAGGGTAATTGTACTGTCAAAGTGTCAGGAATACACAGTAAATTGCAAAGCAAATGCAATATCTATAATGGAAGAATAAGCAGAAATAAAATATTCATTCAATTTTAGTAATATTTTAGTCATTTAATCTGTTCTCTGATTTGCTTCCCCCTGCTGTGTGCCATGTCTGAATTTGTTCTTCTTCACTCCAAGTTAGTTAACTTCCTTTCAATACCCTAATTGATTTGATATACGCCACCATGAGTCATGAGGTAGTGATTCTGGATAAATGATATTCGTGGGGGAATCCATTTAAAGTGCCTGCATGTTTAGATAAATATTCTATCAATAACTGGTGCCAGTTTACCAATAATGTGTTACAAAAGGAAGCTCGCATGATATATTGTTGTGTTGATATTTCGCACCACCTGTAATCACAAAGAGTCGTTTCTCCAATTTCTTCATCAACAGAGGCCTTAATTCACATCCTTTTGACTAATTATTATGACAAAATTACTCTCCTGCGTTTATTAATTGAGTCACAAATTAGAAAACTGATGGCAGAGAAAAAAAGTGCCTGATCACAATGTAACAAAATGAACATGCAAACAAAGAACATCTAATAGTGTGTTAGAATGTTTTTGTCTTTTATATATTGACAAGGATTTGACAAAGTTCATTATTCTGAGACAAAAATGCCATATCCTGAATTTGACATATCCTTCTTTAACCCTGTTTTAATTAAATTTGTATTATTATTATAGCAGTAGTAGCAGTCGTAGTAATACCAGTAGTGGTATCCTAGTAAAATAGTAATAATAATGGAAAGGCGGACTTTCTTGTGTCTATGAAATGCTGGTCCTCAGTCTCATGACCTTTAGATCACAATTTATTTCTGCCACCACAATAAGGGTCAACGTAGAGATTCTCTGTCTCCTCTAATTCACTCCTCTCTGTCTTCCTTCCTTCATTTACTACGACCTCAAATCCCAGACAGCTTATTCTATCCCTTTCTCTCTGTGTGCATCCGTCTGTCCTTCTCTTCTTCAGCCTTTCTTTCTGACCTCTGACCCTGACTTCTCAAAACTTGTTAGAAGTTTCAACTCTCCACTTCCCTTGTCTTGTCAAAGAGAAGGACTCGGTGTAATTTTCTCTTAATCTCTTCATCCCATCCTCTCCGGAAAAGAGCTCTGTTACCTGCAGACGAAGAAGGAGAGGGGATGGAGGGAGTAGGAGGGGTGGGGGACGCGGAGAAGAAGGCAGGTAGAGGGACAGGAGGGTGGCCTGTGACTGCCCCTAATCAGGTTTCCCTTTCCGTTCTGTCTTTATGTTCTTTTTTCCATCCTTTGCTCTTTTGCTCCATCTTTCTCTTTTTATCTTGTTCACTGGATTTGGAGACTTTGCTTGGTCTTTGATTTGAAGTGCAGGGAAGATGCATTAGACATAAGAAACAGAAATTAAATGACATAAAACAGCCGCGGTTCATTAACGAGAGTCCTAGAAAGATTGATCTTCACCTTTTTAACTACATGTCAAATTAACTCCACTCTTTTCTTCTTCTTTTAACTTCAGATTAGCAACACTACCAAGTCTGACGAGGAGAAAATGAATATATATATAAGAACTGAGAGAGAAGAGAGAGTCAATATGATGGACATTAGCTGAAAAGTCTGGCCTTTCAGTAATTGTGCCTGCTGCGGAGCAGAGGTTAGAGGTAAATGCCACACATGAGTATGTCCTACTATAATGAGTGGAAGAGGGTATGACACATTCACAAACACATTACAGACACACACTCACACACGTGTCATTTTGTAGAGGTATTAGCATGCAAATGTATTCAACTACAAGCGCACAAACATGTTTTGCAACACACAGGACTGCCGAGGTTATTTTAGAGGTGCACACTATCACGGATACTAGTTACCTTATCAGGGCTGTAATCATTAATTTCCTCCAACACTGATAATATATTTTGATATCTGCCAGATATATATTGTGTATATTTGACTTTCTCTAATAAGTTCAAGTTATTGACTTACCTGAGCAATATGAAAGAGCAGTTTGTTATTAAAGACGGGATTTTTCTCAAATAGAGTAAACATGACAAAAGCAGGAATAGTTGTTCGTCTATGCGTATATGTTCTCATAAATTATCAGCACAGGTTCAAAAATGGAAAAAGAAAACAAAAAGTCGCAGGAATTATATCACTGGTTTACACAGAGCATTCATTTCTGCCAGATTTTCTAAATTGATCAGCTCATAAGCTTAAAGAATGAGTAATTCTTGGTTTTGTCTTTGTCTATCATTTTACTATGTTACTCCAGTCATTCTTAGTTGACCTTTATGTTGCAGAAATACATTGTACAGAAATAAAAGTCAATTTCTCTTCAAAATAAAGTATATATTGTGACTGTGCAGGTCTAGGATATGATAAAGCCCAAAATCAACATGTTGTATTGGATTTTTAAGTATGGGACCAACAGCATATGCTTTAAATGTTTTCTCTCACACACGTCATGTGTTTACACATGCAGATTTTTTTTTTTACTTCACATGATCACATTCCCAATTTCTCTGTATTTTTGTCTGTAATGATTAGAACAGAACACATTTTTTTTTATTTGTTTGCTTTGCAGAACAAATAAATAAACGTATAATGAAAAGCTGCATTCAGAGCACAGCAAGCATTACAGTGATGCAGAGTGATGCCTAATAATCTCTGACTTCCAAATGCAGCTGCACTTACTGCTACAGTATGTATATTATTCCATATTAATGAAGGTCAGATGAAAAAAATAATGCTGCTCACTGTCGATATTCATGCTGCACCACACATTCACCAACAATAAAGCTGGGAAATAACAGCAGACAAAATAAGGAAATTGTGTCTTTGACCACCAGACTGTTTAATAATGCATCCTGTCAATAGTAAGTCATATACATGCACTGATTCTTTATTTATGTGAGGAAGAATAATGTCAAAGAGAGTTAGCAGTGTTTATACACACACACACACACACACACACACACACACACACACACACACACACACACACACTCGAGGGTGAAAAACAACTTTTTTGTATGAAAGTTAATCAAATAGAATATAGCAAGTGTTTATTTATTGTATTAATACCCCTGCCAGTGGAGAAGCAGTGTACATTTGCAGGTAAACATACTTTAAGTGTAAGTATCTAGGCAGCAAAAGGACACATGTTGGGTTATTCAATTCAGCTGAAAGACCCCAGAGACAAAGGCAGGTTTGCAAATTTTATTATCTGCAGCAAGGAACTCGAACACAAGAGCTTTGAGGCAGGCAAGTATTACTGTTGTAAGAGTGTCTTTTCAGGGACTGGGCAGCATTTCACCAGAGGACTGCCAGAGTGGAGAGGACAGGTTAGTAAAGAACTAATGTGATTTGCCGCTGTTATACAATTTGAGAGCAGATTTGTGTTCTTACTTGAATCTCTTCATGTAGCTGCTGATGGGGGAGACACGCAAGGATTTCCAGAGGGTGAGATTGGTGAAGAGTGGACTTGCAAGTAAGTAAAAGATTTCTTTGTTTGCAGGGTCCAACCAGGAATCAAGCCAGAAGAATAACTAGGAGATAGGCTGAGAGAACAGTCAGGGAACTGCAAAAGAGTGATGAGATCATAGTAACTGAGCCTGATTACTCCCACACAGGCGTCAACAATCTGGAGGAGAATGGAGGTTCCAGCCGGTCCTTAAATCCAGAGAAGTAATGAGTAGAGAGGAACAGGTGTACCCACTGGACCCATGAGGCAGGAGCAGCCTCACCCACTGTAAACCAGAGCCAGAGCCTCTCCCAAATGCCAACTGAAAAAAAGATAAAAAGTGAAAGAGACAGAGACAGAAAGATAAAAAAACAAGCGCAAGAGGGAGAGAGAAGCAACATCTGCCAGGACCATGACATGCTGACATGTTTTTTGATGAGGAAAAGCTAAATCACATCAGCAGTCTCTCTAGCCATGACTTTATTTTCAATTCCTCCTAATGCAAAATAACCGTCTTACAGTTCCTGTCGTCAACTCTGGTTGATGTAAACACTACTAGTATACAAACACATAGATGTAAACACAAATACCAGTTTAAACTGCAGCTGCAAAAGTCAGTAAGCTTAATCAGCATTTTGTTAGCTTGTCTGGCAAGCCACTGGCTGTAACAGACATTTATTGATATTTTTAAAAATTTCTTCAGTGCAGCGTAATAAAAAAAAAGAACTCGCACAGCAGTGACATGAACTGTTTGTCCACCCTCCAACTCTGAGTTTTTAGCTGACAGTCAAAAGCCCTCTCACTCTCTTTTCATGCTTTCTGCCTTTTATTGTGAAAATGCCAACTAGACTCAGGAGGTAGAGGTTGATGGGTCGAGTGACCCCAGTGGAAATGGCAGTTTCACAGATGCCAATGTGTTGTGGCAGGTTTAAAAATATGCATATTAGCATGCATGCGTGCCTGTCCACAGCATGTTTAGGGTTGCTTTGCCCCATTTTTGTTGTACCTATATAACTTCATATACAAATTTTAAAATCAGGTGCCAACATGAGCATTCATCTGTGCTTGGACTTTGTGTGTGGTCCAAACCCCCTGTTATTTTGCCAGATGCTACCTCCTCTTTATCCAATATGTTTCCTCCTTGGTGTCTTTTTTGTCACTCAGCTGCTACTTGTCATTTTTGTCTTTATATATATATGAAGACATTTATGAAAGCGATATATATATATATATAGGCAACCGTTCTACCCACTGAACATGATTGACATATAGTATGGTTATTTTCCGGGTTTGTTTTATTTGTGATGCTCCCTGCACATTGTGTAATGTAAAGGATGGATGGGTGTGTGCTATAATCAATCAATCCATGAACCATGGTTTATATTGCAAACCCTCCTGTTTCTGTGTGTTTTCATGTCAGAGCTCAGTGTTGCATATCCCGATGTTAGTAATTTAATTATACCCTGTGCACAGTTCATTCAGCAAATATTTAATTCAGCAGCAAGTATATAGAAGCTGAAAGATTCATTCATGCAGGTCACAGCAAGTATATGTCATCTTTCTTCCGTTTCTTCAAATTAACATTTAATTCCTAAATGTTGGTTCTAGTCTGTATAAAGTAATTATAATTTTGTCACACTTATATCTATAAAATGTAGACTTCTCAGCTTGTAAAATATGGGCACATATGCACACAGACACACCTCCGTTACAGACTTTGGTCAGAACAACAATTATTGTCTCACCATACCATTTCATAGTTGTAATGATTATGTAGTACCAACTGTTCTCTGGCCCACACGGACTGAATCTTTGTTGCTATCAGACACAAAATGGCTACTCTCATATGGAGGTCAACTGATATGAGGGTAAGCATTCAGGCACAAAATGACCACTGTTGAAATGTGGATAAGTAGGCTGACCTTAGATAAATTTGCTCCCGGGCACTAGCTTTCTTAGAATATTTATCTGAGGATTGTGGAGGACACAAAACCTTGGTACAAAAACTCAGAGGCACCCAGCATAAGTGAAAACATTCAAATACCCATCCTACTAAATGTGTATAGGATGTATTACAACTGCTATTGTTATTCTGCCTGGCTCAGTTGGTATTTTTCAGTCATCCGTGGCAGCAATAGTTGGGGTTGGTACCCCACTGAGGACAACCTCAGTTCTCCAACCTGAATGACAAAATAAGCTGTCATTTCCTTCCAAAATGACCCATATGACCCATAATAACCAGTGCTGTCAAGTTTATTGTGTCCTCACCTGGGGAGTTAAATTGTAACCTTACTAAACAAGTGTCAACAGCTGCAGTTTGACTCAGGGGGATTGCAAATAAGTGCACTGATATACACTGGCAGGGAATTTATCCCCAGAACTAACTTGATCTGAGTCTGCATTTTTGTGCTGGCACACTTTTCCTGAAGTACTTCTTAGATTATGGTCCCGGAAGTCCACTTTTACTGAAATGACCTGAAATATGATGTCTTATTAGATGCCAAACCACTGCGGAATAAAGTTCACGTTACAAATATAACACAAGTGGTAGTTATATTTGATTGACCAACACAGCATGTTGGCAGATTACAGTGAATTTTGCAATGCACTGCTGCATGACAGACCAGATTCTACACAGCCAATGTGGTGGCTAATGAGAGGGCTGTGTCATGCAGTGCTGTTGTGTGAATCTAGCAAAAAACTGTTTTATTTATTTGGGTGTCAAAATAGTTTTTCTTGCCCTGGTGACAACAGTAGCTGGAGACATGTTTTTAGTTGGGTTGAGTCAGTGCTTCGAAGATTTCAGATTTTACTTTGAAAGTTGGGCGCTTGTTCAGTCAGTATTGCTACAGCTACTTTTCTTTTGGTTCACTGATGAAAGGCGGAAGGATACTCAACATGGTTTTGTGAAAGTATGGGAATGTTTTGGTAAGTGACCATGCAGACAGGTGATAAAATTATAATAGTCGGCCATTAATTGTCAGGATATGCTGAAGTTTAAGGGTAAAAGCTAAAATGCTGTGCACCAGTTTTACTGCCAAAGGAAATACAAGCCTGGTTCCTGTGTCTGTCTTTGGTTCACCTTCATTACTACATAGTGAACCTAAACAGTAAAGGTTACTAATGAGCTAATGAGCAAGGCTAAGGAAGATTATGCAGAATTATGAAGAGTTGAAGAATTTTAGAAAGGTTACTGTAAATGCAAACTCTGTGAAGAAGTAGTAGATTATGATTCAACAACAACAAATAACAAATATTGAAAATTACTGAAAATGTGTAAGTTGAACAAAATTTTTTTGAGAATTGTATGAATCTCAGCTGATTTTTTAAAATTATTATTATATTATTTTTTAGCCTTTATCGAGAGAGGACAGTGTAGAAAGGAGAGTGAGAGAGAACAACAGGGGGAAGACATGCAGTAAAAAGCCTCAGGGCTGACTCAAACCCAGAACTTGTAATACAATATCCTACTCAATCCAGTACACTATACCATCACATTAGTGAAACTAACTTTCACATATATCAGCCCACATGCACTAAAGCGAGCCATGCTGTGTAGAGTTTGCATGTTCTCCCCATGTATGCATGGATTGTCTCCAGCTACTCCAGCTTCTTAACCCAGTCCAAATACATGCATGGGGTTAGATTAATAGCTGATTTTAAATTGGGTGTGAATTTGAGCATGAACCATTGTCACTTTGTGTTAGCACAATGATAGACTGGTAACCTGTCCAGGGTGGCCTGTGACTGATGGGATAGGTTCCAGCCCCCCTGCGACCTTGAGTTAGATAAGTGGATGAAGATGGTTGGATGAAAACGTGATATATGTGGTGTATACTACTGTATTGTGATCCACTGTGGAATTCCTACACCAGTTTATGAATTTGTTTCCCCCATGGTCATTAAAGTTGTTACATAAAGTGTAGAAATGAATCCTTGCTTTTTGAAATTTTTTTTAGATCTTACACTGATAATCTGTTAAACCTGTTTTACAACCTTTCATTCAGTTTCATCACTTAGTGAATGAGTCTTTCTGTATTCTCTCTTTTTGTTGGTTGGTTGATTGTTTGGCTGGTTTGCAGGAATGGAAAATAACTGGCATACATGTTGACGAAATGTGAGATAGATAGCATTTAATTTAATCTTCATCCGTTTTCTTCCGGTTAATTTTATCGATGCAATAAAATATCAGTTTCATCTAATTCCTAAGTTATCACTTGCGTCCAAATTAACCATTAAGCCTTATAAGTAAATATTTCATTTTTAGGCACGTGTATCGCCTTTGTTTGCAACATGATCAGATAAACTAACTGTGAAAAGAAGCAGACTTATTGATGTGAAAGAGTAATAAAGACTCTAAATGCCAATCATAGCTACAGATTACATCAACATCTGTTGTCTTTGGTCTGCTCTATAGTTGCACTCAATATAAGAAAAAACCTTCTGTTGCAACACTCTGAATGACCACTTCGTGTCATGTTCATAATCCAGTGAATTAGATTTAGCAAAAAGTATGTAAGATCAACCGGATAAAAGAGAAATATAAAATTAGAGTTTGGCTCAATAAATCAATTAAACAATAATAATAATAAATTGATCACTGATAAATCACAAATTGAATTTATAAATGTTACATGTTTTGTGTCACGTGTCCACAACAGGACCTCACTGTCACTCATGTGTATAGGAAAATAACGTCTACAATATCATCAATCCCATGTGCATTTTTTTCCCCGTTACTTTCAAGAAAAACAAAAGGAAGCACGTCTCTGACTTTCAATCAAATCAACTTTTAATGAAACTGTAAAGTTCAAAAGAAACAAGGGATTTTTTTTAAAGAGCAACTACATATCCATATCGTCTCGGAGCCGACTTAAACTCTATGCATGACTGCTCTTCTAAAATCTCAGAGGAGATATGGGTGAATGGGAACAAGTCTGGCTGACAGAATGGCGCAGTGTAAAGGAAAAGTGAAGTGTGTGTGTGTGTGACAGGGTAATGTAATTTGCTTTTGTTTAACCCTGAGCTGTAGGGTCTCTTGTTTTAATAGAGTAGTAGATTAGTTTTGCAAACTCACATAATTAGGTAAGTGATAAAGCATACTCTGGTATTTCTGTTCTGCCATTATAGTGCTGTCTCCCTCTCTCTGTCTTTCTCTCTCTCCCTCTCTCTGGCAGAAACACACAGATATTCATACTCTCGAAACACGTATATATTATATATATTCAGGAGATTATGGGAATAAATATATATTGTTCTTGCTTTGAGCCAAAATATCATCCTTTATCTCCCCCAGTATCCCATGATAAAGGCTGGGTGTTGTTTCTTGCTCATTAGTTTTCTTTGCTTCTTCCTGTACGTCCTTCTGCTCCATTCCTACATCAGTAAACAGTCTGGGCATAAATCCATCGTCCACAATGTCTACCGTTCACAGGCAGACAAATTCACATCTGCTTTTTTTAAAAGGAAATTGCAATTCTGAGAACATGCAAGTCTATCACACTTAAATTAAATACACATGCTATGCCTTGCATTAAATTCATTGAGGAGTAATGAGATTTGCCAAGTAATCAAATAAATGCTTATGTTGCAAATTTACCATAAGAAATGCACTCAAACAGACACAAATATGCTGTATGAGAGCGTTTAAGCATTTTATTCTACATTATTCATAGTACTGAAAAAGGTAATCACTTTAGAGAGAAAAGAAAATAAAAGAAAATGAAAGAGAGAGAGAAACAGAGATAACATTGCTATGGTTATTGCTGGTATTGCCCACAAGCACCATCTGCTAGAACACAGGGTCACAGCACACCTCCGCTTAGGTAGGCTCCCAAGGTGAAGTGTGTGTGTGTGTTCCCTTATATATTCACCTTGTGCATGTTTGGGCATCAGGGTTTACTTTACAAATCACTATGAAATTCATAAATATTGAGTTATTTAGTGCAGTGTTTCTCCATAATAAACAAAAATTAGCCAATGTAACTCTTCTAAAAAGAAGACAGGTTAAGGTAAGGTTAATTTCCCTAAATAGACCCAGATAGACATTAGTTTGATAACAATCAGGGATAACTTCAGAACTTACATTTACCAGTACCACAGAAGAAATTTCACTTGAATTTGTTTCAGATACCAGTATGGCAAGGTCATTTGCTAGTGTCATTGGCCATGTCATTTCCAGGCTTGCAATGTTGTCTGAAGTCCAACATAGTATTGGTAGTTATGTAGCTGCATCCATGTACGGAGAACGGGTACCGAGTAGGAACAGTTATGAGTAGCACAAACGGTTAATACCATAAGAGGCAGACAGTGAGAAAAGAAGAAAAAACAAAAGAACACAGTTTTGTCTTGTTAATACATAACTGACCTCTTTTCTTCCTGTTTGTGGCTCCATGCAGAACGAGGGTAGAGGGAAAATAACGGAAGAGAAGCAATGTATGATTAAAAATGGAAGATTTTTTTTTTTTTTTTTTAAAAACAGTGAAAAAAAGAACTGAGTGTGAAAAAGGGAGACCAACCAGGCTGGCAATCAGATAAAATGATGCAGGCTGCAAAATGACCGGTTTCAGATATATTCATAGTTCATCCAGTATATGGCATGCTTTCCAAGTTAAGTATAAACACAGCTGCAGAGATACGTATGTGTGCGCTTGTGTCTACATTTTTATGTGTCTGCGTGTCGCGTCGATGTGACAAGGTAAGCTGGGACATGAGAGACATGAGAGTCAGCAAGCTCAGCGGGGGTGTGTCAAGACATCCCTACTCAAAAATCAAATCTGTGTTTTAAAGGCATCAAGTACAAATGAGTTTGATGGAGGGGTCACAGCTGCATGAGCACATATGCATTCCTATACATGCCAGCACACAAAAACTGCACATTGATACAAACACACACATAGAGCTCATCTGCTGAAAGCTCGTGCAGCTGCACTCCAGACAGCAGTTTGCTGGAGAACAAGATCGGAGAAAACTTTATCTTATGTAAGTTGTCTGTGTTACTACACATTCATGGGCACACAAACCCTCGAGCTGAACTTGAAAATCATAAAATGCACTTGAAATGCTGTCAGTGTTAACAAATATCATAAAAAAGTTGGCTTTGGAAATTTGGCTTCAGAAAATCCCTAATCCATACTCTGCTGGCATTCTTTTCAAGTCATTTTAGAAGAGATATGCACCAGTGTGCCATGCCAACACATAGAAACGCAAGGACTTGGGGAAAAAAGCAACAACAAAGGAAAACAACCAATCCTATTTCTCACCTCATTTCTCACTATAATGCACCATGAAGATAACCTTGCAAGTTGCAAGCAATTGATGTTCATGTGAATAAGAGTGCCGTTCAAAGAGCAATTAATTTTCTCATGAGAAAATGGTTCTTAATTAGACTAGCAGTGTGTAGGCTTGGGTTATATAAAATTAACTTCACAAATATATTTCACTTTGCTAAAATAAAGTACTTTTAGCTAAACTATTGCTGAAGTATACTAAAGTAGGCCAGTGTTTCTTAGTCTACTTCTTGTCTCTTTTAGCCTCTAACTAGCTGTCTACCCATTTCTTATAAGGCTGTTATGTAGTTTTTCACTCTGGTTTCATTTCTTTCTCAGTTTGCTGAAGTAGCTAAAAAAAAGCACTTAAAGTTTTCACTGAGTGAAAATAGCCACTTATTGACAATTTCATCCAGCTAGCTGCTGCCTCGTGTCTTTCACATCCTTTTTAACAAATCCATGTTATTTTATTTCTGCTTCTCCTTAATGCATAGCCCCCAGTTGTCACTTTTAATTTTGTCTTTTATCCTACTTTTGTCTTTTTCTTTTCTTTCACCGTCCGCATTGAACAGGAAACATGACTGTCCAGTGTTTCCAGAATTTCTTTCACGGTATTACAAGAGCGGCGTACCCTGACTTCAGTGTTAAATCCAGCTGAAAAAGAAGCGTAATCATATCAGTGCTGAGCAGCAAAGTGGGTTATTTGACAGCAGAAAGAGAGACTGAAAGGGACAAGAGCCAGCCTCATTGCTGCTACAGGGAAAAGCTAATTCTGCTCTTTCAAAGGGCATGAAAAGAACGACACAGGAGAAGAGAAGAGAGTCGGTGAACAGATCTGTTCAATTCCATCTTACAGTCTACACCGGACATGTGCAAGAGGGATTAACCAGGATAATAAAGGGTTGTAATGGTGGAAATTTTAGAGAATCAAAGCATGGGGCTGAGTGTGCCACAGAGGACAAATAGACTGAAAGGACAGGGAAGACAGACGGTTAAGAGTTTGACTATCCAGCTCGATCTTCTCTGCAACTCTTATTAAAAAGCTTGAGTAGGAAAGATTCTGGAGAGTAGAGCCCATTCTTCATTTTGCTGCAGTCTCAACTGAACGGCCTTCAGTACAACTGTGCCTCTAAGCCCTGATCCTTTGGTGAATAGACTGAATTTACAACAGCAGACATAATTAATACCCAGTTGAACTGACAGGAAAAAAATATTCTTGAAAGAAAAATAATAAAGGTAAGTAGAACGACATGAAGGATATAAGGTTGAAAAGTTGCATTCCAGTATGTTCTGCTGAGTTGCACACAGTCAGTGCAGTCTATTGATGGAAGGAGGAACGCTAACTAGCTCCATATCATCACTTTTTTAAATTTGAGGTCAGATACCTAGAGTTTGGGAAAATTGAGAAAAAAAAGTTGAACTACTGATTAGTGAGTCATATGTATAATTGAAAAAAAAAAACATGAGAATCCCAGTTCTAATTAATAGCATTAGCTGAAAATGTAAATAGATAGAACTAATCAATGGACAGAAAAATTGTTTAAAACAGCCTTGCATTGCGAATTTGGGAGCACAGATTGTTTATAAAAAATGGATGTTGCCTCAGGGCCTTGGAAGTAAAGCCAATGTGAAAAGTGTTGAATTGTATAAAACCCTATGAGAAAATTACTCTACTATTCAATTGATCTATGGCCCAGGTAACTTTTTGCTGATAAGTTTCAATTTTTTGTTTACTAGTTTGAACACAACTTGATCCTTTGTTCACTTATAAATTATCCCAATTGGAGTAAATTAGATAACAAAGCAGGAAATGATTATGACTGACAACCTTTTGGCATCCTGTTGTAACAGTAAAACAGGTGACACTCCAGACCTGTCACACACAAACACTGTGTCAACAGATTTTTAAAAAATTAATATGCACCTTTTTTTCTGTTTTACTGTAGTAAGAAACACTACAAGAAGATATTTGACACCGTCAAAATTATTTTTTAATCACTTTTAACCTTTGTTTTAACAACATTTCACCAAATTTACCTGTAAAGTAAGCACTCCTTAGATAATATATATCGTGTAATTGGATTCAGCGCTGTTAAATTTTCTGCCCCAACAGAACCCCTGAGCTGGGAAGAACTTGATGGGAAAGGCTGGAAGGGTTTCAGGGTTTGATATAATAAATCTACCACAAATTATCATTAGGGCTGGAAGGTTTTGCTTCAACACATGTTTTATTTACAAACACAGATGATGTAAATGAGCACATCTGCCAATGAATTAATTTGACTGACTGCAGACTGCCAATTAAGTCCTGATGGTGGACTATGTAAAACATTGCACATGTCTGGAAAGCCAAAGACTTCTTGGGATATATATATTTTTTTACTTGTTTTGTGGTTCTGTGTAGCTAAACTGTAAAGAGCATGTTTAATTCTTGCTCTCTGTGGTTTTAGTGTCATAACACTACAGAGGTTTCTTAAATTTCAGTGCCTGAACTCTAACTCTTGCCTTCTCTGTCTTTTTGTCTGATATAATGAAACAGTTATGTATACACAAACAGCTCCCCCCCCCCCACCCCCCACTAAAATCTCTTGGATTTCTGTCAGATAGTGTTGGCAACCCTAACTCCACCACACTAACAATGTCTGCTATGAATAGAAATAATTGCCATGCCTACAACAGTGCCACAAATTCTACACCTGCTTCTCCCACACCTTAAATCACAGATGCAATTACCTGTGCTACGGTGGTCGGTCAGCAAAGATATATCACTTTTAGCAGCCATGCATGCAAGTTTTGGTTTTCTTCTTCTATTTTTCACACAGGCACATCTAAAGCTAAAATGTTATGCATCTTTTGTTGGTTGTCTGTCATTTTTGGGTAATGTTTAACTTCACTATTAGGCTGCTATTTAATCAGATTTTATCATTTTATAGCTAGGCCTGAATCTACAGCAAAAAGAGATCAATAGATTTTTTTTTCATCTTCAAAGCAGGCAGGAGAATCTTTACAATGGTGTATCATCAACTTTTCAAAATATGACTATATGAAACTTGCATCATTTCATACTCATTACTGTTGAAAGAAGATATGAGAAGATGGATAGACTAAATTGTACAGGACACAAAGAAGATGTGATTTTTAACTATATTAGAAGTGACTTCAGAATAAATCTGAAACAAAAGGGGGAACTAATGCTATTTCTCAAAGAAGTCAACAGCGGGATGGATATTTCAGTAGTAATTATTTTACACATCTTTGCAGCTGATTCAGACACACAGAACAGAACACCATTACTGCACAAAATCTTTCACAAACCTGGGACAGAAGTTAATGACTTGCTTCTGGAAGAAGAGAGGGTTGGGTCTTTTCCTGAGACGGAGACATAAAGTGAGGAATGAGAATTATTAGGAAGGACAGATTGAGTGAAACTGAAATGGCAGCAAGAAGGTGAAGCAGGGACACGAAAAAAGAAGAGGAACAGTGATAAACACATGAATTGTGGGAAAGAGACAGGAGAGACAGTCAAAGAGAATGATTATATATAGATGCAGTGAAGGGGCAGACAGGTTGGCAAAGGAAAAGACAAGAAAAGGAGACACAGTGAATGAGCGGTATGCCTTCTCCATGACAGAAACAAATATGTGGTGAAGAAAGCAGATGAACAGCAGACATCAAAAAGCTAGTTATGCAGGTGAAGATCTCTACTAATCATTAGAGTGCAGTCACTCTCACACACACAAAACAGCATCTCTATAACAAGCCCTGTATCTACAAATCATTAGCATGTGTAAAATGGAAGAGAACGGGCGTTTAGGACAGAGAGAAAATACAGACGTGCATGTCAGGTCAGCTGTTTCATCATGCTCAGTGTTTAGTTTGAAAGCAAAAGAAACTAAAACTAAAACATTTGTTTTTATTACAGACAAAAGGACTGTACAGTAGCAGTCCCAATCTCACATGCTAGAACTTACTATTATTTATTTTTCATTTTGTTTTGTAGGCTTATATTTTCTTTGAATGTTGAACATTTAACTCGTAAAAAAATGACAAGGCTAATGCAGTGCTTATGTTATACTTTTGTGAGCTATTTGCAATGTTGTCCTTTCTGTTCTATTAGGTTCTCTGTTAAGCTCACGTGGAAAGTGCCCCCTAGTGTTACCAGTCAGTTTTCAGAGAACCATTTTGAGGACGCTCCTCATTTGGTTAAATCAAATAAATGAATAGATGAATAAATAGGGTCTATAGAACAAACTATTTTATCTTTCCTATGGGATTGTTAAAAAAGAGTGGGACATAACTTTAATTTTAAGGAATGGAGGCAGTATGTTTTCATATTTATATCCTGTATATGATAGTTGATTAGCATTCTGCAGTTTAATTATCCATTATCATTTATGTAATACATCAGACATCAATTCAATTCAGTTCAGTTCAATTTTATTTATATAGCACCAAGTCACAACAACAGTTGCCAAAAAGTGCACATCAATACACACAGACATATTTGCCACAAGACAAATGAGTACAGCATGTCTCAAAGCCATATGAATCTTGTCTTTTGACCATGAGACAAGGCCTTGGCACTTGTTCACAAAAGTTAATGAGCTTTAACCCACACTTCGTCAGGGCTTCATCAGCTAAATTTGTCTGTATTTTCAGGCTGTTTTTCTTCTCTAGCACCAAGGCTGACCTGTTCAAATAATTACTTAAGTGGTCATAGCACACCGACAGTCCAAAGACAATTCCCTTTTCAATTGTAAGAACAAAAGCTACAGGGACACACCAGAAAAAGTGTACAGTCTGGAATAGCCAAATCAAATCACTTTTTATTGTCACATCACATGTGCAGGCACACTGGCACAGCACATGCGAGCGAAATTCTTGTGTGCGAGCCCCACAAGCAACAGAGATGTGCAAACACAACAACACAAACGAGCAAAATACAAGAATGGCCAACCTGAAACTAATAAATATATGTACAATATATAATAGTGTATGCATTTCTGGATGTGTATACTAAATATTTTCCTACGTGTGTGTGTGTGTGTGTGTGTGTGTGTGTGTGTGTGTGTGTGTGTGTGTGTGTGTGTGTATACACACATTTTTACAAATTAAATAGTAAAAAAATAAAATAAAATAATAATAATAATAATAAAATATATAAAATATACAGAGTTGAATATGTGCAAAACAAGTGGCATTTATATACAGTGTGGAGTGCATAATGTTGAAGTTCCAGTAGTGAAGCTGAGGTGTCTATGACGTGTTCAGCAGTCTGATGGCCTGATGGAAAAAGCTGTCTCTCAGTCTGCTGGTTTGGGACCGGATGCTGCAGAACCTCCTTCCTGATGGAAGCAGTCTGAACAGTTTATGGCTGGGGTGACTGGAGTCCTTGATGATCCTCCCCGCTTTCCTCAGGCACCGCTTCCTGTAGATGTCTTGGAGGGAGGGAAGCTCACCTCCAATTATCCGTTCAGAGCACCGCACTACTCGCTGGAGAGCTTTGCAGTTGTAGGCGGTGCTGTTGCCATACCAGGTGGTGATGCATCCAGTGAGGATGCTCTCAATGGCACAGCGATAGAAGGTCCTGAGGATGCGGGGGCTCATGCCGAATCTTTTCAGTCTCCTGAGAAAGAAGAGGCGCTGCTGCGCCTTCTTCACTGTTTTGTTTGTGTGTACTGACCACGTAAGATCCTCAGCCAGATGTACACCAAGGAACCGGAAGCTGCTCACTCTCTCCACAGCAGCGCCGTTGATGGTGATGGGGGTGTGTACTTCTCTGCACCTCCGGAAGTCCACTATCAACTCCTTTGTCTTTGCGACGTTGAGGGTGAGATGGTTGTCTTGACACCAGTGGGTCAGGGCGCTGACCTCCTCCCTGTAAGCCGTCTCATCACCGTTGGTGATAAGACCCACCACTGTAGTGTCGTCCGCAAACTTCACAATGATGTTGGAGCTGTTAGTGGCTGTGCAGTCGTAGGTGTAGAGTGAGTACAGGAGAGGGCTCAGTACACACCCCTGTGGAGCACCAGTGTTCAGTGTGATGGGGGATGAGGTGATGCTGCCCAGTCTGACCACTTGGCGTCTGTCAGACAGGAAGCTAAGGATCCAGCTGCAGAGGGAGCTGCTCAGTCCTAGATCCTGCAGTTTCCTGTCCAGCTTCGAGGGAACGATGGTATTGAATGCTGAGCTGTAATCTACAAACAGCATCCTCACATACGTGTCTCTCTTCTCCAGGTGTGACAGGGCAGTGTGTAGTGTCAGGGCTATGGCATCATCAGTGGACCTGTTGTGGCGGTATGCAAACTGTAGAGGGTCCAGTGAGTCGGGTAGTGCAGAGCAGATGAAGTCCCTGACCAGCTTCTCGAAGCATTTGCTTACGATGGGGGTCAGGGCTACAGGTCGCCAAGCAATATAATCTTGTGATTAGTTTGATAATGTACTGTAGATGAATGAATTTTAAACTTTCCTAACAGTCCAATTCTGCAACAGAAACATATGTGAAATAGAAATAATTTCATTTTATATTAAAAAACAAATGATTAAAATTTAACTAAAACAGTTCGCATGAAATTCTCTCCAGTACTTGTCAGAGTTAGTACATGCACTACTCTTGTGGATGTTTGCATCAGACTGTATATGACTGTTTAATCAACATATTCCTACTGGTTTGCTTTCTAGACATGAATCATAATGTTTTTAAGTGACCTGGATTAAGGATTTTAGTTAGAAGGAATGATTTTAATTAATGCTAGTAAGAACTTCTGAACTTCTATAACAAGTGATAAGATTGATGAAGATCCTAAAAGAGTATGAATGTTGAAAATCCGGTTGCAACTACAACTAAGGAGAAACAAATATACAAATAGCTCAAACTGAGTGTTCATTCCAGTACCACTATTTCAGCCTCACTGTCTTGCCTGATTGTAACTCCATGCTCTACTTACCCATACAATTAAATCAGGATCAGTTCTCACCATTAAAAGCAAATAAACCTAAACCTAATTTAGTTTTTCCTGCACAGACAGTCTCCAGCAATTTAAATGTAACTGTACTGGACTGAAGCAGTGTGCAGGTTTAAAAATGTCACTGTAAAATATATCTACATTGTTAAGGCTCAAGGTCATTGCACAGACTCCCACGTGTCTATTTTGCAATCTAATTATTCTGTGTAGCCTGTTGCCTCAATTGACGCCTGTACTTGTCCTTCACCCTGAATTTCACCCCTGGATTGCTCCTCCTTTGCCCCACCGTTAGATACAATCAGTTGGACACATCTCCAGTTGTTTGCACCAACCAGCGTGCAACATTTTTTACCACAGCTGTTATGGTGATGAATGTCAATTTGTTATTTTTAGAATGACCAGCTCCCTGCTGTTTCTCTTCCTTGTGTTTTTCTGCCTAAAAGAAATAGCATTAATTGTGTTTGGCCTGTGACCTGGCTGGTTCACTCATGTTCATTTATTTAGACTTTGGTATTCGTGTAACAAACCTGTGACAAACAAGAGGTGCTTGTCTAAGTCTGGAGGCAAGTATAACTCACTGCACACACCGACTTTTGCAAAAACTTTAGGCTGTGACTAGATTTAGTAGCGCTACTCTTCTTTTCTTTGTTTTCTTTTTTTCTTATTTTCATGAAACATCAAAAAGTAATATTTCTAACTCTAATGGCATGTTTTATGTAATGTGTTTACTGGCTATGACTTCCAAAAAATAATCAGCATCCGCCCTTGACATGTGAAGTAAAAGTTCTTGTATTTATAACATATTTATTAATGTGGTGTAGCTACAAATCCCCTGGGGGTTGCTTTAGGATGGACATTCATTGAAAAAAGCTACCAAATCAAACATACAGAGCTACCCACTGTGGGGACGCTTTTGGAATAAGTGACCAGCTAAAAGCACCTTACTTTTTTCATTTAAGTTTTGTTAAGTTTTACAATTGTTCAGTTTCTGTTATTTTACATGATTACTAACTAAATGCTTGCACGATCTATACTGTTTCAAAATAGTCAATTTACATGAAGTCAAAACGAGTGAGCTCTCCCATCTACTTTACATTTGTACAAACTACACATTAATTAGTATGAGGAACCAAACCCTTTAAATGCTTTTAGATTCTACATACAGGGGCTACATTCATTAAGTTTCATAAGAAACAGTAAATCATAATTAATGTCAGGCTTATTTTGACTGCTTTATAACATATTCCTTAGTTCTGTTGGCAATATGCTGCACTAGGGATGGCACAAACGGTAGTAACCAGACCGAAAAGCAGCGCACATTTCGGTGCTTTATTTCGGTGCTTTTTTTTCCTGAGCTGTGATACACTTTAGATTCTAGCCAATCATTTTACGTTTCCGAGGATAGTAGGCGGGTCCAGGTACGTTCTTTTAGAGCAGAGCTACAGATTAAAATGCCCAAGGCGAAGCGGTCAAAAGTCTGGCTGTACTTCACAGCAAAATATGCAAACTCAGCAGCCTGCAACAAGTGCTTTAAGCTGATACTGTGATTGTCACAGTTTGCCGGGGCAAGCCGTGTGGAGGTGGAGAAAGGACCCAAAAGGCGGCAGCTCTGGTGCAGGTGAGTATTTATTTACAGGAGTGGGTACAAACAGCAACGGGGTGTGAACATGAAACCGAAAACCTAAACTGGGTAAACTAACAACACAAACCAGGAATGACGGTGCAGGGAGATCCGGGGAAATACACATGAAGAGACGCAGGGAGACCGAGGGGAAACAACACAGACGAACCAGCAACTACCATGACAGAAGACAAACTTAAATACACTCAGAGAACACAGGGAGATTACACACAGGTGAGGAACACAGCTGAGAGTGATTACGTGACGAGAGTAGGGAGACAAACTGAAAACACTCACATAAGACGCAGACCTTCACAATAAAACAGGAAACACATACTAGCAATGACATAACACACCAACTTAACACAGACTGGGGGACACAGAACATATGAACATGAACTATGAAACAGAAGAGTATAAACACCCAAGGTGACCAAAACCACAGAATACTAATAAACTAAACATAAACACGGAGTCGCAGACTCCGGATCATGACAGTGATACTGTCAAAGGAGGTAACACCTCAAATCCGATGAAACACCTGGCGACGTATAGCATTTTTTTTAAAAGCCAAGAAATGCGCCGTATTTGATAGCTTGCTGTGAGACCTCACACCGAGCGCATCTACTGCGGGTGGGTTGCCTGTTATCGGACCCGGAGTTAGCAACATCCCCAAAAACCCGAAGAGGAGAGTCCTGGCCCCTAGCCCTGCCAGTGTAGCAGAAATGATGACGGATGATGATGGCAGCAGCAGCCGTTCTTCTCTGTGTGAGTAGCTTAATGTTGTTCGTGTGTAATTTACGTTGAGTAGGCTCACCACGTTATTACATTAATGCATGTAAGGTGAACTAGCAAACATCATCATAGCTACATGCGGCTGTCTTCTTGTTTGATGACAGATACTCCCTTCACTCTGGCCAAAAAGGCTAAAATGACCAAAGAAAAAGTGGAAAACAGTTAAACATGAGAGGTTTTTGGACAAAGTTTGTGTTTTTTCCATTGTTTAAGCACTGCTTCCAGCCAAGAGTGATACCATATATGCCCCATAGCGGCAGAAAAGGCTAACATTGTTATCTTTTTACAAAAAAACAGCTGAACATGAGAGGTTTTTGGACCAATTTTGTGTTCTCCATTCTTTAATCACCGGTTTGAGCACCGTTTAAGCACCGGCACCGTTTCAAAAGTACCGGTTTGGCACCGGTATCGGATAAAACCTAAACGATACCCATCCCTATGCTGCACTGATTACAATGAGAGAAAAACTGAAACAGTATCCCAGTACTGTGCTTTAATCAGTGCTAACTGCTCCAAATCTGACCCTGTTGACACTAAAACAATTCATCAACTTATTAACAGATGTATTTATAACCAGTAAGAAGGAAAATACAGTTTTCTCACATGACCTTAAAAACATACCATTATACAATATATGCTACCTCTAGTCCTCCTTTAAAACTGATTGTCAGTTGATCCGTGATGGACTGGCGACCTGCTTAGTGTGTCCTCTGCCTTTGGCCCGCTGTCAGTCCCCATGTAACTTTAACTGGATAAGCAGAAAATCCAGTTCAGAAAAGAAATTGATGGATGGGCGACTACTACTCTCAATATATGTATAGTATGTGTGGGTGTGTGAAGGTTCATGTGCATACGGACGATTCTAGAAGTATTTTATGGGCTTCATCCAACACAGCGAGTTCACTGTATAGGTTACTGAGGTTCAAGCTTATATCCTTGTTAAATGTTTTATGAGAAAGGCCGAGAAGTCACGCGTATCACCTTCACAATTCTGTGAGTAAGAAAGACTTAGCCATCTATTCAGCTGAAGATGGGTTCCAGTTTCTCTGGCTGCTTCTTCATTAGCCAGAATAACCTAAAAGACTATGCATTATTTGACTTTGCTTGTATCCATATTTTTTCATGTTTCAATTAATTGATAGGTTTGATAAAAAAAACAAAACAATCTTTTTATACCATTTTATCTACAGTTTCTACCGTAACAGAAAATACTGCACAAATGCATCAGCTGTAATGTTGGTAGTCCATCCATCCAGCCATCGTCCAGTATTCTGAATGCATAAATATAATGAATGTACTTGTTACTTTTTTAATTTTTTTAATTTAAATTTTTGTAAAACTTTTTTTGGGTTAGGGTGCTTTCTGTTCCATTAGCCCTGTGGGAGCCTAAGAGTTCAAATGCTTCTTTTATGTCCTGAAGAGTATAAATTTATTTTATTTCAAATTAAGGAAAAGTTGGAAAAAAGAAATTTTATTTTGATATTTTATTTAAAATGTATGAATTTTACTTTATTGTTTACAGAGACCCCAAGGTCCAGCAGGAGTTATACTGATCATGCCTCAAGTCTGCTGCAATTAAAATACCACCAAACCATTTACACAGTGAACATCACATGACTGCCCGTGCGCTTCTGCTAGTGACTCTGCTTACTCTTAAAGCACAGTGAGTGTTTTAGTATGCCAGATGCAGCCTATAGTCAGCCCACAGCCCTACAAACCTTTAAAACAAGTGAATGGCAAAAGAGCAAAAAGGAAATGGTTTTGTGAACAGTGAAATAGACCCGTATGAACAGAGTACTTGTCCCTCTCCCTGAAAGCTAACAAACACTGGTGTTGCTGTGTACCCAAACAGAGTCGAGTATACAGACATCAGTGCTCTTTTCCAAATCAGAAGAAATGTGATGCATCTCTTTGTGCAATTTTGACAGAAACTTAGTGAATCCTGATGAAGTTGGATTAAATAGATATCAAACAGCATTTACTGACTGTAACTAAAATTACTGCCTTGCATGAAACTGAAAAAAACATTCAGAACCAACTAAGTCTAAACAGAGAAAATGTACACAAAAAATTAAAGACTTGTACATATTATACTTCGTTTAGAAAAGAAATCAAGAATCAATATCCCTTGGATATATTGATTTGTGTGTTTTCACTGCATTCTGCTACCAAGCTGGCCATTTACACTTGTTGTGGTCTACAGTGCACCATTTAGTAACACTCCTGGAGAGGTGCACGTCAGGCTAATTTGATTGGCACAGAATCAAATACATCTGAGACTGATTGATCTGCCACCGGTCATGGCCAATCACCTGAAAGCTGTCGGAGTGCAGTCACAAGCCAATTGATCTATATATGTCAATTTTATTTATTTATTTATTTATTAGCATGGCTTCAATCCAGCTAACCCCGCAAAACATAAGCTAAACGATTATAAACACAAAGTAACATTATATAAAATAAGAATAAAATGATGACAATAAAAGTTAATGTATATGGATACATCCACAATGAAATGGAGAAAATGATGTGAAACATTTAAAGCGGAACATAAGAGAGAGTGAGACGGCTAGATTTTTTTTTTTTTTTTTGCAATAAGACCCATATGAGAAATTTCTTTTCTTGCCCTGTGTCCTTGGCTCATTAAAACATATCACTACTCTTGTCGTGGCGACCCAGTAGGAACACGTCTGTGGCCTATTCAGGTTAGTGACCATTAAAAATATTAAGCTAGAAGAAAGGACAGAAGAGGCAGAAGGGATGTTGAGGCAGACATGCATTGGATGAGAAAGAAGTCTGCATTTTATTGCCGAGCCTCATCTATCTGCCTCCTTCAGTCTCCTCGATTCTTCTCCTCGTTTGCTGCCATAGGGGGTAATGTAGCATGAAATATGTACTTAAAGCCAAGCTCAGGTGCTGCCATAAAAAGAATAAGAGACTGTCTGGGTCCACGTGTCTGTGTCTGTGTGCGTGTGTGTGTGTGTAAGCAACTCTACTGTGTGTGTATATGCATATGTGTAAGCACTGTAGCATGTATCTAATTTCCTCACATGATTTGCATAAAGCCTGTGTGAACGTACTGCAGAGGATTCAGATGTAAGAAACAGCAGCAGTAGTTTTGCGTCTGTGTTTGCATATGCGCATGTATGTGTCCGAAAGCATATGAGAAAAAGACTCCCCCACCATTTCTCATCCACACGTTACTCCTCTGTGTTAACGAAAGATGTGAAGGCATTAACATAAACTGAAACACACATACTCGGGTGTGAAATTACCTGTTTTTATTGCAATTCAGTGAGGAAGGTGAAGACAGGCATTGGCACAAATTTATGTTCTGTCACCTTCTGTGAATAAATTGAATAAAGGTTTTTGCACTGCAATTGCAGCAAGTGTCAACCTTCTAAAATTAAGCCAAAATGGGTGTGCCAAAAACTGTAGTTCCTCAAACGGCCACTTGAGGCTGAGTGTAAAAGTGAGCAATCTACAAAGACACCAGTGTTAAAATGTAGTCATTATTTGGTACAAAAAGGTCTCTACATCAATTTTTTTTCTATTGTTAACTCTACTACCTTATTTTGTTTTTCTTTCTGAATACTTCTTCTTTCAGCGACTCCCTTTAGGGGATGCCACAGAGGATCAATTGTCTCCATCTTTCTATCCTTAGCATCCTCATCTGTCACACCGCCCCTGTACATGTGTTCTCTGTGGTCTTCATGTTTTCCTCCTGCTTGGTAGCTCCATATTCAACACCTTTTGTCCAATATATCCTCTGCAAGTGTTCAAATAATCTAAGCCTTTCCTTTCCAACTTTGTCTCCAAGCTGCTCAACCTGAGCTATCTCGCTGATGAACTTTTTTCTAATGCTGTCCCTCTTGGTCACTCCCGATGAAATTCTTACCGTCTTCACCTCTTCCTACTCTTTTTGTTAGTGCCACTTTCTCTAAACCATGTATAACCATCTTATAAACGTTCCTTTTCACTCTTGATGCTATCCTTCAGTCTACAATAACTCCTAACACTTGTCTCCACCTGCTTCACCTGTCCTCTCTTTGTCACTGCACTGCACTGTCCGCTGTCTTGGATGATCCCAGGTATTTAAATTTATTTGTTTTTAACTAACTCACCTATTTAAGGTTTGCATTATTATATTCATTGACACTTTGACTGACAAACAGATGCTGACATAGGCAGTTATAGCCAGGATATCTCTGTTAAGGGGCGTCCACAGAGGAAGTGATTCCCTCAGATGTATTTATTTACACCACTGTAATGTATCAGCACCTTTCACTCTCATTGATCACATTCCTTCCTGTTGAGAAGAGTGTAACTCGGGACCTACCCACTTTGCATCGCCAGTCTGTCGTCACTTGAAATTGCTGAATGTTATTGACTTTCTAGACTTTGCCTCAAGCTTACTGGAGCCACTAAACTGAACCTTTTAACTTTTGGAGAATCCATCCATCTAGGGAGTTTAGAAACCATTGAATCTTACAACACGCCTTTGAAGTGCAGGAAAAAGTCAGATTACCTGAAGGAAGGAGACACGGAGAGAACAAATTCTACACAGAAAGGCCTTTGGTATGAGGTGACAGCACTCTATTTTTGGTACATTCATCTTTATATTTGAACAAATATTTGCAGCTATCTGTGTCTGCCCATGCACACATAGAGTCTATATATCTGCCTTGTTAACCAAGCATGCTAACGTTAGCTGATAATTTGACAATCCACCCCTTTGTCCAGATTCAGTTATTTCTACTGTACATTACAAAAAAAGATGGCAGTGGTTAAAATGATGATGGTTTGAGGCTTCAAAAACACACCATTACAAACGTGTGGGTGATGTCACGGCGACACACTAAACCTGAATGATCACTTTTAGCATCTTAACATTCACTCTGGATTGTGTTCCAATTTATATTTGACTTAAACAGATTTGTGAAAACAAAATTTTACCTTTTGTGGGGGGTTACATGTAACTATTATTGCTTGGCAACTACACTGTAATGACAAGATTTCCTAGTATTTCTGTTGGTTGCCTGGCAACTTCATAGAGGTAAACTAGCTCCAGGATGTCAGTAGACATAGAGTGAAGAAAATATAGCACATAACTCCAGATAAAACCACAACATGTCATTTTCAGAGGTTTAGAGCTGCTTGCAGGCATATTTTTTTAGCTCTGCTGTGAGCCAGACTAGTTGTTTGTAACTGCTTTAAGACTGAAGCAAACTTAAGCTAATGATCTGCTAGTTCCACAAACATAACAGCGGTAAGCTTATTTATGTTCTCGTCTGTCTGGGCCAAAACAAGAAAGACTTATTGCCAAAAAAATATCAAAGTTTACTTCACAAAAGAGTGTTCAGATACCTATACATAATCTAAAATAATCTTAGACGTGACAAATGTTTTTTTTTTTTAATGTCCTCCTTTGGAAAGGCAAACAACCCATTCTTATGTAGAAATAACAGCACCTGTTGCAGCAAAACCATGCTCTGTGAAACTTTCTGTGAGAAAGTAAAGACTGACTCAGAATGACCCTAATTGAAGGTCAAATTCTCCAAGACATAGGTACACCTCCAATTCGCCCATCACCTTCCCACACCGCCACCCTACTTTGTCCTCCTCCCACATCCAGTTCCAGGAACTTCCTTTTAATAAACTGCTGCTGTCATTTATCTTTTCAGTTATCCATCCATCTATCCACTAATTTATCCAGTCCTCTTCTCCATCCTTGCCTCGTCTTCTCCATCCTTGCTATCTGATTTCCAGATAGCCTACCTCTTAGATTGCTCAGACTTGACTCATTCCAGCTACAAAGAGAAAAATCCAAATCACTATTGATTCCACTCTCATGAAAAATACATTTTGCGCATTAGGATTCAGTCTCGGCCCCCTCTTTCTGTATGCCCACTGCGTCTGGTCATATCCTAATCTCCACCCTCTATTCCTCTGCCCCTCCTATGCCCTCTTCACAGTAGGTGAGAGGTATATTTTCCTTCCATACATCTGCCGAGACTTCTGTCTTCTGATCGATCTCTAGCTTCAGCTCTCCAGGTCCATTAGGACGAGTGTTTATGCTAGAAATATCAATACTTTTACTCCTCTGTCTCCGTCTCTGTCTATCCCCCTATCCTTTTTATACTCAACTCTTTCCCTCCCACTTCTAAGTTCCCTACCCTCCCTGGTTATACCCCTCACCATCATGATTTAATTTTCCCACTTTGACACTCAGAATTTTATTTCGTCAAAATAGCTTTGCCTCTATTTCCCTATTTTTTCTTAATATTACTGTCTGTTTGTTTTCTCTGCTCTCATTCAGCCTAAATTGTCTAAAACTGTTAGTACTGAAATTGCTTTTCCCCACAAGGGGCTGAAAAAATAGATAGTGTAGCTTTTGTCACAAACTTTAACTCTTTCTATTGTAATCGAAGACTGACCAAACATTCATAAAAACACAAGTACAATACATATGCAGTTTTCTGTATCCCAGCAGCTGTTTAGGATGTATTTAGCCTGTCATTTCCATTGGATAAGCTTGTTTCTGTTTGCTAGCCAATTTGTCCTGGCTTTTGGTAGCTACATCCTGTCTCTATATCTTTATGACACTTCAATTTGCAGTGTTTTTCCAATTCCTGCATGACTCCTTCCAGAATACAGTCATACTGACTATTGCCTTTATAAATTCCACCTGCAAGCTCACCTATGACGAAGTAAAATCACATATTAAACATGAGAAGGAAGAGCAGTATATGGAAAGAATACATATGAGCTCATATTAGAAATCTGCACATCCACACACAAAATTGCTGTCCACCAGTTTTTCATCGTCAGCATGTTCTTCCTCTAACATTCAGCTACTATTGCAGTCTTCAGGGTATAAAAAAGCAGTTTGTTAAGATAAAGATAGCTCCAAAAAAGACACAGAAAAAGAGCTACCAAAAAATTACAATAAATAAATAAAAATGGATGAATAGTACCTGAAAGTAATTTTGTAAAACTGTTCACTGAAGCCTCATCAGATATGGTCTCAGTGGTAGGATGGCTGTCAAGAAGCCATTCTTAAGGAAGGATAACAGAAAAGGCTGAGATGTGCGTAAAAACTGGACTGTCTTGGTTGGGGCTGCATTTCAGCCAGTTATATTGGAGATCTTGTTATAATTGATGGAATTATAAACTCAGAAAACTACTGTCAGATTTTGATCCACCATGCAGTACCATCTAAAAAACATCTGACTGGCAACAGCTTCATTTTTCAGCATGACAATAATTAGAAACACACTCCCAGTGCAGTAAAAGCGTGCCATATACAAACACACGATGGACTAGACTCCCCAGAGCCCGGACCTCAACATTACTGAAGCAGCGTGGCATCATCTTGTGAAATTGTTCCTTTATACGCTTTGTAGATTTATCCAAATTCTGTTTGCACATTTTCAATAAATCACTGCATCCATTTCCCATTTTCCAAGAAAAACATAAAGACATGGGGATGGCTCAAAACTTTTGCACAGTGCTATAAATTGCAGTATGAAAACAATGATTAGTACAGTTTGCTCTAAATGTGGTTTAGGTAATAAATGTGACTTTTATGAAGCGACTATAATATCGCGTAAGAGCCAAGACGGAAAACATTAACAGAAACGTTCCTCAGTGTGTAAAGAGGTTCTTGTGGGATGTACTTGAAAGAAACTTTTGTTTGTTTGTTTGCTTGATTGTTTGTATATTTGTTTCTTTAGTTTGAGCCCTTGTAGCCTGCAATTTAAGGATAAGTGATAAGTGCCACAGATGGTTTAGACATGCACGTATTCTCCCAAACATACAATGGCCAACAACATTTATCTCTGTCAGAGTTTCTAATTGCAGTATTTATCATCTAATCACAGCAGGACATCAGGAAGTGACAGGGCTAGAAGCACAACAAAAAGCCCTCTTCTTTTGGCTCTCTGTGTTTGCAGTCACACGTGATTTTGTTTGTACCGAGTGAGCAAATGCCGTAACAGCGCCTTCATTAAATATAATCGAAATGATCAGAGAACAGATTGAAAAAATTTACATGCAACCATAGGTGCCAAATATCATCTGAATGTAGATCATCTGGAGCTGTGGTGATGGAAAGGTTAAGAAGCCTGCTGGAATATCTAATCCAGCCCTTCCATTTTCTACCTATAAGTTTATGTTTCCAGTGCTTATCATGACATACATAAGGCTCCCCAATCCATCTATCGCTGCTGATATCGGCACACCATTTTACTATACAGAGATAGGATCAAGTCTTTTCTTTATATGTGTCCACATGTGCACAGACATGTGTTTTTGTGTTTTCCTGTTTACAACACATTTGGCTCCTCCAGTGTCAGACCTGTCCTTATCACTGACTGGAAAAACAACTCTACAATCCTTACAGTGTAATAGAAAGACAGACATCAGGCAATGCACAGGGAATAGTAAAGGGAAAAGACAAAGACTGAGAAGTAAAGAGACAAAATGAAGTTATTTCATTATGTCTCTGAAAGATTGCAGGGTATTTTTTTTTCTTGTTTCTTTTCTGTTTTTGTTTTGTTTGCCATTATCCTTTTCCTATCTAGCTCGCTGTGGATATTAAGGGCGGCTCTAAACCCCTGGACATGAATAAGGACATAATGTAACCCTGCTGTGGAAAATACATATTCTGTTGTAAATTGGCTATATATGAACATTTTCATGGAAACATAGCTGCACAGGGAGCAAGTAAGAGAATGTGTGTTCTGCTGGCTGTGTGTGTGTGTGTGTGTGTGTGTGTGTGTGTGTGTGTGTGTGTGTGTGTGTGTGTGTGTGTGACTTCAGAAAAAGAGCGAGAGAGAAAAAGAGAGATATAGAGTAGCTTTGTGACAAGGACAAATGCATCTACGTGGACTGACTTTTTTCACCTTTTTCTCGTTCCATTTATGACAATACAATACAATTTTATTTATATAGCACATTTAAAAAAACACAGGTATGCCAAAGTGCTTCACAGAACGCTGTGCATTGCCTGATGTCTGTCTGGTTTATATTGTTGATTGTCATTTATGCTTAGAAATATCTACTCATATATGCTTAGAAGTATATAATCATTTGTAGATTGAAAGAATGTCTCATCCTAGGAGGTCTGTAACAACCCTGTGTAGCATGAAGAGGGGGGTGCGTTCACTCCTCTCCAGAGTGTTCTGGCATAGATCACACACCTCTTGGGATCATGAGCAAGGTTGTATCTTTTCTTGCTGATATATGGTAAAGCAAACACATCTATATCTATTTTACGCTAAGTGCCATTTGTTTAGATGAACTGCTGGACTCCCCCCCCCCCCCCCCCCCCACACACACACACACACACACACATACTTACACAACGCACAGGCAAGGTACTCTTTGTGTGTATGTATACGTCATATGTTAATGAACCTATGTATATTCATGTAACCTCAATAAAAGAGCAGTGTTACGGGGGAGCGGACGAGAGCAACTGGGGTCAAGCGAAGGAACGGCGTTTGTCCAGTTCTCTCCCGTGCACGAGAAACATAAAGAACTTTGCCTACTCGTGTCTTGCTTTGCTGTGTTGTTAAATTGTCTTGAACGTTCCAACAAATAGGTTTATGATACAAACCTATCAATAATATTCAATATCTATAAATTTAATGGGAAACGTCATTTTTGTCTCTATTTCCTAAGATCTCACAATCCTCCCCCCAGCTCCCTCCAAGGTTCTCTATCAAAATTCATCACCGACTACCGTCTACCTTTTCTACCTTCTCCCTGTAGATCTCCTTCTCCCTCCCCACAATCTGTTCTTGTGCTCTGTATCCACTCCCCCTCCCCTTCTGTTCTCCCAGTCTATAAGGCATAACCAGCCTCTTGTGTCAGGGTTGGCTTGGCTTTGGTGTTCTGCTACTTGTTTCTCCTCTTCCTTCTCCCACCGCCTGGGTTTTGTTCCCTCAGCCTCTAATCGGCTTTTCTGGGTTTGGGTTTGTCTCTTCCTAACTTTACCCTCTCTCGTTGCCACAGGATTATCCCTGTCAAAGTGGCTGGAGTTCCTGGCTTGACGAGTGAGTCTATCTGCGTGTGAGGGATATTCCTGCATGTGTATGTCCACACGCATATGCATCTTTGTTCTTCTTTTTTGTTGTTCTTGTTTGTGGGGGGATTTCCCCCCCCCCCTTTTGCAACCCTGATCCTCTGTAATCACTGTGAGACAATCCTGTAATACCCCATAGGTTCAAAGGCTCATCTGTAAGTGTGTGAGAAATAGACTATGTGTGACAGAGATGTTTACTCTTTTAACTCTTTTGACTTTGAAGCACCCTTCAAACATATATTCCATTAAAAAGAAAGTATGCAGCCATGCTAGTGGCATCATGTCATAACCATCCTCATGTGGCGATGCTTTGAGATAAACACTAACGTAAACACCACTAAACTCTGGCAAACTCAGTTTACTAAGTTGGCTTACTATTTCCAAATTAGCACTGAACATAAAGTAAAGCTGGAGAGATAGAATGTCTACAGCCTTGCCGTCATTTAGGCATAAAACACAGCTTTAATTAAAACACTGACTTAGTGATGGCTGTAGATGAGAAGTTGGAGGATCATCAAATTTATTCCAATTAATCATCCAGGGAACAAGGCAACCATGATGCCCCTGCACTGTTGACACCATAATCAAAAGGTAATGCTTAAACTGAACAGACAAAGGGGTGGTCAAATAATTGTAGCAGTTTGATCTATGCAGCTGATCAACCACATGGCACTACAACTCTGAGCCGGAAGAAAACAGAAGGGTTGGCAGCCATTTGGGGACTGGCATTTAGTCTCCGCGTCTCCCTTCTTCTTTTGTTCCTCTCTTTCAGCTCATTTCCATCCCTCCATCCCCTCTTTATTTAACTGGCTGTCTGTAAAGGTCCTGCTGTCAGCCTCCACCTGTCCCTGTCACCATAAACAAAGACAACCAAGAGACACAGCACTCTCCCTGTTCTCTCTGGTGTCTGCTACCTTTTCTTCCCTGTCTTCTTCTAACTTTTATTTTCTCCTCTCTTGATTTTCTCTTCCCCTTCTCCCCTTCTTTGCCTTGCACCGCCCCTTACTCTTTATTACTGTCCCCTTGTTTCTCACTCATAAAAATATCATTTTTGGTTTTTCCTTCATCTTGGCCTTATGACAAATATATATATATATATATATATATATATATATATATATATATATATATATATATATATACACACACACACACACCCTGTCAACTGGCTGCTTTCAATATATAGGAAAAGCCGTTTCTGTTCACCTCCTTCTGTCCTGTTTATCTGTCTCTATTTGCAGTTACCAGACCCCCTGAATAATTCAACAAGTCCTTTTCTGTCCTTATAAGTTGTGAAACTGACCAAAAATATAATGAGCTTATATGTGCATAAAAGAAGACAACAGTGCATTCATCTCAGTCGTGCCCTTTTTCTGCTGTTAAGTCCAGATTTTTATATTCTGGCCTCCTTTACCACGTACAGAGCCTCAGCAGACTGCAAATGTCTGCATTATGCAAATCACTTCCTGCCCGCACAAACAAGCCGGGACCAATCAATGTCAATCCCCGTTCCCTCGGCCAATCAATGTCATTCCCTCTCCTACAAAACTGGGTCTAATCGAAAGGCATTGTTCCTCAGGTCCTGCATGCTAAATTAGGAGGGCCAGCATGTCTAAAATTCTCACATTCCACACTGTACCACATAACTTCAAGAGCCATCAGTGTATAACAGGAGCAGATGAGGGAGAACATGATGCCTTAAGCAATCCAGTTTTGGAACCTTTTTCAAATACTGGCAAGTAGGAAATTATACAAGGACATCCAGGGGACAACCTTTTTCCCTAGGGTGTTAATGACACTAGCACTGGTGTCAATCAAATCTATACTCCCAGCTCTATTGCATATATCACACAACTTTTGTAGTCAGGTGTTGATTTTGTGTATCAAAGTGCATTACGATTCATTACAGGCAATTCGTGTCTTACTCATCATTGCATCTTCTGTTTAAAGGTGTATCCTTCCAATTGAATCAAAGAGAGAAGACATATATGGTGTCTATTTACAAAACTCTACCACAAAGATTGCTTACTAACTTACAGTGTCAGGTCACCGGACATATTAACATTAGCTGTACCTCGTTATTCACACTCGACTTGAAAAAAACTGTATATAAGTACACTGCTGCCAATGAAAGAGAATGAAAGAGAGATCTCAATGTCAGTGAGATTACCTGTTTAGATTATGGATGTAATGTGATAATAAAAACTAATCATAATAACAAAAACAACCAAACATAATTTCTCCTTAAGCACAGATCCAGAAAATGCTGCTCAGACCCAAAGACACTATCAAAGAAGTAGGGAGAAATTATTAAATAAATTATTTTATGTATTATTGTTTCCCCTTGAACGTCCCATTTGTTTGTTTGTTTGCTTGCTTTGTTGTTAATGCCAGAAGGAAAATACGCAAAGGTTATGACAAACAAGGTCCCCTTTGCTAAAAGTCCAGCAAGGACATCCAAATAATGTTCATAATGAATATCCAGACGTTAAGAAAGTTGGAAATACTTTAATCTTTACTTTTATTTATCATCCGTATCTGTAACCGGAAGGTCGCCGGTTCGATTCCCGGGCTCTCTGTCCTGGTCGTTGTGTCCTTGGGCAAGACACTTTACCCTGCCGCCTACTGGTGTGGGCCAGAGGGGCCGATGGCGCGATATGGCAGCCTCGCTTCTGTCAGTCTGCCCCAGGGCAGCTGTGGCTACAACCGTAGCTGCCTCCACCAGTGTGTGAATGTGAGAGTGAATGAATAGTGGTGCTGTAAAGCGCTTTGGGTGACTTGAAAAGCGCTATATAAATGCAATCCATTATTATTATTATTATTATTATTATCTTCTTTTCTGCTTTTAATCAAAAAATATAGAACTGGATAAGATGAGTTTTCTTTAGACACTTAACTCTGAGGGTAAGACAGTGTATTAGACCATCCAAAGAGCAGCTACGTATATTAATTTAGAACATCTCTACTGGATTTTTTGACGGGCACAACTTTACTGGGAACACAAGCCATTGCCATGTCACACACATATGTCTTACTAAGGCACTAATATTCCAACAACGGACAACATGGAAGTGACAAACACCGCAGTTCCTTAAATAGTTAGAAACAATCTTGAGAAATACCCACAGGCCCCTGTGCTAAATTGCCCAAATGTACAGCAGGAACATGTTTACAGCTTGGTACAAGAAACAGCTCTGGGCCCCATAGTTAGTTTCATTTGCAGTGCATTGCTTAAGTTACTGCCTATCTTGTAACAGCATATAATGAAGTATATTGCACAAGAACACTATTATATCCTTTTCCTTTCAATCAACCCAAGCATGGCTTTGCTCTAATTGGCTTCACGTTACGCAGTGTGCACAGACAATACATTATTTTGCAAGAAACATACCACCAAGCATGTACTGTACTCACCCTCAAAGCTCTCTCCCTTCTAAAACCTCATCTCACTTTCCATATTTTCTTTAATAGTCTTGGGGTCCTTTTATCTTGTAAAGTGGTGGAGCTCATGCGGTCTGTGTGGTGTCATTAAAGTCAGTGAAGCTGGTCTTAATTGTTGGCGAATTGGTCTTTTATGACTAATGAAACCTCTAGTATAGGCTGCTTGTACTATTTAATCAGTCATCATGTACTCTGTACCACCTACACACTCTGCACTGAGATAATGGGAGTGAGGGAGAAAGTGTGAACTGAAGTATGGGAAGGGGGATGGAGAGAGAGAAGCAGACAGAAGATAGATAGACAGACGTCCTTTGGTACCTCTGACACACAGAGCTGCAGATTCACTCTGTTTCAGTGCAACTTACATTTTTAGCTTCAGAGGCTTATAAAAAGCTACTGAGACTCTCTGGCACCATGTTGTACCAGGTGTTGTGAATAAATAAATTCCTAATACAGAAGAAAATAAAACAGTGTATATTCTTTTAACTGCATTGCATAGATGATCATTAATGACATAAAAATGTGTCGATCTCCTGGCCCACTGGCATAGTTCTTGTCCGAAAGGGGACTTTTTCCACTAAGGCATTTGTTTGTTTGTGTTTTAACTTATAATAATAATTTGAATTATTTCCTACCAAAGCTGTACATAAAATAACTGTTATTTTTTTTAATTTTATTATTAGGTGTGTGTGGGAATGTATGTGAATGTTTTACTGTTATATCTTATTAGTATTTTAAGTATTCTATCTATTTTATTTATTGAATTTTATTGTTTTATTTATATTTTGATATTGCTAGGGATGATGCAATGATCGGGGACCATTCTTAATTTCGTTGTTCTCATGACAATGACAATAAAGTTTCTGATTCTGAAAACTCACATACTGATTTCTTTTAGTGTAAACTCTCCAGCAAAACAACTAGTAACAATTCACTTCTTGCTTACAGTGTGTGTCGCTTTTTTGTCTTTATTTTCCATATTTTCCATCTCCATCTGCTGCATAATATACAGGAAAATGGAAATGTCATAAAAATGATTTTACAGTTTCAAATGAATAAAATTCAAAACTCTTGGGGCAGACGGTCACCTATATGGCAGTTCAGCATTTGCAGATCACTTCAGTGCACTTTATTGTTCTTATGGGAAGATACGATTACAGCAGTAATATAACTTCTGATTTTATAATTGCCTAACAAAAGTCAGGTCTTATTTGTTGAAAGTGTATCTCACATATTTTATAGTGAATGAAAAGTAGTCTGTTTTCACTCCTTGTGCACCCTAATTTGGTTTTGTTAAAGTCAATGGTGTCCTTTAGGCTGAGTTCTGTAATGGCCTGTATGCCACAGTAAGTCACTCCCAGCTCATCATATAAAAGTATGAAGACCTTTTTCAGCCGGCTGCTTTGCCAGCCGTGGACAGCTGGCAAGCTTCTACTGCAGTTTG
This sequence comes from Mchenga conophoros, assembly GCF_057382185.1. Taxonomy (NCBI): domain Eukaryota; kingdom Metazoa; phylum Chordata; class Actinopteri; order Cichliformes; family Cichlidae; genus Mchenga; species Mchenga conophoros. The sequence goes on from NC_140539.1 coordinate 14,860,784, forward strand.
CCTACAAACATTTGTGTACACACTACATTTTAATGTATTTGAACACTCAACAATAAATAAGGCATAAAAAATTGATATGTGGCTGCTTATTTCGCAGTATTTTACCTTCTTATCTCTGAGTCACCTCATCTATCCTAAGTGTAAACTGTCAGTCTGCTGTTTACCTCACCTGTCAAAGTGCCAGATGTGAAGCATCCATGTGTATTTATTCTTGAAGAGGCTGTAAAAATTTGTGAAAGGGGTCTCATAGAGGTTGTTGAGTCAATGAAGCTCACTTCTGCCTGCTGACGGTGATCGTAATGTGACTTGTTGAGGATATCCTGAACTTTTCTGTCAATAAGCAGTGTTGTTTTTACAAGCAGACAATGGCGCACATTAAACCATGTGATAGTTCATGCTGACAAAGTGATGACGATTATTCCGACATAGGAAGTGCTTTGATTAGCTGATTAGGTTGACGAAGCATGTGTCTGGATTATAACGTTTTTGTTGTTGCATGTGCTTTGTACATGACTTCTGCAAACCCTTTACTGAAAGGAAACTGCGGACTGGGACCTGTTCAATACATTATATGCAAGTGGATCTCCTTCTTTGCAAAACTAATTATTGATATAAGTTATTAGGTTGCAATCCTACAGGGATTTAAAAACACAAACTGCAAAGGGACTGCATTCAGGCCTAGTTGGATGAATATTAGAAATATCCTGTCTCAGAGTGATGCTGAAAAACTAGTTCATGCATTTATTACTTCCAGGCTGGACTACTGTAATTCATTATTATCAGGATGTCCAAAAAACTCACTGAAAAGCCTTCAGCTAATCCAAAATGCTGCAGCAAGAGTCCTGACAGGGACTAGAAAGAGAGAGCATATTTCTCCTGTTTTGGCTTCCCTTCATTGGCTTCCTATTAAATCCAGAATTGAATTCAAAATCCTGCTCCTCACATACAAGGTCTTAAATAATCAGGCCCCATCTTATCTCAATGACCTTGTAGTACCATATCACCCTATTAGAGCACTTCGCTCTCGCACTGCATGCCTACTTGTTGTTCCTAGAGTATTTAAAAGTAGAATGGGAGGGAGACCCTTCAGTTTTCAGGCCCCTCTTCTGTGGAACCAGCTTCCAGTTTGGATTCGGGAGACAGACACTATCTCTGCTTTTAAGATTAGGCTTAAAACTTTCCTTTTTGCTAAAGCATATAGTTAGGGCTGGACCAGGTGACCCTGAATCCTCCCTTAGTTATGCTGCAATAGACATAGGCTGCCGGGGGATTCCCATGATGCATTGAGTTTTTCCTTTCCAGTCACCTTTCTCACTCACTATGTATTAACAGACCTCTCTGCATTGAATCATATCTGTTATTAACCTGTCTCTCTTCCACAGCATGTCTTTTATCCTGTCTTCCCAACCGGTCGCAGCAGATGGCCGCCCCTCCCTGAGCCTGGTTCTGCCAGAGGTTTCCTCCTGTTAAAAGGGAGTTTTTCCTTCCCACTGTTGCCAAAGTGCTTGCTCATAGGGGGTCATATGATTGTTGGGTTTTTTTCTCTGTATCTATGAAGCGCCTTGAGGCGACTTATGTTGTGATTTGGCGCTATATAAATAAAATTGAATTGACTATGGACTATTTTGGATTTGGATTCAGAGTCATACAGCACTACCTGTACATCCATCCATTATTCCAGACCTTCCCAAAGTGTGGTGCCCGCCCCCATTGCAGGGGGGCGTGGTATGAAAAGGGGGAGGGGGGGGGGGGGGACAAAACGTTTGGACACTGCTAGCACGGGGCGCCCACAGAAATGCAAAGCAGGAGATGAAGCATAGCTGAATATGTTTCCAAACCAACTTCATTCTAAGCCAAAGACTAGAAAATATGGTGAAGCATATCTTCCCTTTGGCTTCACCTGCACAAGTGCCAAGGTAGGTCTCTCCTGCAGAATTGGTTTTCGCTGGGCTCTTCAAATCACGGACAAACAGTATCCCACATTCTTGATTTTTAGTTCAAACACTTGTTTAATGACTAACTACTCCTGACATTTTGGAGATGTTAGCTCTTTAACCCTCTGATGCATAGTGGTCACTGGAGTGGACAGCTACTAAAACGTACATATCTCTTTAATGCATTGGTTTCTATGGTGGAACTGCATATTACCCTCTAGAGTGCTCTCTGCTGCCATACTCCATCGAGGTCAATTCAGTGTTCAGTTAGTGCAACTGCAAGTAAATTTCCTCTGAATCAAAGATGGCAGACAAACTGCCACCCCTGCCGACCACTGCTGGCATATCCTGTCAATCCTTCTATGCTAGAAGAGTCCAACAGGTAAAAAAAATATGATGATATGCAGTAACATCTAGGGAAGGATATTATCTGTTTGGAATAAGAAATTGTTATGTCTAATATGTAGAAAACTACGATTAACCATGTGTCCACTGAAGTGGACATCATGCATTACCCACTATATTTTTTTGACATAAGTCATAAACTGATTCACTGTTTCTTGGGACTGTTTTGGTTAGAAGTAAGCATATAATTGTTACATTTATAAGCTATTCATTTAAAATATATATTTCTGTGCAGATCAGCTATAGTTTGAGTTACTATAATAATTATTTTATCACATTTTGTAGACTTCAAATGCAGCAAAGAATAAGGCAGCGTACAGAATAGTCCAGGAAATTCCATCCAGCTCCAGTGATGATGAGTTCAGTGATGAGTGCAGTGATGATGAGTTCAGTGGTAAGTCCAGTGATGATGAGTGGCTGCCAGAGAAGAACAGAGACATAGGAGCTACATATGATGAAGACACAGACAGTCAGGATACAGAAAGTGAGAATGATGAGGGGCAGGATGAAGAGGAAGGTCAGCATGATCAGGGAGCTGTGGGAAATGGGCACATGGCACCTGACCATACTCAAGCCCGCAAAAATGTTTGGAAAGTCCAAGACAATGACTTTGATGGAGACTTGCCTCCTTTTCTAGGAGAGTGGAAATTGAATGTGGAGGGGAAGGATCCCATAGATTTCTTCAGACATCTGTTTCCAGCAGATCTAATTGATAATATAACATACAACACCAACTTGTATGCTCTACAAAAAGGGAAAGAAAATCTATCAGTAACAGGAGAAGAGATGCAGGTTTTTTTAGGGATAAACCTGATCATGGGGTACATTCGGTATCCTAGGGCACGAATGTACTGGTCTAGTGAGGACGGTCTTCGTCTTGGAATAATTGCAAATGCCATGTCTGTAAACAGATATGAGCAAATCCTGAGATACCTGCACTTTGTGGATAACTTGACTTACCAGCCAGCAAACACAGACAGGCTCTTCAAAATAAGACCAATCTTATGTGCTCTTCAGGAGACATTCAAGGCAGCAGCAGACCCTGAGGAATTTCAGTCAGTTGATGAGCAGATAATTCCTTTCAAAGGCCTACTATCCATCAAGCAATACATACCAAAAAAGCCCAAACCCTGGGGAGTGAAGGTATGGGTGAGAGCAGGAACCTCAGGCTATATGAATAGATTTGAAGTGTACCAAGGCTCTGCAAGTAGTGGTCGCATCAGTGAATTGGGAATGGCTGGAGATGTGGTGATGCGTCTTTGTGATGACATAAAACACAAAAATCACAAGGTGTTTTTTGATAACTTCTTCTGCAGCATTCCACTCATCGAGGCCTTGAAAGACCAAGGGATCTATGGCACAGGTACATGCAGAGCAAACAGGCTGAAGGGAGCAGATCACAAACTCAAGAGTGAAAAACAACTGAAAGAACTGGGCAGAGGAGCTTGTTCTGTTGTCAGCAATAATGCAAACATCACTGTCACACGTTGGCTTGACAGTTCTGTCATCCACATGGTCTCGTCCTGTGCTGGCCAATCTCCTGAAGATGTTGCCAACAGATGGGTCAAGAAGGAAAAAAAGATGATGATGGTCCAAAAGCCCTTCTCTGTGGCCCTTTACAATCAACACATGGGTGGGGTTGATCTTGTTGACCAATGTCTGGCAATGTACCCCCACAGACGTCGAAACAAGAGGTGGTACATCAGAGTGTTTTTTCATTTTTTGGATGTGACCATTGTAAATGCCTGGCGCCTCTACCAGATGTCTGGTTTGGAAAAGATGAGACTCCTCCTCTTCAAAGCATCTGTGGCTCGTGCACTGATAAATAGTGGCACCCTCCAGCAATGCAAAAGAGGAAGACCCAGTGGGATCCCACAACCCGTGAAGCGGAGAGCAGTCAGCAAAGTAGCCCGTGAGGTCAGGTTTGCCACAGGATATCACTGGCCCCAACTGATCGAGGTGAAAAATGCAAACAGATGCCATGATGTTGCGTGCACACGGAAGACCAAATACATCTGTATGCAATGCTGTGTGCCATTGTGCCCTGGATGCTTTGCAAACTTTCACACAGCCTAGGTGTGATGAACATCGGAGATGCAGAGACTAAGATGTCAGTTTGTGTTTTCTTCCAGCATGCTAATAAGCGCTTGGTAATACTGTCCTGCATCGTTGTACAATTGTGTAGACTCAAAAATGTTTCTCTTGTTGGAGATAGTTTGCCATATTCAGGTGTAGGATTCACGGCTGGAACTATTGATTGGTTTTGTTATTTACGCCTAAACGTTGGGGCTATATGAGTTGAAAGTTCCAAAAAATTGCTGAGATTTTTTTCAAAACATACAAGCAAACAAGTGCTTGTATATTTACAATAGAACACAAGATAAATTCATTTTTACAATAAGTTCACAGTATTTCATGCTAAGTGCTTGGGCGCATGTAGTCCACTGGAGTGGACAAGTCTATAACTTTATAAAAAAAACATATTTTTGGAAAAAAAGAGTTGAACATTTTTTTTCATGTCCTGAGAAGAATAAAAGCACTTAAGAAAAAAATCTTGACCAAGGCTTTCATAATTCATGCATCAGAGGGTTAAGTTACAGTGGGATACAAATAACATCAGGCTGATCCTGCCATGATTTGTTCCCCCTGTCTAAATCATGGACTAACAGTATCTCACAGTTGTTTATGTTTTTAAACCTATTTTGCACAGAGAGGCATTTTTTGAAAATGAATTGATAGCAATGCTGAATATTATTACACAGGAAAAAAAAAAACAACTACACGTAAAATAATCGCACCGTGACGCCTCAGCCTTTCTAGAGGGACAGTAGCTGCGTGTGTGTATGTAAGCCTGTAAAAACCGTAGATAGTCAGATTAACAGTATTTTGTCTCTATCTGCCATTCTGCAATTCATCTCATGTAAACAATAATGTGGCAGACAGCGTGACATGGAAAAAGGCACATACCTTTGACGTTGCATGACGAACTCTGTATTCCTCGTCCACACGTAAACGTAAAAAAGGAGTTTTAAAAAATCTCTGTTTTTGGTGATTCGAAACACCGTTTACGTGTGGACGAAACAGCTGCGTTGTCAAAAATACTTGTGTAGATGTGGATGTAGCATAAAAGAGTTAGTAGTTTATTTTATTACTACCTGTAATTTATTGCAGATTACTTGTATTTGCTTAATTGTATTCTAAATGTTTGAGTTGTGAAATAAACAGCAATGGAGCAAAATAAGGGTGTGTGTGGTTGGAGGATGTGTTTGTGCGTGTGCATGTGTGCGTGCACGTGCGGGGGGGGGGCATTTTTCTTGTAAAACAAAGGGGGCCTAGCAAAAAAAGTTTGGGAACCACTGCATTAATCCATCTTCTATTGCTTATCCAGGGCCGAGTTGCTGGAGCAGTGGCCTAAACAGAGAAGCCCAGCCCTCCCTCTCCCTAACCAATTACTTCAGCTCATACACAAGAATACAGAGGTATTCCCAGTCAGCTGAGAGACATAATCTCTCTAGCGTGTACAGGGTTTACCCTAGGGCCTCCTCCTAGTAGGATATGCTCAGAACACCTTGCCCAGGAGGCTCCCTAATCAGATTCCTGAACCCTGTCAACTGGCTGCTTTCAATGCAGGAGAGTAGCAGCTCTACTCTGAGTTCCTCTGAATGACTGAACTTCTCATTGTGTATTGAGGCTGTCCTTCTCCCTGGAGTGGGCACTCCACCCTTTTCCTACTAAGAACCATTATCTCAGATTTGGGGGTGCTTATTCTCATTCCTGCTGCTTCACACTCATATATGAACCACTTCAGTTCAAGCTGGTGACCACCACCATGTGTAAAAAGCAGAGACAAGATCCTGAGGACACCTACTTACACCACCTGCCTCTAGTTAGAAATTCTGTCCATAAATATTATAAACAGAATTAATGACAGGGAAACTCTTGCGAAATTCAACACAATAAGCCAGATACCCCATGACATTGTAGAGGTGTGTCAACCAAGACAGCCCTACACTGAAAAAAGTGATATTGTCTCCTTTTAAATATAGCATATTATATTTTGGTATATCTTTTCAATTCAAATGAGTAATTCCTGTCTACATATATAATTCGAGTAACTCCAGAATACATTCCCTGCGTTTTAATCCAATTAATTTTAGTTAATTAAATGTAGCTCAAAATGCTTAAGTATGTTTTTCATAGCCTCCTGCTGGGCCATTTTGCGCATGCGTTAGGACAGGCCACCATTTTGCACGCGGACTGAAGAAGCGGACTCTTTGTGTGCTGCAAGCGGGCTCAAGTTAATCGCACAACTTCATATAAAGGTGGTCTAGCTTCGGTAAGTAAACCTTTTACGGTCGTTTTTGTTTTATTTTTTTACCTCAGTCAAAGCATGTTGACTCTTTAAGACGTGTGCACATGGAGAAAGAAGTCTAAGTAGTTGTACACCTCTGAACTTTGTCATGAATTTGACTTAAGCTAGCTATGTGCTCTATTAGCTACTGCTCTATTAAAAGAGTAATTGTATTGATGCGTTAAAATGTCATATGTTTTTAGCTTAGTTCTTGTGGCACACTTTGTACTAACAAATTATGGAACGAGGCAATTTCTCTGTAGTTAGCTGTAAAGTTCACTGTACAGTCGCCTGCAGTTTTAAGTGGAGAAATCGTCCCTCCCGCCACAACATTGGCATTAAGGAATAGTCGGGCGGGGGAGGGGGCTTCTGAACGCACCTGCACAGTCAGGGGTGCAGTAGGAAATAAGTAGGATTGGCGTTGCACAACGTCTTTTGTGCAGAAAAAAATAATGGTTGTAAACTGTGGAGGAGAATAACTCAGTGGTTGCCAAAAATGTGAGATCAAAAGGCACTGAGAGTGATGTTTGTCAGAACTGAAATTAACTCAGAAAAGAAGTTGCTTCACTTGATAGAGCTGTTGAGTGCAAGACCTGTCAGCGGTCTGGTTTAGCATTTAAAGCCTCGCTACGTGCTTCCAAACCGCTGCATTTAATCTCAGAGAAAACTAACACAGAGAAGTAAAGCAAGTGTGTAAGTTCATCTCTTTATGTTTGCATAGTATTTCCATGTTGAGCTTAACAACCGATGTATGGAGCCACAGCTGGACTGGCTGTCGGAGTTTTGTATTGAGGGGGAAAGGAAGCGATTTGTTTTATACTTCAGCTAGAATGAAAAAAGACACAAAGCTGGAGTTATTCGGTGTCTTCATGCTGAACAGCTAAAACTTCTTCCCTCATTCTCCCCCCTCCCTCTCCTGTTGCTACTTCAATCATGAAACTGATCGATTATCAGGTGATCGGCTTTTCTGTCGCTAGTCTCTCTCATTTGTTAGTCACCCAGTTTGCGCTAGAAAGAGGAAAACGGCAGATAAACAACAGCAGCACGTTTAAGCTTGATAAGCTGTTGCTAGAATTTTTTTAATATTACTTCTAGTATCCGCTTATGTTTTCTGGAGCCACAGCCGTAATAGCTGCTGGTCATGATAGTTTGGATATGTGGTGAGAAGGAAACATGAAGGTGAAACCAGGAGAAGTTTTTACTGAATCATTAGAGCTGAACAGGTAATGAAGAAACAGGTTTACATTTTAGGTCACATGAATGAGTTGAAGGGAAGTTATGAACTGTTTATGAGAGACAAATAACACCAGGATCCTTTTCTATGTAGCTGACATCTGGTAACTGTGCAGGGGCGGATCTAGCAAAGTTTTGCCAGGGGGCCAGGTAGGGCATTAACAGGGAAAGGGAGACACAAAGACATAATTTTCTTTCTTATTCTCATTTAAAATGTCTAGCTTTTAATAAATAATTATTCTAAATCTTACTACCAAAGTGGTGATCTGGTTAAATGTATAGAGATCCATTATTGTATGTAGTAAATATTAAGTCTAATATATGCCCTAGTAATAGTAGTACATATAGCACTTTTTCCTTTGGGAAGGTACGCTGTCTGCGCTGTCTGCAACTGTATTGAAGAAAAATGTTGAATCAAATTATTATAGAAAAATAATTGATTTCTGTGCATTAAAGTAGATTACGTCAATTAAGCATTATCAGGCGAAGGGTGCGGGGTGGTTTCCTAATATTTTTGCTGGGAGTTGGCAGTCCTATTAGTTAGTTTAATATTTCTATGTACTGTTTAGAATACCTGAATAAGGAGGATGGTGTAAGTTTTTTAGGTTGATCAGTATTGCTGAAGTATAAAATATTTTGGGTGCAGTGTATTTTTTGCATACAGGTATAACAGAATAGCTTTAATGTTTTGTTTTTAAAACTGAGTATGAACTTATACAAAATGCAGCAAAATATTTATAAAAACAGTTTTATTTATTATAAAATACACTATATCGGATTCATATCGGCATCGGCAGATAATCAAATTTATGATATCGGTATCGGACATAAAAAAGTGGTATCGTGCCATCTGTAGTTTGCACAGAGGCACAAGTAAGATTTGTTTTGTTACAAGGGAGTATCATGAAGTAATGCACTAATGGCTTGGAAACGGTAATTGTTTGTCTTTCTAAAGTTTATTTTTTTTTATTTGTCTTCCTTTTCTGGCAGATTTTCTTCCCCTTATGTGTTACTGTTTATTCAAGAAGATGGTGTTATTTTGGTAAGTACATGCAAATTCCTTACATATTTATCACAACAGTATTTGTCACAGTATTGCAGGGACAAGTTTATCTATCTCATCTTAAGGGTTCTTGTGATTATTAATATTGATATTAATTAATATCAATTAATATATATGATTAAATTTCTTTTATCCAGGACAAAAGAAAAAAAAAACTTGCGAAAGTGAAATGAAAAACAGGAATTTAGTTCTTGTGAGTTAAGAGGATGCAGAGCATAGGGTTAGATGGAGGTGGATCATTCACTGTGGTGATCCCTGAAGGAAACAGCCAAGAGAAAAAGGATCAGATTGCAAAAAAAAAATGTGGTTTGTTTGCATACATGAGTCTTTACGGTACCCACAGGACTCCTGAAGTATAAGTACTCTGAAGTTTGCAGAGCAATTTCAGAGATGTTTGGGGCTTACATGGCAAGCATGTTTTTAGTTGCACATCTAAATTTTCTCTGCTCTCTGTTGCTGATGGCAGAGTTCTGCCCCGCTGACCTCACAGGTGAGACACTCCCACCAGTGGACAAAGAGCACAGGAAAATGTGTTGCCAACCACCTGAAACAGACAAATATCTGCTTTTTAAAACCCTTTAAACCCGTTAAATGGACTGATGCCATTCATTTCTTCTTTGATTAACAGTAGTAACATCCTTCATGCACTGTATACTAACCCATATGATAATCATGCTTTATGAAGTGATGGCAATTGCATTGTAGCATTTAATGAAGAAATAACAAAATAATCATACCAATGATTAAGCACCAGTCTTCTTTTTTTCTGTGTGTGTGTGTGTGTGTGTGTGTGTGTGTGTGTGTGTGTGTGTGTGTGTGTGTGAGATACAGGTAAATGCTGAATTCCAGTGTATTACAACACTTCAACTGGAGATGACCTTCGCGGCACAGTTAGACAGAATTACACCTCAGTTGATGACAGTTTTCCAGAAGAAGGGCGGTGTTTCTGGGCAGAAACTTGCCCACCACTTGCAGATCATGCAAGAGGTAAATCTGAATATTGCAAATTCTATTTGGATTTCTTTTGTCTTAAGTGGCAGGTCACTGGTGAGTCCAATAAGCCGTTTTAGGTGACCAGCCAAGCAATCTAAATTTTGAAATTTCATATATAAATTTTATTTACTATGTTTGAACTGACATATGATAAAATTTACTTATTGCGAATGTCAGACATTGTTCTTTTTTCCAAATTGGTTTAATCAGCAACTCTCTTTAAACAGGCTGAAAGTGATGTTAAAGTGAAAAGGGAAGCAGTTCTCAGGGCACTTTGCCTCTACCTTGGTGAAGAGGACGGAAGCCTTATTCGGGAGTTCTTTGTAAGTCATTTAAGTCATTGTAAGCAAGTCATCTATACACACACTTTTTAGATAGATATCTGTGTGTGTGTGTATTACACACACACACACACACACACACACACACACACACACACACACACAAACGACTAGATTGGAATTTAATTGTAGAGTTAATTGTTTTTTCTTTTACCTTTTTATTAAATGTTTAGGACATTGAAGGAGATGATATCCAGAGAGACCTGAAGAAGCACACCATGGGCATTTATGTCATCAACAGGGAGGATGGACAAAATGGACATTATGATGACATTGGAATATTTGTTGAAGGGGAGATAGTCATGGACAACATTGGATCTCTGGCGCAAGCTTGTGCATTGATGCTTGGAGTAATCTATGCACTAAACCTAGCCTTCCCCAAGGAATTGAAGGACTATTATGAATTCATTTAGAAAGTGTTGATGGGATTCGATGGTGAAAAGCTCTCCCCCAAAGTCTTTGGGCTGAAGAACAAAATTGCTACTGGATAGGAAGATTTCTAAAATAACACATCAAGAGAATGCTGTTATGTAAATTACCAATGACTGGTGCTCTTGTGAATAGGAGTGAAACTCTTGTACAACCATCATTTGTTCTGTGTTATGTTTCGATTGAACATTTTAACTTTCAATAATGAATGTTTCACGTGTGGTACATTTGAGTAGCTTGAAGAGCAACTTTGTAATTATTCAGTTATAGCTGCTGCCCTGCGTATAATCAGTGTTAACTCAACCGGATAAAAAAAACAAAAAAACCCATTCATGATTACCACACTGCAGCACACTGGTAACACTTTAAAGACTATTAATTGTTTTGAAGCGAGTATGTTAGGTCAGAAAATATGTAAAACATTCAGAATCTTCAAGGAAGGACTAGAATGGAAAGACAGTGGTCAATAAGCAGTAAGGAAAACACAAGTTTAATTTTAAGTCTAATTACCTTATTAAAATGCAATTTCTAAATATGGATCGCAGAACAGCAAGTCTGAAACTGGTTAGTTTGTGGATGCATCAGTTTCTAATTGTGATACATTATACTGCTGGTAGTGTTTTATTCTTTTATGTAAGGAGTTTGGTTTTTTTTTTCTTTTTTAGAGGAAGAGAAACATTGGTTAACATTTCTCTTGTCTGTTGTTTCTGTTTTGTTTGAATACAGCTTTTTAAAGCTACTAGTTCATAGGCAAAAGTTTTGTAATTTGTATTATACAAATTGCAGCAATTTCCCTTAGAGATGTGGATTCTTATTCTGTTTGCAACAAATTTTGCATTAATAAATGATGTGAAAGAATGTTGTAGTTTTCATTATTGACGTTTTTAAAAACTACAAATCAGGGTAAGCAATATTTTTTAAGTAAACTTAACTTAATTGAAATAGAGAGAAATTAACAATTTGATTGATTTGAATATAAGTTTGGGACATAAGTGTAAAGGAAACAAATTATTCTGGTACATTTAACACGACCTTAGTTGGACTTACTAATAATATTTGACTAAGACGTATCCACAACAGTTAAGTTAAAGTAGCTTAAAAATATATGTTGGTTTTACTCGCTTAAATTAAATTCAGTGTACTTAAAAAATATTTCTGGATTCAAACAAATTTATTTCGTGCAACCACTTGTCATAAAAAAATTGAGTAAATTGAACAAAACATTTTTTTCAGTGTACAACTTCTAAAGCAAATCATCCACCCAAGGGGGCCTGTCACTGAGAAGTTTTAAGAACCTGACCTCATTCCCAGTGATGGCCGAGTTATCCCCTTCATCACCAGACTCTGAAAGGCATATAAGTGGGATTGAAGAGATCCTCAAAGTATTGAAGAGATTCCCAAAGGATGTGAGCTTCCCCTACAGTCCCACAAGCTAACCAAGCCCAATAGGACTCCTTCTTCAGCTACATGGCTCCCTTCATTTCCAGTGTCCATCATTCGGTTCGGTGCAACCACCTTGCAGTTCTGTGCAGCTGGTTCAACAATGACGGTGCATAACATGGTCCATTCATCGTCAGCATCCTCAGAATGCTGTCAAAGACCTACTGGAGGTGGAAATGGATGATCTCACAGACTGGGGCAGCCCACTATCACTATACGTTTGGATGTTCCAGGCCTGTCCAGTGTCTTTCCCACCACCCAATCTAACTACCAGGTAATAGTCAGTGGACTCTTCTTCACCCAAGTATCCAAAACATATGACCAAAGATTTGATGATACAACTACAAAATGGATCAGCTTGCTACATAGGTTGTCTCAGTGCCAGGAGCCCAAAAGAACTCACTTATGCTTGAAGAAGGTGTTCTTTATGGATAGACTGTGGTTGACACAAAAGTCCAAAAACAGAACACCACTCAGATTAAGATCAGGTAGGCCATTCCTACTGATGACGCCACTCCAGGTCTCACTGCCATTGCCCATGTTGAAGTCTCCGACCAGTGACAATGGAGTCACAAGGTGGGGCACCCTCCAGCACCATAAGTAGTGACTCCAAGAAAGCTTAGTACTCTGAACTTTCATCTGGCACAAAAGTGCAGACAACCCTCTTGCCCAGTGGAAGAAACCCCAACATATAGGCAGTGACTGTGGGAATACAACAATCCACAGAAGGGTGGACCCATGTCACTTCTGGTTTGACCCCAGGCTGGCTCCCTCAAGCTAGAGCTCAGCAAACTGACACTCTCCCTCAAGCACTCTCCTGAAGCCAAGTTCAGTGGCAGAGCATAAGTAACTGTCCTGGGCAGAGTAAAAATGGTCTCTAGATGTTTTTCATTTTCCCATACGTGTAATGTGAATTGCCCTTTGTCTGGCTTATCACCACTTTGCCTTGTGAAACCCTACCTTAGGCATAAGCCCCCAGCAACATAACCCCAGGGATTATTGGGACACACACAAAAAAAACATGACAAGGTGGTGATTCACAGAAGGAAGCTCACAGACAGAAGGTGCCAGTTATTAGATGCCACTTAAAACATCACAGCAAATAATGATGAACATGAGGTGTATCGAGGGCCATTAATGTCAGTAATGTCAAGGGTACATAGAATGGTGAAATGTATGTCTGGGGATTATGAGATTAAACCAAACCAAAGTGCAGAAATATTGATCCCAGGAGGGAGAGAAGGACTTGTTTGACCAGCTTTGCTTAAATTTATAGTAAAGTCATATGTAGGTGTGCACAAATCAAACTAGAAATTCATCTGGACTTATCATCACAAAAAACAGCATGCTGTAAGGAGTTAAACCCATTCTTATTTTAACCAATTAAAACAACAATTAAAATATTTCCTTGGAACATTTTATAAATGTCACATGTACAGAACTGCTTAATGAAAGCAAGACTTATAGGCAAGCCCTTTATACAACATTTTATAATTGTATAATGAATACCCTGTATAAATGGCATTTACTTTGAGCTGGTAAGTTAAAGAAAAAAGAAAAAGTTACCATGTTAGTTATAGAGTTTTTTGGCCACTTGGGGCTCAGCACATTACCCCATTACAACAACATATGACACGTGTGTCATCATCAGTTGTCATCATGAAATTACAGTAATCTTCAGGGTAACAAATACAGGTGTTTAATTTGCACTGACCTTTTGTGTATGTGCATACACCATCATCGCCTACCTGTGTTCATACTGCTTCAAAGTACACATTGATGGATTCACCTCTTCTCATAGAAAATCAATCAGTTACTGAGTGGAACCTAAACAAATAGAGCTGTTATGACTGAGTTTCCCATTACGGTCCTGTCTACAAATTCTAGCCTTGCTACACCTTGTTACACCTACACACAAAGACACACAGTAAACCATGACTGGTGAACCAACTAGGAAGTGGTTTCTACATTTGATAGAATGGGATAAAAAAGCAGAGCAAGGTCAAAGGGGAAGCTGAACACTAAAGCTGGTTACAGACCAATATAATTTCAGGTTAATTAACAGTAAGGTGTCACACACATACAGACACGCACACACGCATACTCAAACACTATGATGCTGAACATTAAAGGGAAAAAAAAGCCTTAAAAAAGCACAAGTTAATTTTGCTCAGATAGTTAATCTCTTTCTTTCTCCTTCTCTGAGACACACACACACACACACAGTAGGCTCTCATACAGAAACCGTAAGACACTCTATCACAAGTCTCTCATCTTAGTAGGTACCGCTGTGTCTTTTTTCCATCTTGGTGTCCCTGCCTGTCTCTGTATTGCTCTCTTTGCCTCCCTTTCTGTTTCTCAGCAATTTCTGCTGTATCCTCTTTCACACCTTCATCCTCTCCCACTCACTCTGCACCTCTTTTTTTGCCTCTCATTCCCTCTAAGCAGTCTTTCCTAAAAACCCCTTTCATGCTTTCACCGCTCTCTCTCTCTGCACATTTTCCTCACTCTCTAAAGCCCGTTTTGATTCCCTCTCTCTCTCCCACCCCCCCCTATCTCTGTCATATTCTTTTCTCTGCACCTGGCCCATCACTGTGGTTTCCCCTCTCCACCTCTCTGACAGCTTCACATTAATCATTCCTATATCCCCAGGAAGACTCGCCTTCTTCAACTCTAGCTCTTTCTCTCCTTTTTCTTCTGCATGTATCTTTGTCTCACTCGCTCTCCCGCTGTCACGTTTTCCCTACAAACTGCTTCTTTCATTCTTTTTTATCACTTCTCATCAAATCCCTATTTATGTACGTGCAACAAAAACGCTAGCACCCATCTCCCAGTTGTATTAACTTATCACATGTGGAATACGCTTCCCAAGTTTTGCATTCGCTGAAGCAGCAGCGGAATGGCAGTGTGTGTGTGGCAGAATGATTTATTCGAAGTAAGAGAATATTATGGGAAAGTCTTCAGACCAAAAATAGCACTGAGTTTAAAAAAAACAAAAAGAGAACACAAGTGGCTGCTTTGGTGTGGGTGTGTTGCCTCAAGTATTGGTGAGACAATGAAATATTATCCTTTTTAACTGGTGTGAGTGAAACATCCACAAGTTTTATGGCTCTTTGAGATGGCAGGACACTACACAGCTCTTTTTAAGACTCTGAAGACATAACAAGAGAACTTGTTACTGCGTTTCAAGATGGCACCTCATTAATTTCCAGTAAAAGTTGCTCAGCCAGCACATGCTGGCTTTCAGGCATTTTAACCCACTTAGCATGTGCAATGTTGTTCCTCTCCACCTGAGACAGTTGAGAACTGGTGTTTGGCATTCATGTGTTTTTAAGAAAAGTGTATCATTTGACTTTGCCAGTACCAAGTTGGGCTACTGTGCAAAAAACATTTGAAACATTTTTTCGTGAATGCATTTTAAAGACTATACTCAATCATTCTTGTTGCAAAGTAATTCACTGGAAATTTTCACTTGCTTGTAGCTGATTGACCGTTGCAGTTGGTTGCTTTACTACAATTTCATGTACACTACTTTTTTGACTTTAAACTGTGCTCTCATAAAAATGGATACAGCAGCCATACTGATAAAACAGCAGATACCATTCTCTGAAGCCAGTTCTCAATGCTGTGAACCCATTTATTGAATCAGTCGCTCCCTTTGGCAAACCTTGACAGCTTTCATCTACTTAGATGCAATTTGCAGATCTAATTTACTCTTTCTGCAAAACTTTAAACAAAGTCTCACTCGCTAAAACACATTTTCACTGTGCCACACTTGTGATGCACATTGGTAACCACAGGTGGCATAAGTTAAACACAATTACAGCACAGCTGTCACTGCTTACACAAAATGATGCAAAAGTGTTCACACCTGTTGGCAATGATGCAATTAAACCAATATATACTAGTTCAGAGTGCACAGGCAGCACCAGAAAGTTGAAGTTTAGTACAAAAATGGATGGAAACCATCTGGGGGACAGGAGGATGATGAGATTAATATAAGCATGTAGGAGTGCATGTGAATTTTGATGAGGAGAAAGAGGGCAACAAGAAGAGCAAGACCAATAATAGTAATTGCAGATAAAATTCAAGCAACTGTGATAGATAACGATCTCATCCATGGAATGGCAATGAGGTAAGAAGGACAAAGAGTACAACCCAGTCACAGCACACTCTCTGCGGCTACCATAATCAGAAGATTGAGAGAGAAAAAAACCTTTCTGTGTTCTTCTAACAGCAAATCAGTTGATGAAATAGTTACTGAGGACAATGTTAGTTTTGGAGGACTCGACAGTTCACTACGCAACAACACTGACTACCCTTGAGGAAGAGTCAAATAAAAGTTTACGTTATCCATTTAAATCAATTGAGGTAAATGCTTTTCATTTGCATTATATCTGTGCAATGCGTTATTTCTTACAATAATTAAAGTGTGCATTGTCTAATTGCCACTGTCAGTTTTTCAAGCAGTCTCTAATAAATGGCAGTATTGTTTTTCTTTAAGTTTCTTTGATCTGATGACATTGTTTGATGTTCATAAACATGTAGTTTAAAAAAAGGTGAGAGTTATCAAAAAAATTCTTTGCTTTACTATTTTCTTTTTCGTTTGTTTCAAAACACTTATGCAACGTTTCTGATGGTCACTGGCCGAAACGAATAGTCAAAATGGAAATGAAACTCGTAATAACTGAGAAATTGCAGGAAATCAAACACTGGCACTATCAAATGCCTAAGACAAAACATCAGACAGCCATTCATTTCCTTTCCTCATCGGCGTTTTCAACAGTCTCTTTCACACACTCATTTGTTTTATGGTTCTCTCTTATGCTCTTTAACACTGTCTAATCCCTGATTAGTAGAGGAAGAGGGCGTTTAATGCTTGTCTCCACTTGTCTGCTGCTGAACTGTGACACATAAAAATGCTTACAACTGCACAGGCATACACTCGACACACAGACTTGCTCTTGCACAAAAGGAAAACCAGGTTCACACGCACACAAACCTACTCTGCTCCTCACTAATGTTTCACGTCTCTTTCTCTCTTTTTGCCAAAACAGGTACTTGAAAAGAATTTAACAGTATCCAGTGAGTGCAACCCAACATTCAAACAATGCGTTTACCCAAGAGAGAAAACGCATGTTAAAAGAGAAGTCATCCCAACATAATTGTACTAATTCTTCCAGGGATGCTTTTGTCAAAGTTAAAATACGCTATAAACAAGCAGTGTAATTATGTTTAGTAGAATTACTGTGATGTGGAAATTCCCTCACCATGGGAGAAAATGGGATGAAGAAAGGCAGGGAGCAAGGCTATTGCCCAGAGCCTGAATTTGGCAAGGGATCATGCTTATAGAGTAGTGGCGCTTACGTTTTTTTTGCCCAACCTCACAGTCTTGCTTCACTTCCTAAAAATGTTCAAAAATTTGCAGCTGATCTTTCCTGAGAGGAGCGATAGAGTTCTTCCCAACTTGCTGGGGAAGAGCCAAGTCTAAAACAATCTGCTGGTAAATGGTCTACCATCAGGGAAGACAGAACAGAGACAGTGCCAGTTGGACTCACTTAAGGGTTGTTTTCACTGAGGAGGCCAACTATTTAGAGGAAAAGTGGGGGATTAACCCATGAAAAATCACTTCTCTCAGCATTTAGTCTGTTCTGAAACTGCATGACAGGCAGGCAGAACACATTAGCAATAAACGTGGTGCATATACAGCAAAAACAGAAAAACGGATTGTTGAGAAGTACCAAACTGACATACAAAAAAAAGTTACACGTATTGAGCAAAGTAAAAACAGCGCTTGAAATGTCACTTGATGAGCAGTGATATTTTTCATTTCCCATATTGAATAAAGTAATTACAGTGGCGTCCAATCAGCAGAAGTGGTGGAGCACTGGAGAGCTGACAGATTGCTATCTGTTTGACAGAGGCAAGTCAACAACACCTCTATCTTCACTCACATTTCCCCTGATGCCACAACACTTTATCTCTTCATTAACAACTGATAGGAGATGGGCCATGACAGTTAATTGCATCACTGGGATATGTGAGTGTGCACGCTTATGTGTGTGAGTGTGTGTGCTTTAACAGGTCATCACCATCAACTGCTGTGGCGTGCAATTTTGTGCTACTGTATACATTTGGGATTTAGGATCAGATGTGCACGTTGCATGTGCAGGGCTTACCTGTGAGGATGAAATGTTTCTACCGGACTGTCTCCTCTCTTTTTCCTTTTATCAGTCCTCTTCCTCCCCTCATTATATCATTTCCACACCTCTCTCCTCCCCTCCAGTCCCTTTCGTCACTGCTATCGTAACCTGAGGGTGTCTACGTCCCACGATGCATTGCAATCCGTCGGCTCGCCTGGTGGGTGATGGAACTGCAGTGACATCTACTGAGAGGAGAGAAGAGGAGAGGAGAAAAGAGGAGAGGTAAAAATGGACAGATGAGCCACTGTATTATTGAAAATCCAAGAGAAGTCACAACTAAGCAACTCCCCCTTGAACCTTTACTGCCAAGTATTCAACTCGGTTATTTAATATCAGCACCTTTCTAAAAAAGGGGGGGAAACCAATTGAAATTTCCCCTCCTTTTTCCAGATTTTTGTTCCTCAGCCTACTTTTGTGTGCAGATAATTGCTTCTCTTTAGTAACAGCAGCTCAGAGATGATTTTTATTCTAGTCAGCACGCTTTGATACAGGCTGTCTGTGTGTTGTGTAATTATTGTCTTAGCCACTGGCTGTCAAACCCCATTACGTGAGGTCAAGCTCAAATGACTATCCTGAGCTGATGACAATAATTTGATGACAGACACACACACATTAGTGAGCAATGTACTTACCAAAGCACGCACAGATATGTTTATGCACAAAAACACACACTGACCAAATTCACGCTGAGCAACACAGACAAATGAACATGTACTCATGTGTGCTCGTTAATACAAATGAATGCACAGTGGGAAATTTACCTTTTGACAGGAACCTATACCATGAATAATTCAAGATGTAGTTTAAATAAACTATTTTATTGTCTACTGAGTCATACGTGAATTTGAAATACATTTGTATGTGCAGGCAGCCATCATGTAATTATAAGGGCAGAGTGCTATCCATACAAAGATACAGCTTGGGTGAAGTCTGTTTTAATTCTCATCCCCTTTTTGCAGATTAAATCCCAAAGGTTTTATGCAGTTTAAAACACGAAGTCAAAGGAGCTTGCAAAGAAAAGCGTCTGGACTTCTTTAAGTTACTTGAAGACGTTTCACCTCTCATTCGAGAAGCTTCTTCAGTTCTAAGGTCAAATGGTGGAGAGTCCCAGATATAAACCTAGTGGGAGTATCCCCCCACAGAGGGACAAAAGGACCCCTGATGATCCTCTAATCGCCTGAGCCAAGGTGTGAAACTGGGTGTGGGTCCCAATCAGCCAGAGTTTCGGGTGTGTTCATTGTGAAACCTGGCCCCACCTTATCATGCGAATTCCTGAGATCAGATGGTCCAGGATGTGAGTGGGCGTTAAGGCGTCTGGGAAGGGATCTCAAAACTGGATTATAGATGGCAGAGAGTTGGTGTCGTAAACCACCGCCTCTGTTCAAAGATGGTCGCTCACAGTGGAGATAGATGGCTTCTTTCACTCCTCTTTCAAACCATCTGTCCTCTCTGTCCAAAATGTGAACATTGGCATCCTTGAAAGAGTGTCCTTTATCCTTAAGATGCAGATGGACTGCTGAGTCTTGTCCTGTGGAGGTGGCTCTTCTGTGTTGTGCCATGCGCTTGTGAAGTGGCTGTTTGGTCTCTCCAATGTAGAGGTCTGGGCATTCCTCGCTGCACTGTACAGGATACACTGTACAGCATACACCACATTGTTAAGTCTGTGTTTTGGCGTTTTGTCTTTCGGGTGAACCAGTTTTTGTCTGAGCATGTTGCTGGGTCTGAAATGCACCGGGATGTCATGCTTGTAGTGATGGGTCGTTCGCGAACGAAATGGCTCTTAGAGCCGGCTCTTTGACGTGAACGATGCGAGCCGGCTCCTTATCGCGAGCCGTCACGTGGGTTTTTTTTTTTTCTCTCACCCTCTCTCTCGCACTTTTTTTCCGCTTCACTCCGCACGTGAGCCTTGTGCTTTACGCTGGGCAGAGGGGGGAGGGGCGGTAGTTACACTCAGTAGCACAGGAACAGAGCCAGAGGGAGAGAGAGAGAAAGAGAGCCAGGGACAACAACATCACATTAGAAAGGTATAGTAATCATCCACAACTATTTTCGGTTGCAGATGATAAAGGATTCAGAAAGTTTATTCATGCAGGCCCATATGACAGAGAATATGCATCTTCTTTATGTTTTCATATTATAATTTATATTTAATTGTGTTGTGGTTTGCAGTGTTTTGTGTTCTTTTCACTTTAAATTTGTAAAAGGAAAAAGCTGAAAATTTAAATAGTTAAAAGTTGAAATGTGAATAGTTGATTTTTGTATTATATGATTTATTTATTACATTTTATGTGGAGTGAATAAATAAAAGTATATTTTTGGTGGCCCCTAGAGACAAAGCACATACAAACTTCAAATCACGTACGAACTCTGAAGTATGTACAAACTCCAAAACACGTAAAAACACGTACAAACTCCAAAACACGTAAAAACTCATAAGCACGTAAAAACTTAGAAGCATATAAAAACTCAAAACACGTACAAAAGACAACAGAAGTGCTCCAGGATGCTGGGCACAGTGTTGAGCTTTTGTTATCTTGTGGCTACACAAGCCAGCAAGTACCAACGACCGGATTTGATGTGTGGTAGTAACAGGTAAATGAACTTTTTTTTAAATTATTTGAATATATATGAGTGCTTGTGTATGAATACACATACAATACATACATGCTTTCAATTGTGTAATTTAAGTGATCTAGTAGCTCTGCTTTGGAAGTTCAGTTCATGCTAGAAATGTGTTTTGGAGTTTGTACGTGTTTTGTCTCTAGGAGCCACTGCATATATTTATATATAAACATATATAAATAAAACCACTTTTTTTACGTTAGTAATTCCTTTTGTGCATAATTTTATATTATTGTTAATTAAAGCAACAAAACAATCTGAAGAGCCGGTTCGAAGCCGAAAGAGCCGGCTCTTTTTAGTGAGCCGAACCGAAAGAGCCGGATCTCTAAAAAGAGCCGGAAATCCCATCACTACATGCTTGGAGAAGCTTCTCGGATGAGAGGTGAAACGTCTTCAAGTAACTTAAAGAAGTCCAGACGCTTTTCTTTGCAAGCTCCTTTAACTACGATGACCTGGATGACTGAGAACCTTCACAGACATATTTAAAAACACGAAACACTTTCTTGTCACTGTCTTGTCCTTTTGTGTGGCATGTGAGACTCTTAACTCCGTATTCAAGAGCAATCAGAAACATAAATGGTGAGAAGAAAAATGAAACAAAAATGTGTACTAATAGGTTAAAGATAAAAAAAAAAAAAAAAAAAAGGCAAAAAAAAAAAAAAAGCAAATTGTCGAAGACATCAGCGGGAAGTACTGAATCTTGTGAATTCAACTATTTAAACTAACAGGTTTAGCGTAGTGAGACATATTAAATAAATACAAATCACAGTCAGTATAAAATGATCTGGCAATGAGCACTTAACATCAGAAAACACACACATCCTGAAAGAGACTGAAGTCGCCAGAATAGTCAACAGGTTTTGAAATTTTGATATATTTTTTTTCCCCCAAAACTGCTTTGTTAAAAAATTTCATATGCAAAGCAAAAATTCCATATGAGTCTCACAAATAATTTCTTTGCTGATTAACTGAATGTATAAAGAAGTGTAACATACATCCAGGTCCATTTCTGGACAATGACCATTTTCATATATTGCCTTAGTGGATCCACATGAGTGGATTTTAAATTACCCAAGATGTGATGTCAAGCACAGACTTTAAGATTTAATTCAAGGAGGTTAACAAAAATACTGCATTAAGATTTTAGGAATTAAAGCCATTCTTATTCATAGTCCCACATTTCCAGAGCCTTAATTTTTATTGAAAATTTGACTGAGCAAAAGGTGCAAGGCCAGGTAAGGTCTGTTCATTCACTATTCCACTTGGGAATAAGCAGAGAAAAGATCTGTAGATGTGTTAAACTGGCATTTGGTAGCTGTTTACTGGAACTCTCAATATGAGGTCTAAAGAGAAGTCAGTGCAAGCGAAGGAGGACATCATTAGGCTGACAAACCAAAATAAACCTATCAGAGGGAGAAAGTGAAAATACAGTACTTTCGGAGGGGCCAAATCAACAATCTGGTAAATTCTTAAAAAAGAGGAATGCACTGGGCAACTCAGCAACACTAAAAGGTCTAAAAGACCACAGAAAACAACCGAAGTGGATCATTACAAATTCATAAGAAGAACACTTGAGGAGGTTGTCAGAATGTACAATCAAGAGCCACCTTCATGAAAAAGAGTAAGTAGGCCAGATTACACTTTAGCAGTAAACAATGAATCTGCAGTATTCTTTAAAACATATATTTTGACAAATTTAACCACGATTAATTTGCACTAGATTGATGGGAAGAGAAAAGTATTGAAAGGAGAGAAACAGCTTATGACCTGTATCACAGCACCACATCATCTGTCAAACATAGTGCAGGCAATGGGGATGCATGGTTGTCAGTAGAATCGGGTCAACATATTTATTGATGATGTGACAGCTGATAGAAGCAGCAGGATGGATTTTGGCGTTTACAAGGCTGTTCTCTCTGTTTAGTGAAATACTGCAAAATTGATTAGACAGCAATTCACTGTGCAAATTGATAATTACCCAAAGCCAACTGCGAAAAGCACTCAAGAGTTTCTCAAGGCAAATAAATGCATATTCTTTAATGGGCAACCAATTTACCTGACCTAAACCCGACAGACCATGCTTTTCAGATACT
Organism: Mchenga conophoros; assembly: GCF_057382185.1. NCBI lineage: Eukaryota > Metazoa > Chordata > Actinopteri > Cichliformes > Cichlidae > Mchenga > Mchenga conophoros. Next base: position 14,883,891 of record NC_140539.1, read on the forward strand.
GCAAAAAAAAACTGAATGCAGAGAGACCCATAAACAAGCAGCAATAGAAGGAAGCTCCAGTAAAGGGCTTGCAGAGTATCTCAAGGGAGAAAACAGCATTTGGTGATGGCATTGGTTCTTGACTTCAGGCAGGCATTGACTGCAATCCCTAAACAGTTAATGAAATATTTAAAAAAACAAAACAAAAAACTAAATAACAGCCAAAGAAAAAGGGAAAATTCAAAAGCTTTACTAGGAGGTGAATCTCCAAAATGCTATACTAATCCTCATTAACAATATTAATATGTAAACATTGAAGCAGAAAGAATGCAGTTTTGCCATGATTTTCACGCAGTCTAAGTTATAGCTAGCATGCCTATTCAATCTCGCATTTGCCACCAGGTTAAGATCCATAGAAACCTTAGCTGTGGTGAGTAACATTTCCATAGTACAAATGCTATTCTGAGTGCATCCACACCTATAGTACTCTGTGCATTAGGAGTTTATAGCATGCAATATAACAACAGTCTGATCTATATGTTAATATCTATTTCTGTCCTGAGGGGCCTGTTCATTTTACAAAGTGTCTGTAGCAGGTGTAGCCCTGTCTATCTGTGACCAATGACACCAGGACACATGTCAAATAAAACTATATTACCTTTGATATATTGGCAGGATTATAAGACACGGAGCAGAGATGGACAACCATGTCAGAGGTGGAATAAAAGGTAGGAAAGAGAGTCAGAGAGGAACATGTTGGTGTTGCACTGAGAAGGGAACAAAAAGGCATGACAGGAGAGGGGCAAACACAACAGTGGCAGTTGTAAAAGGGGAATGTCTTAATTTAAAAAGAATTCTGATGGATAATAGAGGACAATGTTGAGGTAGAATGAGAAGCAAAAAATTACATAGGAGATGTGAGAGAAAAACAACTTAGAAAGGGAAGAGTGTTTTTCATATAACAGAGAAGAGTGGACAGTAGCTGTTGGACCAGAATAGTCCATCATGTTGCCTTTTTATTCAGATACACACACACACACACACACACACACACACACACACACACAGGAAAACACCCTGAGTACTTAAGGTCAAAGACTAAGTTAGACTTCTTGCATATACAATTATTTATGATTATGTCTTTAAAGAAAAGAAAAAAAAGGTATTGTCCAGCAATATATTAATTCCAATTTCAGAAAGTCGGAAGGAAAAACTCCTTTTTAACAGGAAGAAACCTACAGCAGAACCAGGCTCAGGGAGGGGCACCCATTTGCATATTATATTCATTATATTCAGCAAAATGAGTGTCAGAAAAAGTAAATCTATTCTCTCAGTGGTCTTCAGTCTTTTTTTCCAAGTAACGAGTAAAGTAAGGGGTTGCAAAAACGGTAATTAGATTACCGTTACTTTCCCGTAAGCACACTGCGTTACCGCGTTACTAAAACCGTGATTTTTTTGCGAGAATGTCTCACGACAGTGACGTAAGCGAGTGCGATTTTAGTGACAAGAGCTGTGTGCAGATCAACAATGGATCAACAATATCGAGTGCGGGAGAGAGTATGAGCCTGCAGCGTTTAAAGCGTGGAAGTACTGACCTTACTTTGAGTTTGATTCCATAAAAAGTGACAAAAACATTAGTGTCCGTTGTGCGTGGGAAGAAAACTTCTTTTTACAGCAAAAAAACCCCTAAACTTCCAAGCAAGCACCGAGTGCGCTATGACCTAATGGAAAATTCACCTAGAAACTCCCGGATTCTTCCACTGACCACTGCGGCACACCTGCACCAGGGCAAACCTCCTATGGCGTTATTTTTGTGCCACTATTCTGAGCGCACGTAAAGAAAAATTGAGCGCACGTAAAAATAATTTGCAGTTGCAAGTGTTGCATTTTGAGGCGAAATTTATTTTGAGCAAAGAAAGCTAAATTTGAGTGAACAAACTTCATTGCTGTGTGCAAAAAATGTATTTCAGTGTTTGCTATTATCCATACACACGCACAATAGCAGCCCCACTCGCTCAGTTTTTGCATTTGCGCTTGCTGGCAATGTGTTGCTTGCGTTCTCAACATTTCTGCCCGTGCGCGCTCAACTCTTTCTCTACACCGTTATATTTGTGCCACAAAACCAGCCAATCACAGACTTGGATTCAAAAAAATCTGATTGGCTGTTTTGGTCTCCAATCAGCTCGAAGTGACGAAATGCAATATTGCAGAATCTATTTCGTCCAAAACTCAAATGAGGCAGTGGCAGAGGAACACAGAGTGGCGGAGTTTGAAATATTACTCTTTCTGGGTCACAAAATAAACTTTTAAGATATTTTCATGCGTGAATGTTGCTTTGTAGTGATGGCCAAATGAAGCTTTCTGAAGCATTGAAGCTTGTATTGAAAAACGGTTCATTACTTGAAGCTTTTCAACACAGTCTTCTCTGGTGACATCTGGTGGCCAAAAATAAGAAGAGCAGCTTGAATCCACAATTAAAACCAACTGCTTCGTAATGATTGCCCACTCTACAGAATGGAATTCTGTCTGATATTGGGCCACCGTTGTGTTGCTTTAAACGTGTATTTTTTTGGGGTGACAAAAATGTTATTTATTTCTTTAATAAATAATTTTGACCAGTAAACTTTCCTTGTTTAAACATGCACCATGGTGTGGTCTTTCTTTGCTTGTGACGTCTTGATGTTGGTAAATACAATAAATGAAAAATACCACGTTACATATAATATACATATAATAATGTACAACACATTGGTCGTGTCCAAATTCATGGGCTGCATCCTACTGAGTCCGCATTTGTAGACCGATTACGTTACAGCAACGCGCCGAAGGCTGTCCAAATTTGTAGACTCCTCTGAATGCAGCCGACAAATGCGTCCTCCTTTTCCCCGAATTTGAAGGATGGGTTGGGTGTGTCCTTCGTGGCCTACCATATCCCAGAATTCATAGCGCGGCCCAGCCAAACTCCAGTTTCCAACAATGGCGGCCGCTACTAAGTTTTAAGATTACTCATACTAATTTTTCTGGGTCACAAAATAAACTTTTAACATATTTTCAGGCGAGAAAGTAGTTGTGTAAACATCAAATATCTGCTCGGTTTATCAAGATATCGCATATTTGCAAAAGTGCTTCGACGTTTTCGGAGACGTCTGCTACCCACCAGCTCCATAGCTAGCCGGGAGCTCGAGGATTACTGATGCGGCCAAGAACGGCACAACTCCCGGCACATCATTTTCAGATCACCGCGGACTGAGTTTATTAAACTCCACCGAGACAGCGGTGACGCTAATCAGAAGGCTAGACCGTCCAATTTCACGGTCGTTTACTTCCGGCCTACCCGACCTTCTGAGGTCCCGGCCCACGTAGACCGTGAAGGCCGGGTCCTCAGGAGGATGCAGCTCATGAATTTGGACACAACCATTATGGAGTATGCTTCTGCTGTGAGGTCCCGCCTCCATGTAGTTATGCAGTTAATCGCTAGATGGGTATTTTTATAAATAATATTACATTAGGGAAATTTTCCTATACATATTTTTGACCTGGGGGTAGAATTGATTGTGAACTGGAAAGGGAAAATGTTTATGAACTTGCAAATTAAAAACATGCATTTAAGGTAACCCTTTACCATTTGTATTTAACAAGAAAATTTGTTCCACTGTGCGATGGCCGAACCTGTTCCTTTTATATTTAGATAATTTCTCCTGCCTTAAGGAAAATCCCTTCACATGGAACAGAAGAGGCTGGAGTGCAGAGAAACTGGTAGAGATGCAGTTATACAGTTTAACTGGGCCCCACAAACTATCAGCTAAAGAGAATAAATAAATTAAATTGCTGCACATTTTGCAGACTAACAGTTTAAGATTATTTAAAACATAAAATGTATCTTTTTATAACATTAAATGTAAAGAGTCAAATAGAAGTCTTTCTAAAGTTATTTAATGATATTTATATTATGAAAAACAGATTTTTGACATTTTAAGTTTTTCCCGTTGTCAGATAAACACGCACAAAACAAAAGCAAACAACAAGAACACAAAGCTGGAAAACCAAGCCGATTGACCAAAATCAACTCAAAATACTTCCACACAGCAGAAACTCCTCTATTCCTCGCTTGCTCCAAATCTCTTAGTAAAAATATCAGTAGTTTGCTATCTGTCACCATCAAACACTCCACAAATCCCGCGAATGATTCGCTTCCTTATAAACCATTGAATCAGATACCAAAGCAGTTAGGTTCTAAATGAAGCTTCGGACGTCACTGATCACCTGACTCTGGCCAAACGAATAAAGCTTCGACACAGTGCTTCTGAAGTAGTGATGGGTCGTTCGCGAACGAAATGGCTCTTAGAGCCGGCTCTTTGACGTGAACGACGCGAGCCGGCTCCTTATCGCGAGCCGTCACGTGGGGTTTTTTTTTTTCTTTCTCTCAGCCTCTCTCTCGCACTTTTTTTCCGCTTCACTCTGCACGCGAGCCTTGTGCTTTACGCTGGGCAGAGGGGGAGGGGCGGTAGTTACACTCAGTAGCACAGGAACAGAGCCAGAGAGAGAGAAAGAGAGGCAGGGACAACAACATTAGAAAGGTATAGTAATCATCCACAACTATTTTCGGTTGCAGATGATAAAGGATTGAGAAAGTTTATTCATGCAGGTCCATATGACAGAGAATATGCATGTTCTTTTAGTTTTCATATTATAATTTATATTTAATTGTGTTGTGGTTTGCAGTGTTTTGTGTTCTTTTCACTTTAAATTTGTGAAAGGAAAAAGCTGAAAATTTAAATAGTTAAAACTTGAAATGTGAATAGTTGATTTTTGTATTATATGATTTATTTATTACATTTTATGTGGAGTGAATAAATAAAAGTATATTTACGGTGGCCCCTAGAGACAAAGCACATACAAACTTCAAATCACGTACGAACTCTGAAGCATGTACAAACTCCAAAACACGTAAAAACACGTACAAACTCCAAAACACGTAAAAACTCCAAAACACGTAAAAACACGTACAAACTCCAAAACACGTAAAAACTCCAAAACACGTAAAAACACGTACAAACTCCAAAGCACGTAAAAACGCCAAAACACGTAAAAACACGTACAAACTCCGAAGCACGTAAAAACTCAGAAGCACATAAAAACTCAAAACACGTACAAAAGACAACAGAAGTGCTCCAGGATGCTGGGCGCAGTGTTGAGCCTTTGTTATCTTGTGGCTACACAAGCCAGCAAGTACCAACGACCGGATTTGGTGTGTGGTAATAACAGGTAAATGAACTTTTTTTTAAATTATTTGAATATATATATGAGTGCCTGTGTATAAATACACAAACAATACACACATGCTTTCAATTGTGTAATTTAAGTGATCTAGTAGCTCTGCTTTGGAAGTTCAGTTCATGCTAGAAATGTGTTTTGGAGTTTGTACTTGTTTTGTCTCTAGGGGCCACCGCATATATTTATATATAAACATATATAAATAAAACCACTTTTTACGTTAGTAATTCCTTTTGTGCATAATTTTATATTATTGTTAATAATAAATTAATTAAAGCAACAAAACAACCTGAAGAGCCGGTTCGGAGCCGAAAGAGCCGGCTCTTTTTAGTGAGCCAAACCGAAAGAGCCGGATCTCTAAAAAGAGCCGGAAATCCCATCACTATTCTGAAGCAGTGTGTTGATTTTTTTGACACACGCACCAGAGCGTCAGCTTCAAGCAGGCCATCACTATTGCTGTGTAAACTTCAAATATCTGCTTGATTCATCAAGACATCACATGTTTGCACAAGTGCTCTAAACATTTTCAGAGATGCCTGTTACCCACCAGCTGACCGGGTGGTCACTCGGGTTAAACATAATATATAGTATATAATATATATAAGGCTGAACTGACAAAAGATCACCGACTACACCACCGGGTATTATAGGAAAAACCATAAAGCCTTTGAACTAAAACAAACGCTGTTGTGACAGTGACGTACACTGGCTTTATGGTATATATGTATGATTTGTATCACCTTCATGTTTCCTTCTCACCTCATATCCAAACCGATATCATGAGCAGCAGCTTTTACAGCTGTGGCTCCAGCAAACATCAGCTGATACTAGAAATTAATTTTAAATAAATTATAACAACAGCTTATCAAGCTTAAACGTGCTGCTGTTGTTTAGCGCAACATCCACTGGTTTCCTCTTTCTGGCACAAAGTGGGCGATAAACAAACAAGAGAGATGATCAGCTGATCATTGATCAGTTTCATGATTGAAGTAGCAACAGGAGAGAGAGGGAGAGAAAGAGAAGAAGAGGCAGCTGTGCAGCAAAGACAGAATAACTCCAGTTTTGTGTCTTTTTCATTGTAGCTGAAGTACAGGACTAATCGCGTTCCTTTCCCCCTCAATACGGATGTATTGTAATTGGTCCAGCCCACAGTTGATCATGACCAATTGGCTAATCCACCACCTTTCATTGTTTATACCGTTGCAAAATCCAAAACACGTACAAAATTCAAAACACGTACAAAATCCAAAACCCATTCAAACTCCAAAACACGTACGAACTCCAAAACATGTACGAACTCCAAAACACGTACAAACTCCAAAACACGTACAAAATCCAAAACACATGCAAACTCCAAAACACATGCAAATTCCAAAACACATGCAAAATCCAAACACGTACAAAATCCAAAACACATGCAAACTCCAAAACACGTGCAGAATCCAAAACACATGCAAACTCCAAAACACATGCAAAATCCAAAACACATGCAAATTCCAAATCACAACGGAAGTGCTCCAGGACGCTAGGGGCAGTGTTGAGCTCGATTTGCAAAATAAACGGCAAGTTTGTTGCAAACACATGGGCTGTATGGGACAGTCTAGTCTCCATCGCGCTTCCCAGGTTGCCTAGCAACCATGATACTAACCGCTGGAAACGTGTCATACAACTTTGTTTGACAGAAATGAAGAAGAACATATTTTGTTCATTTGTTTGTTTGTTTCTACAAGAGCTTTGTGAGATTTAATAAGTATCTGAGGCTGAGACCACAGGACAGTAAAACATGATTGTTGGGCTTCATTTCTGTACTGAACAGTCATTTAAGATTAGCTAGTAAATAACAATTAGCTAATGTTTTTCATGAGACTAAAGTCATATCACTTTGGTAATGTAATGTAATGCTTCTTCCCGCAGGCGATACGGTCTCTCAATCACACCACCACACAGTACTGACCCACACATACAGTTCTTACACACACTGGACATTTTGGACATTGTTTTCACTTCATTACTTAAATCACGCTGCTGTTATTGTGTATATGCTGCTGTTATTTTGTATATATTTATTTATATTTCTTCATACATTCTTATATAGTTCTATATTGTGTATTTTGTTGTACAGTTATTTTATTTTCAACTTTAATTTATATATTTTACCTTATTCTCCCAGTCAAATTTACCCTTCATTCTAATTTGTGTTGTACAGTTATTTCATTTTTAACCTTAATTTATATTTTATTCCTTCCTAGTTAAATTTACCCTTTTTAATTTTTCATATTTATTTCCTATCTTATTCATAGCCTTTTCCTTTTTTTGTTTTCTTTAGGTCACGAGCAGTTGTCCAAGCATTTCACTACATATCGTACTGTGTATGACTGTGTACGTGACAAATAAAATTTGAATTTGAATTTTTAAATATAATATGGCCAATATTATAGTTAATACATGAACATGAACTCTGTGTCAAATACTGAGCCTCAGTACAGATTCAAGTTGCAGTTATTTACATGTCTTCTCACCTAATTAAGTGTGCCTCTTGGCAGAGGCGCACTTAGTTAACTTTTGGCCCCCTAAAAACAGATTTCAAACTTCATTTGTGGTGTGTTGGCTCTCTCTAGTGGTATGTCGGGAGTGGTATGGCCTGTCTACCCGTATTTGGATTACTGTAATGACGAGAATATCAACGGCGCGCACAGCGTCGCTGCTTTAAGGAACCATTGGAATTTTTAAGGTTGCGCGAACCGTTGAATAGTTACGGTAACCGCAAGGGTGTATGCTTGGTGGAACACTCCATATCCCACAAGTCATGGCACGCCTCTACCGACTCAAACAATGGCGGCCACCATTTCGTTTTAATATGTATTTTATTAGTGTTTCTAGGTCGCAAAATAAACTTTTAAGATATTTTCAGGCGAGGATGTAGGTGTGTAAACTTCAAATATCTGCTCGTTTTATCAAGAGATCCCATATTAGCAACAGTTCTCAATTGTGGATCAGGGAAACCGAAGGCAGGAGAAGCAGGCGGCTGCCGGTCGGAGCGTGAGGTGAACTGAATTTCAGGTAAGAAGTTATGAACTGCGCACTCTATTTGTGTCAGATATAAACCGAGTTTAGGTGTAGTTTATTTTCGTTGTGTTGACTTTTTACAATAACTCGTACTGCGTGCTAGCTAGCACGACGGAGTTTCTATACAGCTGTGTGCGCGCTAAGTTACTGATGTTGAACTTTATGACATGCTCCCATGTCATTCTCTCGCCTGTTGAAACTTCAATCATGAAACTGATCAATGATCGGCTTTTCTCTCGTTTGTTTATTGTGCTAAACAACAGCAGCACGTTTAAGCTTGATCAGCTGTTGTTAGAATTCATTTGATTTTAATTTCTAGTATCAGCTGATGTTTGCTGGAGCCACAGCTGTAAAAAAGGGCTGGTCGAAACCAGGAGATGTCCTTACTGAATCATCAGAGCTGAACTGGTGATGGAGAAACAGGTTTACCTTTTAGGTGACATGAATGAGTTGAAGGGAAGTTATGAACTGTTTCTGAGAGACAAATAACACCAAGCTCCTTTTTTGGTGTAGCTGACAGCTGGTAACTGTGCAGGGGCGGATCTAGCAAAGCTTTTGCCAGGGGGCCAGGTAGGGCATTAACAGGGAAAGGGGGACACGAAGATATACTTTTCTTTCTTGCTCTCATATAAAATATTTAGCTTTTATTAAATAGTTATCTGAATCTTACAACCAAAGCTTGTATAATAATACACAAGATTGGCTGTAGACCATTGTTAATCATTCAGAACACTGTGTAAAATAACAAAAAACAAAAAGTGAATATAAAAGTGCATAAATATTTATTTTACCTGTTTGATGTGTGTGGCAGGGCGTGGTCTGCAGTGCTGCTGCAGGGGAGGTGGACCCACGGGCGTAAAGTCTGTGCTCTCTCGGCTGTTTTTTTGGTGTGTGTTGGGCTGTGCGTTGAAAAGCTACAGCTGGCTGTGTGGGTACACCAACCATGTGTGAAAAGTGGTCCATAACGTAATGCTTCAAAGCATGTTCATGCAAACATTGTCGGGTCTGCCGTGGTACAATGCGATTTCTGCTCATGAACCTCTGTGCACAGCGTCTGCAAATCGGGGCTGTACGAAGTCCCCTCATCGTTACACAAAACTGTAAGCTGTCATCTGTGAGGCGCGAGCGGTGTTTGTTTTTACCATAGTTCATGGTGGAGAATGGCTGCTCTGCTGAGTTTTGCTCTCTGTAGCCGTATGAAAGGCAAACTACACTGATTAGCAGCGGCATAGGCACTAGTGATGGGTCGTTCGCGAACGAAATGGCTCTTAGAGCCGACTCTTTGACGTGAACGACGCGAGCCGGCTCCTTATCGCGAGCCGTCACGTGGGGTTTTTTTTCTTTTTCTTTCTCTCACCCTCTCTCTCTCGCCTGCACGTGAGCCTTGTGCTTTACGCTGGGCAGAGGGGGGAGGGGCGGTAGTTACACTCAGTAGCAGGAACAGAGCCAGAGGGAGAGAGAGAGAAAGAGAGCCAGGGACAAAAACGTGACATTAGAAAGGTATAGTAATCATCCACAACTATTTTCGGTTGCAGATGATAAAGGATTCAGAAAGTTTATTCATCCAGGCCCATATGACAGAGAATATGCATGTTCTTTTTGTTTTGATATTTTAATTTATATTTAATTGGGTTGTGGTTTGCAGTGTTTTGTGTTGTTTTCACTTTAAATTTGTAAAAGGAAAAAGCTGAAAATTTAAATAGTTAAAAGTTGAAATGTGAATAGTTGATTTTTGTATTATATGATTTATTTATTACATTTTATGTGGAGTGAATAAATAAAAGTATATTTACGGTGGCCCCTACAGACAAAGCACATACAAACTTCAAATCACGTACGAACTCTGATGCATGTGCAAACTCCAAAACACGTACAAACTCCGAAGCATGTAAAAACTCAGAAGCACATAAAAACTCAAAACACGTACAAAAGACAACAGAAGTGCTCCAGGATGCTGGGCGCAGTGTGGAGCTTTTGGTATCTTGTGGCTACACAAGCCAGCAAGTACCAACAACCGGATTTGGTGTGTGGTAGTAACAGGTAAATGAACTTTTTTTTTTATTATTTGAATATATATGAGTGCCTGTGTATAAATACACAAACAATACACACATGCTTTCAATTGTGTAATTTAAGTGATCTAGTAGCTCTGCTTTGGAAGTTCAGTTCATGCTAGAAATGTTTTTCGGAGTTTGTACGTGTTTTGTCTCTAGGGGCCACCGCATATATTTATATATAAACATACCGGTATATAAATAAAACCACTTTGTTTTACGTTAGTAATTCTTTTTGTGCATAATTTTATATTATTGTTAATAATAAATTAATTAAAGCAACAAAACAACCTGAAGAGCCGGTTCGGAGCCGAAAGAGCCGGCTCTTTTTAGTGAGCCGAACCGAAAGAGCCGGATCTCTAAAAAGAGCCGGAAATCCCATCACTAATAGGCACACTTAAAATTTCTTCTGAAATTTTCGCTTTCTAGTATATATATATACACACACACAATTTAACACATATTATACATGATTCTTTAAGAAAGGAAATAAAGGCCGTGTGCCCTGTGCTTCTGTCAGGGCTCTGTGTGCGGGCAGGCGGAGAGGAGGATCCAAACGCAGGACTCAGACACTAACGTGAAACTCAAAAACCTCAGCTTTATTGCTGGTATGAAAACAAAACATGAAGTGACCACTGAAATCGGAGAACAGGAACACAGGCATAATCTGAGGGTACGACGCGACACCGAGCATGGGAAAACACAGGGCTTATATACACAGGGTAGTAACGGGAGAATCGGCAATAGCAGTTTCACGTACTTTGATAACGAGTCGGCATGCAAAGTAGAACAGTGCAACCACCCTGCCCCAGTTAAATATTCCATCTGAAAAGATCTCAGAGGCCACTCTCATAAAAACCTTTCTTGTGGGACAAAGCGAAGAGTTATTTATCATTCTAGGGAAAAAGATTGAATAATGGTAAGCAAATAATTTAGTTATTACAGTTATAGTTGAACAAACATGCATATCATAATACTCCACGCCTTTAAAGTTGCCTGAAGAGGCACACAGACAAGTTACCAACCTTTGGAGCTCTACATTTCCATCCAGCTCGTCTCCAATATGCTGCAGGCACTGAGCAAGCTTCTTATGTTTTGGGTCAGTCAGCTGGCTTCCATCAAGCTGTTCTCTCGTCACTGCACTATTGCCATCTCTTTGCCTCTGAACTCGCTCATAGATGAAACTATACAGCACAAATACACAACAGTAAGCCATCTTACACTTTCTCTAGTTCAACAGCAAGAAACCAAAGTGAAGGGGTTAAGATGACCTGGTTACCTAAGCTGGTTGTCATCATTGAACCTTGGCACATTAGCACTTTCAAAATGGACTGTTACTTATATATAGCACTTTACTACTCTCTTTGAGTGTCGAATGTGTTTTCTTACAACAAGCCTCGTTCACATATGATACATATTTTCTCTGTGCCAAAGCACTTTTAACCCAGCATTAGGACACTAGCACTCTGACGGATGTGCCAAGGTCAACATGAGATTCACTATTTATGTTGACATGCAACCTAGAAGATCAAACAAACAGCTTTGCAATTGGTAGGTGATCAGCTCTTCCTTCTGAAACAAGTCAACAAAGGCACTCAAACTCCTTACACCCAACCCCTTATATCAAGTTGATTTCCTTCACAAAAATGATATATTCCACATATAACTGCTACCCAAGAGTGTAGTGTGTACTCACTCCTGTAACAAAATAGTTCCGACTTCCAGTATCTGATCTCCGGAATTCCATGAAAGACAAAGGTAGACACTCATTAGATGACTCAAATGCTGATAAATAAGCATTGCGCCAAATTATTATGAGATCACTTTAGATGACAGAAAAATTATACGTCAATTCTCAGTTTCATCGTACGTATTTTTTTTCGTAACAATTAGTTTAAACACGTTTTTAAAACTATTGTTTTTGTAAATTATTTATATCTCCTGTTGAACTCAACTCTAGACACCTGTTTGTCCGTAACATATACAAAGGCAATACATCAAATCTGGTGTTAGTTATTTAGTTGATAGTATTAATTTAAGTTAATTCACGTTAAAAACTGCCGTAACTGCCCAGTCAACACACATATGTGGGGCCCAAATAGGGAGCAGCAGGGCTAATATTTGGGGCCCACTTGGGAAACCCAACTGGGGTCCAGCTAATTTTGTCCTCAGTTTCCATGGTGGCCCCAAATGTGTTTGCCCACATAGGTTAATGACGGGCCCTGGATGGGCCCCAAATCCGGCCCAGCGAATAAACAAGTGTGGGACCCAGATGGGTAGAAGTGGGTCTGATAGTTGGGGCCCACTTGGGTTACCCACCTGGGACCCAGCTACTTTTTCCTCAGTTTTCATGGTGGCCCCAAGTGTGTTTGCCCAGATGGGTTAATGATGGGCCCCGGATGGGTCCCAAATCAGGCCCAGCCAACAAACGAGTGTGAGGCCCAGATGGGTAGAAGCAGGTCTGATATTTGGGGCCCACCTGGGTTACCCACCTGGGACCCAGCTACTTTTGTCCTCAGTTTCCATGGCGGCCCCAAGTGTGTTTGCCCAGATGGGTTAATGGCGGGCCCTGGATGGGCCCCAAATCAGGCCCAGCCAATAAACAAGTGTGGGACCCAGATGGGTAGAAGCGGGTCTGATATTTGGGGCCCACCTGGGTTACCCACCTGGGACCCAGCTACTTTTTCCTCAGTTTCCATGGTGGCCCCAAATGTGTTTGCCCAGATGGGTTAATGATGGGCCCCAAATCAGATCCAACCAAAAAAACATGTGTGGGGCCCATATGCATAGAAGCGGGTCTGATATTTGGGGCCCACCTGGGACCCAGCTACCTTTGTCCTCAGCTTCCATGGTGGCCCCAAATGTGTTTGCCCAGATGGGTTAATGATGGGCCCCAAATCAGATCCAACCAAAAAAAACATGTGTGGGGCCCATATGCATAGAAGCGGGTCTGATATTTGGGGCCCCCCTGGGTTACCCACCTGGGACCCAGCTACTTTTGTCCTCAGTTTCCATGGTGACCCCAAATGTGTTTGCCCAGATGGGTTAATAATGGGCCCCAAACCAGATCCAATCAAAAAAACACGTGTGGGGCCCATATGCATAGAAGTGGGTCTGATATTTGGGGCCCACACGGGTTACCCACCTGGGACCCAGCTATTTTTGTCCTCCATTTCCATGGTGGCCCCAAGTGTGCTTGCCCAGATGGGATTTTGGATAATACAGTAAGCTAAAATTTAAATCACCTGTACAACAAAGTCAGTTTATCGTTTTTATTAATACTGATTAATATGAAATTTTAAAACAGTATGCAGTATAACAGTAATTTTTTATATACTATACAAATATTTTTTTTTGTTTAGAGAACATGTTGACAAAAAAGGTCCCTAGTATACACAAAACAATAACAAATCAATGTTATACAGTTTAAAAGAAAAAGAAATGCACTGAAACACAGCTTCTCACTCATTCACTGATCCATTGGTCCTGAAAAAAAGTGCACTTTTTCACAAATAACATCAGATTTGCAATACTACTGGAGTTGTTTTGAAAGTTATGCTGAACAAGTTGTTTGACCTCCTACATTGAACTCTTTGAAGACCATGAGTATCCATGGTAACAGAAAAGCTATTTACAAAAGGATTAACCAAGTAGACACTCAAAAATCAAATTAAAAGACATCTACATAGTTACATTGATAAGTGTTGTGGGGTGTCTCAGTGATGGACAAAGCTTAGAACAGGCACGTGGTTAACCAGTTGCATGGTGCAGAAACAATCACCTCATAGTAAACACAAAACAGAATGGATGATTGTGGATTTCAGGGGGAACAGGAGTAAACAAAGCACGGTTTACATGCTGAGAGACGAGGGAGAAGACTGGAAATGTAACAACGACTACATCTACCAAGGAGAGAACAGATTCTACTTCTTGAGGTGTGTGCTGGATGGGCACCGAAGATTTTCATGTAAAACAAAAATAGGGCCATCAGATAAAGTTTGGGAACTACTACTTTAATGTCTGCACCAAGATGTGGAATATCTTCTACAAGTCTCTTGTGGAAATTCCAATCTGCTTCCCAGCCATTTGTTAGGGCAGCAGTATCAGAGTCTGTGAGTTTGAAGTCACACTGGTGACACACTGGTAAAGAAGGCTGGCGCTGGAGTTCCTGGAGCTGATTGTGCAAGGAAGAATATTGCACAAACTGCTAAACATAACTGGAAATTGAGGAACCAAAAAATGGTTTAGTGAGAGCCGTCTTCAAGTATGCTGCAAACCAGAGAGAAATATGTGGTCATTCCTGGCAGCAGCCATCACCCTCCAGAACAACCTGAGCTGATGAGCCCCCCCCCCAAAAAAAACAACCCAAACATAATTTCCCTCAATAATAAAGTATTTCTAATTAATTTCATCTCCACAGTCTATCTAAACCGAGTCACTAAGGTATACCTCTCTTGCACGCGACACTGTGCCCTTGCTAGGGCTGCTCGATTATGGCAAAAATGATAATCACGATTATTTTCACTGGAATTGAGATCTCGATTATTTGACGATATTTATTTAACCCTTTAAGACCTACTATAGAACTAAGTCCGCCAGAGCTTATATTATTTTTTTACATGTTGTAGTGCCATTTGTGGGAGCATTTTAATTTGCTATGCAACTGTTATAGCCCATATTTTAATAATATGTATGCATTAAGTCCATAGTAACTACATTAATTGCAAAAAAGTGCAATAAACTACAAAAAAAATTGAAAATCATTTTTGTTTTTTTTACATATATTTCTACTTGGAGAAATTTAAGAGGCTTATCCCTCAAAACTTTAAATACAAAAAAGTTGCAAAAAATAGTTTACAACAACAGGAAATTTATTTTGAGTGTCTTCATAGTTTTATTTTGGAGATACAGCAATTTTTATATACTGCAGGAAAAACGAAAAAACAATCCTATGATGCAAATTTGCAAAGAAAACAGCATGTGCATCAAAATAAACTATTTCCAGCAGTGCAATTCGAGTTCTAAGCATCTCAGAAACTATTCAGAAAAGTCAAACATGACCAGTATAGGCTTTTAAGGCCTACGAGTAAAAAATGACGTCACTTCCGGTTTCGGGCAGGAAATGGCGGATATGCGGTAGTTCGCGCTGACCTCTGTTTCAATGTGGGAAGTGTTACGAATAGCTGATCGGATCGGCAAAGCGTGTTTCTGGAATATTGTGTTTTTGTTGCTGCAAGCGCTTTTTATGCAGTTTTTGCAAAGCTTTATGTGGAAGGAAACCGTGACCGAGGACAAGCTGATGGCATCAGATGTAAGTACAACTCCTCCGGGTTATTGCGCTAGCTTACACGGTTCCGGTCCTACAGGGATTTAAAAATAGTTACACAAAACGGAGCGTGCTGCTCGACCGGCTTTAAAGGGTTAACAATGACTTTAAAAAATAATATAAAATAGTGTGCAACACCACTGAAGTTTTTTTTTTACCTCTCTTTTCAGCCAACGGCAGTCACTCTCTCCTCTCCAAATAACTTCTGCTTAGCTTTCCGAGCTTCCCTCGGGTCCTCTTAATCAGCGGTCTCCAACCTTTTTTGCGCCACGGACCAGTTTATGCCCGACAATATTTTCACGGACCGGCCTTTAAGGTGTCGCGGATAAATGAGGGAGGGGCTAATAATCGGCTCCGTCATTTTTAATGATCGTTGAAAGCCCAGATCGTAATCGTGATTAAAATTCGATTAATTGAGCAGCCCTAGCCCTTGCCATGCGATTTCCTCCTCTATCTCTTGTACCAATAAACCACTTAGATGCTGCCTTTTCTGCCTCTTTTCTGGTAATCTGGCTTGTAAGAGCATTTTTTTTCAAGCTGCCTGTAAAGCACAGATATTGACCACAAGAAAGTGAGACTTTATTACTGAATCTAGACACAGCTGTAATTCTCTTTTTTTTGTTACATACTTATATTTATACTGTGACACAGCATAAGATGTCACATAAATGTTGAACCAAAGTATAAAAACCTTAAGTCAGTGATTAAATTGATTGGAAGACTGACTACAGCTGAAGTGAGCATCTGTTATTCAAACATCAACAAAATATCTTACAAACTAATGAGCTTACCATATAGCACTTCAAAAATTTTAAGCCCTCGAAATTCCCGCTTTCCATGGTGCCCAACGAAGTTATATTGCCTGGATAGAGCATTGTCCATAATGAAAGCCATCATTCTTCTGGTGGCTTCATCAACAGTGCTCCCTCCGATCTCTGCCACAACAGCAACCTTAGGACACACAAGGACAATAATTTTACTGACAGTAGTACCATCAGTCACACCTAAAAGAAAACCTGCATAGCTACACAGTAATTAGGCTTAAATGCAAAGAGCTAAATGACTGATCCACCAAAAGTATTTTCTTAAGGTTTGGCGTGGCACAACTTGTAAAGTACAACTTATTTTATTTTCAAAAACAGCAACTTTTGTGAAGCTCACCTTCCACTACTTCATTGAACTGACCATGTTTGAACAAACACCAACTTTCCTTGATCATGGTAAATGGCCTGTATTTATATAGCGCTTTACTAGTCCCTAAGGACCCCAAAGCGCTTTACATATCCAGTCATCCACCCATTCACACACGCATTCACACACTGGTGATGGCAAGCTACATTGTAGCCACAGCCACCCTGGGGCGCACTGACAGAGGCGAGGCTGCCGGACACTGGCGCCACTGGGCCCTCTGACCACCACCAGTAGGCAACGGGTTAAGTGTCTTACCCAAGGACACAATGACCGAGACTGTCCAAGACGGGGCTCGAACCGGCAACCTTCCGATTACAAGGCGAACTCCCAACTCTTGAGCCACGATCGCCCGTCATAACTGCTAGCATAAAACGCAGATTGAGGCATTAATCAATGACTATTGTTATTACATCATTATTATTTACCACTTCTTTCAGGAAGACAGGGTCTATCAGTTTTTGCTCCAATACTTCCACGTCTGCGACTGTCCGGAGAGGAAAAACAGCACCCTCGGGTAATACTGCAGCAACTGGTCCATCACGTTGTTTGAGGAGAGACTGTAGCATTCGACTTTGGATCCTCTGAGTCTCCTTAATGTCTTCCAGGAGGGTTAGAACACGTACAAACATGCTGGTATTGGTGGCTTGTACAAGTTGTCTTGGAACTGGTTGTGAAACCACAGGTGAAGGAGTTGAGGGTGGTGGTAGCTGAACAAATGGATGAGTGATGTTCTGGTGGGGAGTTTCACTTGAATGTCTATTCTCCATTGCTGATGGTGATGAGGTCTCTGGCTGTTCCGCAGCGTTGTCCCAATCCTCATCCGAGCTTGACTGGATCACTGGCCTTAAAATGAATTTTAAAAAATATTAAAAAACCCCACAAACAATTTAGTTACTGGTTAGTCCTACAAACTAAAAATATTAATGTATAGTCCGGCATCAAAAGGAGTCTAAAACTGATTTTTAAAAGTCAAAAAGTTACAAAGTGCTATTTTAAGATCATATCTAAATCTGGTGAGCAGCAATGGTCTGCTAAAGACACTGTCAATTTTTTTTTTGTTTTTCTTATAATCACCACGATAAATTGTTGCTTTTAAGGCGTTTTTAAGAAACATAATTACCTCCTTTTCCGCTTCCCTTTTCCCAATCTGCTTCCAGAATCCGACTCAGTCTGCAGATCAGAGGTTGCTTCAGACCTCCGCAGTTTCACCCTGGCATTTTCATAGTTTTCTGTAAATTTTTGACATACATCAACAAAATGTTGTTAGTGAAATTACAGGGAAATTTTTTGTTCTGTCTTTAATGACAGAATATTTGGTAGCAATAAATAAAAATGCTTCTTACCAGCTTTCCCCAAGATGTGAACTCTGTACTGTGACCAGTTTGTATCTGGAGTAACTCCATCCTTTACAGCCTTATTGATATTGACTCTCCCTGGTGGCCAGAAACAAGAATCTTCCGCTGGTCCTGTAAACCACTTGCAAGGAATTATGGATACACCTCCACCATCCAGAAAATCAACAACTGCAAATGGTAGCATGCTGGTGAGAAAGCAAAAAGAAGCCAACTAGTACAGCAGTGGCAATGCCATATATCCAGACTTCACTGGCAAAAGCACCATTTTCTGTTTTAATTCATCAAGTAATACAAGATGCATTTGTTTAGACAGATTTGAAACAAAGTAAATTCCAAGGCATGTTGAGTCCAATGGATAGCTGAAAAAGGCATTACAGTTTTCAAAGATAGATATTTTTCTTTAGATATTTAGAAGTCAATGTGGGCAAAGATCTACTTCTATATAATAAGCTCTAGTACATCAATCTTTATTATTTTCAGCTCATGATTTATTTCCATTTTTCAGCAAAGCAGCCTTTGAACTATACACAGCACCTGCAAAGGGAGTTTTTCCTTCCCATTGTCACCAAAGTGCTTGCTCATAGGGGGTCATATGATTGTTGGATTTTTCTCTGTATGTATTATTGTAGGGTCTACCTTACAGTATAAAACACCTTGAGGCGACTGATGTTGTGATTTAGTGCCGTATAAATAAAACTGAATTGAATTGAACCATCTCACAAGCTTACTCACAATTAGGGGTAGGTTTCAATAACTGATTTTCCGATTAAAATCGATTTTAGTTTGAATTAAGTGCTATGGATTCATTAAAATCCTGAATTGACTTTTAAATTTAAATGTACTTTGCCAGAAACGCCAGAATCTCAGGCTACGTCCACACGAACACGGGTATGTTTGAAAACGCAGATAGTTTCTATGCGTTTGGGCCTTTCCTCCACATGTAAACGGCGTTTTGGGTCACTGAAAACAGAGATTTTTAAAAACTCCTGCCAGGGTGGAGATTTTCGAAAACTCAGTTTTTGTGTTTAAGTATGGATGAGGAAAACGCAGATTTAGTCACGCAACGTCAAAGATGTGTGCCGTTTTTGACGTCACGCTGTGCGCCACGTTATTGTTTACATGAGATTAATTTCTACAATAAATAAATACTGTTGCTGTTAATCTTACCATCTGCAGTGTTTACATGCTTACATATACACATGCAGTTACTGTCCCTGCATTTAGAAAGACAGAGGCGTCAGAGTGAACTTCTGCATTGAACACAGACGCTCTCACAACCCAAAATCCCGACATCAGTTTTGAATAAATGTTTTTTTTTTTTAAATTAAACTACTTATGCTGTATGCATTTTGTTCATTCCTAAGTTGCGAGTCTACATCAGCCAAAATATTGTCTTTAGCTAATAACATTTGAAATGATGAAGGCACTTGAAAAGTAACACAAAATTAGCTGCCTTTTCAGAAAAATACAAAAACTTTTCAGAAGTACTTAAAGTTTTGTGAGGGCACAAAACCCTGTTTACTCTTTCCCTCCTAGGCTTCTAGACTTCTGATTGGCCAACATTTAGTTTTTAGCATTTACATGTGGACGGAGATATTTGTTCAAAACTGCACGTGTGGACTGGACTTTTTGTTTGTTTGTTTGTTTGTGTTTAAACAAAAAGGTAAAATCTCTGTTTTCAAAAAGACCCCTGTACGTGTGGACATACAGTGGGGTAAAAAAGTATTTAGTCATCCACCGATTGTGCAAGTTCCCCCACTTAAAATGATGACAGAGGTCAGTAATTTGCACCAGAGGTACACTTCAACTGTGAGAGACAGAATGTGGAAAAAAAAATCCATGAATCCACATGGTAGGATTTGTAAAGAATTTATTCGTAAATCAGGGTGGAAAATAAGTATTTGGTCAATAATAAAAATACAACTCAATACTTTGTAACATAACCTTTGTTGGTAATAACAGAGGTCAAATGTTTACTATAGGTCTTTACCAGGTTTGCACACACAGTAGCTGGTATTTTGGCCCATTCCTCCATGCAGATCTTCTCGAGAGCAGTGATGTTTTGGGGCTGTCGCCGAGCAACACGGACTTTCAACTCCCGCCACAAATTTTCTATGGGGTTGAGGTCTGGAGACTGGCTAGGCCACTCCACGACTTTCAAATGCTTCTTACGGAGCCACTCCTTTGTTGCCCGGGCGGTGTGTTTTGGATCATTGTCATGTTGGAAGACCCAGCCTCGTTTCATCTTCAAAGTTCTCACTGATGGAAGGAGGTTTTGGCTCAAAATCTCACGATACATGGCCCCATTCATTCTGTCCTTAACACGGATCAGTCGTCCTGTCCCCTTGGCAGAAAAACAGCCCCATAGCATGATGCTTCCACCCCCATGCTTCACAGTAGGTATGGTGTTCTTGGGATGCAACTCAGTATTCTTCTTCCTCCAAACACGACGAGTTGAGTTTATACCAAAAAGTTCTACTTTGGTTTCATCTGACCACATGACATTCTCCCAATCCTCTGCTGTATCATCCATGTGCTCTCTGGCAAACTTCAGACGGGCCTGGACATGCACTGGCTTCAGCAGCGGAACACGTCTGGCACTGCGGGATTTGATTCCCTGCCGTTGTAGTGTGTTACTGATGGTGACCTTTGTTACTTTGGTCCCAGCTCTCTGCAGGTCATTCACCAGGTCCCCCCGTGTGGTTCTGGGATCTTAGCTCACCGTTCTCATGATCATTTTGACCCCACGGGATGAGATCTTGCGTGGAGCCCCAGATCGAGGGAGATTATCAGTGGTCTTTCTGATGATTGCTCCCACAGTTGATTTTTTCACACCAAGCTGCTTGCCTATTGTAGATTCACTCTTCCCAGTCTGGAACAAATCAACAACACCTCAAATCAAGAACACCTATATTTTATTTGCTTTTTCTGGAAAAATGAGAACAATGGCAAGAAAAATGATGATGTCTTCTACAGAAATAGAGTGCTCACTGATCTGCCTCTCTGACTGCTGTGCATGCTCCTAACACAGGGACAAAAACTGAGGAATGAAGCTAATAAAGACAACACCAAAGCAGTTTTGGTTGCTCTGATAGTGAAAATACCCTCCCGTATTCCTCTTAAAAAATTAGAACTTTGTTAATTTGGTCTAATACAGTCCTTTATTAATACTAATCATAGAGAAAAACCAAGATAATGTTTAAGTACAACTTGATGTTAAGTACACGCAGTAATTAATTTTGGTGCTAGTTAAGCAGTATACAGGACACCAGACAATGCTTTCAAACTGTGAAAATTGGCTAAATCCAACATTACGTAAAAATTTCAACTAGCTTAGCCTTGCTTGAGTGCTAGGAAAAAGTTCGCCAGCACTTGTGCCATACATTACTTTGCAGCATCATAACTTTGTAAACATTTCATTTATACTCATTCAAATTAAGTCAAAAAAGTTCTTACCCTTAGTGCAGATAAGTCCGTAGCTCAAAGATTAGTGATGTGCGATACCACTGATTTCCTTTCCGATCCGATACCAAGTAATATTCAGGGTGGTATCGACGATACTGATCCGATACCGAAATTATAGCATCATAATGATTACAGGACATCAGATTACTTGTTCTTATCACTTAATACATTCATAATACATTCATAATCTTCATACATTCTTATATATTTCTATACTGTGTATTTTGTTGTACAGTTATTTTATTTTCAACTTTAATTTATATATTTTATCTTGTTCTTTCCCAGTTAAATTTACCCTTCATTCTAATTTGTTGTTTTACAGTTATTTCATTTTTAACTTTCATTTTTATATTTTATTTTATTCCTTCCTAGTTAAATTGACCCTTTTTAATTTTCATATTTATTTCCTATCTTATTCATAGCCTTTTTTTTTTCTTTAGGTCACGAGCAGTTGTGTAAGCATTTCACTGCATATCATACTGTGTATGACTGTGTATGTGACAAATAAAATTTGAATTTGAATTTAATAATGTAGGATTCATCATATAGAAATAAAAAAAAAATGAAGTTGTGCGCTATTTGAAATGTTGCCTGCCTGCAGCACTAAAGGACCCGTGAGAGACGTCTGTCTCGCCCTAGCAGCACCTGTCCCTCTCCTCCTCTTCAGTTCATCTCAACATACTGTAACAGCCGTTATGGTGTGGTGTCCCTTTAAGACACCCAAGTCGAGGGTTGATGGTGTCATCAGTGTGTGCCACTGCTCTCTCGCTCTCTCTCTCTGTGATTATGAGGACACGTGCCTTCACGCTCGTGCTTAACGAGGGACGGACTTATGTTTTCTTTTCGAGACCCTTTTTTTTGTTTTGTTTGCAGCGCTTGGGTTGTATGAACGCTGGGCATTTTGTTGTTGAGCCGCAGCCGTTCAGCCGGTCTTTTATACGGTTGCTGAAGAATGCGTATTAAAGAACCACCGTGGATTACTGATACCAGTGTGGGTGTGTATCCTTCCGCCTAGCCTGCTAGGTGTTTTGCCGCCTCTTCTCAACCACACAAAACAACCCAACGTTACAATACGCTCGTCATATTCTGTGATATGGTTTACTCTGAGGTGTTTGACAAGGTTAGTGATTTTGCCACAATTGTGGCATACATGCCAACCCTCCCAATTTTTCCGGGAGAATCCCAAATTTCAGTGCCCCTCCCGAAAATCTCCCTTAGCCACCATTCTCCCGGATTTCTCCCGATTTTCCACCCGGACAACAAAATTGAAAAACCATATCGCAGAATTCATAGCGCGGCCCAGCCAATTCCAGTTTCCAACAACGGCGGCAGCGACTTAGTTTTAATATTAGTCTTATTTGTCTTTCTGGGTCGCAAAAAAACTTTTAACATGTTTTCAGGTGAGAATGTAGCTGTGTAAACTTCAAATATCTGAGCTGACTCACACATTGTTTTCAAACCCCCGTGGTCTTTCACTACTCGGGTTAAACATAAGTCACTTTGATAACTTAAAAATGTTATTGTTTGGCTTTTTCAGTGTTTTATTTGTTCGTGAGTAAATCGGTTTGGATGAGATTAAAGTTATTAGATTAGATTAAATAAAATTTAACTTTATTAATCCCTCGGGAGGGTTCCTCCGGGGTTTTCACACAGCTGAATAAACGCCAAACAGAAAACTAATTAAACAAAGTGAAACGGTCGAGAGTTTACGTCAGTGCCCAGTTATATTTTAGATAGCAAGGAGCAGACGGCAGAGTTTCACTCCACCGAGGGAGCTCGTGACCTACTACCCAGCTTTCTTTAGACCGCGAAGGCCGGGTCCTCAGGTAGAAGCAGCCTCTGAATTTGGACACCCCGCTGTTTCCGGACATTTAACGTATTTTATCCGATAAATAAACACTGTAAAATGTATTTATCCCCCCCCAACAGCCCTTTTGAATATCTCCATAGTGTGGCCACAACACCTCATGTTTTTGCCACATGTATCACAAACCACGTCTCAGCTTTTGTGGAGGTAAAATACGTTCGCACATGACTCCAATTATGCTCAGCCATTGTTGTGAGTGCGCGCGCCAAGGGGCTGCGAGACATTTATACAGCCGTATTACGCACATGACTATGAAAGGCGGAAGAGAAAGTAGTTCCTTTGAATGTAGACAATCCGAATGTTATAGTTTCTTTCCACTGTGTTCCTGTTAATGATAAACTACAAATTTACTCTAAATTACTAAAATATCGATATTCTAATGTGAGAATCGATTCTAGAACATAAATGATTGGTATCGGAGGAATCGATATTTCAGGATCGATCCGCACATCACTATCAAAGATGCACTTAATCCAAAAATTGCCAGCTTAACTGTCAGCTTTGTCCAAGGGCGCGAAATGAAGAATGTTCCAGAATGGGGGTGACGGGTTTAAGAAAACCTCGTGATATTTCATTAAATAACGCGAGATTTCGAAAAGCACTCCTACATAGAGTGAATTTTTTTTCCCATTTAAATGTAAAACCATTTATTTTATTTTATTAAGCGTCTTTATTAAGTCACATCTGTTCTTTGTGTTTCACTTATATTAATATGTTTTATATGTATATTTTGTTATTAATTAAATATACATATGCTGCCTCTGGCATAATTTATTATCAGTTATTTCATCTTAATTCATGTTTATATTTACACATGACTAATAATTATACTTACCTAAGGTCGTTAAACTCAGTTGCCTGTTCATGCAACTTCCCATATATTACCCATATGGTGCCCATAGAACATAGCCCATCTGGGCTGTCTCAGATGGGTCCTACTTGGTTAACCCAGGTGGGTCCCAGATGGATGCCCATTGTAAGCCCATCCCCACTTGGAACCCCCATAGCCCATGTGGGGCCCACATACTGGTGTTTACTGGGTGAGGAAATTTGCCATTTTTTTAATGTCAAACGGATGCTGTTTCCAAATGTGTACCTTTCGCTTTTGGTCAAACGCGTTTGCTTACTCTTTGTAACGCGAACATCTACACAACGCAGTGCTAACGCAAAGCTAACGTTTAGCTACTTTTGCTAAGCTAAGCCCTATCCATGTTAACGATACACTTAGCAAGCAATAAAGCAGCAAACTGAATGTTAACTGTTAAAGCGCCACATTATCTGTGTCTATTGGACTCCCACCGACTCTGTCAGAGTCGAAATATATGTATTTTATTTGTTGATGATAGCTGCTACTACCTTGATCGCATCCTCCTGGGTGTGATGCCATCTTGTTTTCTGTTTGGGTCGTTTCTGGTTCCCGTGCAATCACGTGATAACAGTTATTTGTTCGTACCAGTGGGCGGCACTTGTCACCCTCACTTTTTCACCCTCTAGTTTAATTTACAAATATACAAATAGAACTATAGGCAACAGAAATAGGGAAAAACTATAATGTCCCCTACCGAACGTAAAGTGGTACGATAACTCTGTAATTTTAGTCCAAAAAAAGTCTGTTATATCTTTTTTTAGCCTCGCCTAAATGAACGTCATTTCCCGTACCTCGGTGTCTTCCGTCCGTCGCGCGCATACACAGGCCTCTTTACGACTCGGCTGGCAAAGATGGCGGATGCACAAGTATGTTCGGCAAAACGGCGTGGTGACTTTAAATCGACATATTTACACTTTAATAAACCTTTTACTCATCTAGAATTAAGTATATGTCATTATAGTGTTCTTATATTTGTTCCTGAGTCACTTCAAACTACATTTACGCGCTTATAGTCAACATTTTTTGCTCCTCTGTACTCCCTCGTGCAGCACTCAAGTAGCCGGAATGGTAGCTTGGTTAGCTTAGCGTGCTATTACTTACCATTCCCTGTTGATACGGCTTCCACTCTTTGCATGTTGTGCGTGTTAAGTCTTAGCGTGTAGGCACGTCTTCTGTAACTTGTTAGGCTGCATGTCATATTAACCACATATATTTATATATAAACATATATAAATAAAACCACTTTTTTTTTACGTTAGTAATTCCTTTTGTGCATAATTTTATATTACTGTTAATAATAAATTAATTAAAGCAACAAAACAACCTGAAGAGCCGGTTCGGAGCAGAAAGAGCCGGCTCTTTTTAGTGAGCCGAACCGAAAGAGCCGGATCTCTAAAAAGAGCCGGAAATCCCATCACTAGTCCTAAGCATCCCAGAAACGATACAGAAAGTCATAAAGTCAAACATAACTTTTATAAACACCAGTGTAGGCTCATGAGGCCCTGATGGTAAAAAACTACATTTCCACGAAAATGACGTCACTTCCGGTTTCGGGCAGGTCATGGTGGACATGCGAGAGTTCGCGCTGACGTCTATTCCAACGTAGGAAGTGTTATGAACAGCTGATCGGATTGGCAAAGCGTGTTTCTGGAATATTATGTTTTTGTTATTTTTGAAATACACCAATTTTTATATACTGCAGGAAAAACGAAAATAAATATTATAATGCAAATTTGCAAAAAAAACAACATATGCATCAAAATAAACTATTTCCAGCAGTGCAATATGAGTCCTAAGCATCCCAGAAATGACACAGAAAGTCATAAACTCAAACATAACTTTTAAAAACACCACTATAGGCTCATAAGGCCCTGATGGTAAAATACTATATTTCCGCAAAATGACGTCACTTCCGGTTTCGGGCAGGACATGGAGGACATGCGATAGATCGCGCTGATGGACGTAGGAAGTGTTACAAACAGCTGATCGGATCGGCAAAGCGCGTTTCTGGAATATTATGTTTTTGTTGCTGCAAGTGCTTTTTATCCAGTTTTTGCAAAGCTATATGTGGAAGGAAACTGTGACTTAGGACAAGCTGATGGCATAAGATGTAAGTACAACTCCTCCGGTTTCATATGCAAAAAAAATTATTGCGCTAGCTTACGTGGTTGCAGAGCTACCGGGATTTAAAAATAGTTGCGCAAAACAGAGCGTGCCACCTCCCACCGGCTTTAAAGGGTTAAAGTCCGTTTGGCTCGACACCACCGAACAGAGGCAGCAATATAACATATCTAACATTAACAGTGCAGTGAATCCTGCTTGTGCCGTGATATTCAGGACTGCAAACCGAGCAGCATCACTGACTTTCAGTTTGTTGTGTTTGTGAAATATATGACTGACTTTAATTATTCACAAAATCATCACATTCTCTGTAAGATTAAAGTCAACTATTGAACGGGCGTATATTTTGAAGTAAAGGCCTTAAAACCAAGTTAGTACAAACATCACTAATGTCACATAACTTTCCCGACATGTGGCCAACAGTAATGTTTTAATATTCTTCATTATAAAAACATTTGCGCATAAATAAGTGACATAATATTCAGTACTTACTTCTGAAAGTTTACTCTTCGTCCGCTCCACTTCCGCCGTTTTTTTTGGGTTTTTTTCGACAAAATTATCCACACCACTGCCGCGCTATGAAGTCTGGGATATGTCGGGCCATGAAGGCTACACCGACCCATCCTTAAAATTCAGGGAAATTAAGGACGCATTTGAGGGACGCATTTCGAGCAGCCTTTGAATTGGGACAGCCTTTGTTGTATCGCTGTGACGTAATCGGCTTAAAATGAAGACCCCAAAATCCGGTCATTGGTACTTCCTGGCTTGTGTAGTTACTGGGTAACAAAAGCTCAACACTGCCCCTAGTGTCCTGGAGCACTTCTGTTGTGTTTTGGAATTTGCATGTGTTTTGGATTTTGCATGTGTTTTGCAGTTTGCATGTGTTTTGGATTCTGCACGTGTTTTGGAGTTTGCATGTGTTTTGGATTTTGTACGTGTTTGGATTTTGCATGTGTTTTGGAATTTGCATGTGTTTTGGAGTTTGCATGTGTTTTGGAGTTTGTACGTGTTTTGGATTTTTCATGTGTTTTGGAGTTTGCACGTGTTTTGGATTTTGTACGTGTTTGGATTTTGCATGTGTTTTGGAATTTGCATGTGTTTTGGATTTTGCATGTGTTTTGGAGTTTGTACGTGCTTTGTCTCTAGGGGCCACCGTAAATATGTGACGTCTTGATGAATCGAGCAGATATTTGAAGTTTACACAGCACCATTCACGCATGAAAATATCTTAAAAGTTTATTTTGTGACCCAGAAAGAGTAATATTTCAAACTCCGCCACTCTGTGTTCCTCCACCACTGCCTCCTTTAGTGATGCGCGAATCATGAACGAATCGTTCAATACTCGAGAATCACTTTACTGACTCATGAATCACGATTCACGAGCCCAACTGACTCACTGACTCATCCCTGTTGATAATATATCTAGCTAATAATTAAAATTGTGGAGAAAAACACAACATCCAGTATCTTAACAAAAACATTTCTGCTCTGAACTGGAAGAAAAAACCCTGAGTAGAAGCTCACATCAAGACAATAGCTCCTCAGTTCACAGTAGCATCGATCTGCTAACATGCTAACAGCACATTTCAGACCGCTAGTCTTTGATTTTATTTATTTTCTGCTGTGTTTTACTTGCATCTATTTGAAGGAGTGAGTGTAAACACAAAATATTTTTTTATTTTATGTGCTGGAATGTGCAGGTTTAAATAGGTTTAAATGTTAAACAAATTTCTTCCAGTCAGAGAATGTTGCATATAATTACATTTTTTAAAAGATTAAAACTAATAAAACAAGTTTTATCACCTATTCAGGTTGTAATTCGTGTTTGTAAAAAGTAACTAAGTAATTAATTACTTTTGAAAATAAGTAATCAGTAAAGTAACTGGATTACTTTTTGGGGGAAGTAATTAGTTACTGATTACTTTTTTCAAGTAACTTGACCAACACTGGTGGTCTTAATGCATCATACACAAGTATAGATGAAAGTATACTTTGGAACTGACAGAAGAACAGACGTTGATCTTATAAGCACAAGAACATTTGTGGCTGGAACTTTGTACATGTCTGATGCTAGTTTACAGACATTAAAGAAAATCGTATTTTCACATTTTTATCCAAGTGGATTGATAAGTAAGCATGAAGGAAATAATACATTGAATCCATTTGCTTTGTTTTCAGTTGTGAAAAAATAGCCTGAAGTGCAGCTGCTGAGACACTCCTTCATATCAAAGCCTTGCCAAGTTCACATTTGGCTATTTTGACCCCATTTAGCCTATACATTGATTATTTTCTTCCCAAGGATAGATAATCCCAGAATCAATTCACTGCACCTTCACTAAGAAGAATACTGTATACCTTAAGAGGTCACATGCATTAAAAAATAAACTAAGAATGCATTATCCTTCTAGCATGTAAATGTTATTAATTCCCATAGCCTTGCCCCTTGGAGTGATTGAGGTGTTTACTCCGGTGCATATGTTTTATAAATCAGCAGTGGGTGAGCACCTGCTTAGTGTCCCATTCTTCCTTATTATGCCTGGCAGGGTGATAGAGCACATAGCAATAGATCAATATTCACCCTCACACACGCACACACACACCAAACAGGACACTCAGGCTCAAACAATGTGGATGCCACACCTTCCCACAGCTATGCATGGGGGGATGCATGTGAACATTAATAAACATGCACAAATAAATGCACAAGCACATTTGCATAAGGGGTTGTGCCTATTTGCCCATTTTCCAGGTTATGAGATGATTACCATCCCATTAACAACAGTTTTCCTGCCCTGCACAAACCCTCTTTATGCCATAGGTGCTATGGGGATGATGAAGCATTGTTATCAGGGGCCATGAATCATCCTCTTCCACAAATTAAACATGCAACGTCATAAACACATTATGGCAAACCTGCAGTTCAGGATAGATGTGTAGACAGGATTATGTGTGAAGGTGTCTGGGTGTATGTGTGAGTGTGGGTGTGTTTGACTGAGTGCCTAGTGTCCCAGTTAAGTGTAATAAAGCACAGGGCTAAAATAATGTGATGAGTTAAATGAGCAGACCATCCATGCATTCAAATCCCTCAATTCCCCACCCGCCATCCACCGTCTCCCTCTGTCTCTGGCTCACGGACCCTCTCTCTCGCTCTCACTTTCTCTCACACATGTATGTGTGTGTTGGGCGGGGAGTTTGGAGTTGGGCTTGGAGGTAATGTGATTCGACTGGAACGATTAATCTTGCTCAGGTGAGAGTGCGTTGGGAGAAACAGGGAGGGCAATAGGGAAAAGAGAGATGGGCAGCGATGGTAGTTTAAATATAAGTGGGGAAAGAAAAGAGAAGAGAGGGAAGCAGATGACGTATGGCTGGTGATTTCTTGTCTCCCACTCCCTTTCTGCCTCTATCTTTCTTCATAAGTTTACTACTCTTTTTTTACTCAGATCTAATCATTTCCTCCATCCTTTGATTCCATGTTACCTTTTTTCATATGCTTTTGTACAAAGGCCTGCAGTAATCAGTAGACCAACCAAATGGCAGCAACAAAATCATTTCACCTGGTAGACCTGCATACAATGCGCAGGCTTGTGCAAATACTGTAAAAGCACATTCAGGTGCACTTTATTCAAACTTTGAAGAATTTATGTGTTCAAATGCACAAAGACGCGCCATACATAGGTTTGTAAAGGCCACACTAATGTAGGGAAAGTAGAGATGTTTCAATAGGTTTAACAATGAAATCAAAAAGAGGCATTTTTATTGCTGATTTATTTCTGATTTTATTCAAGGGCAGTTTCAGTCTGTGATTTTAATTCATTTTCAGTCAAACAAGAACTTTAATTATGGCTGCTGCAAGCATTGCAAGTCCATCACTATGCATTCACCCTTTATTATTAAAGCAGGACTTCCAAAACAATTAGTATTTGAGGTTGAATAGAGAGGGGGGGAAATTAGAACACAAAAGGGAAGAGGCACTGACACACTGACCAGTTTAACAAGATTCTTTAGGTAAAAGTTCTTTTTTTTTTTTTATTTAATCAAAACTTAAGAGTTTACTTACATTTGGCAAAGTTAAGGTAATTCATAAGTATTAGAATCCCTGAGTTTAGTGGATGGAATGAAGATGAAATCTAAACTAAGAGCTAATGGTATTACTGGCTAGGGTACAGTGTTGGATCTGTGCTAATTTCTTAATTTGATTTCCCTCCTCAAATAGAGCGAGTAATTTGTTTAGGCGACCAGAATTTGCCTAATTTAGCTGGTAAGCTCCTTGGCAGCAGTAATGGGGATAAACAGCTAGAAGAAACTGCAGCCTAATCATAGTGCGTCTGTCTAAATCTTTCATTTGCACACACACATACACACACCGACACACACAAATAAACTCATGTATATTTTTTTAGTTCCTCCCCTGTCTCTACATTCCACCATAATTATCTAGTTTAAAAATTACAGCTTCATAAGGCTCAATAGCTTGCCAACTAACCTGTTAGCCAAGTCAATTTGTACAGACAAACTCACACTATGGAATTATTGGCTTTTCAAGTTTTGCAACCCATACCAATACGATATCAGTTTGATATAATGAAATCATGTAGTAGTGCTCAATCAGCCAGATAGAGTTCTTCTAGAAAAGTACAGAAAAAAAAATCTCTTTCCTCACATAAGACAATGGCCGTTATCCAACAGCTAGAATAACTTTGGTGTGTCAAGAGATAATCTCTATTAATACTGTAGCCGATGCTTTCTAAGAGGGCAAGTACACAGAGTGCACGGCATCCAATTTCGGAGCAAAGCCAGGCGATTTGAAATTGAAAGAGAAGCGGTATGTACTTTATAATGGAATACAAATGAAGGCGAATGGAAACAAGCTACAGATATAGTCCTCATAGTGATTTTATAGTTGGGATAGTACAAACACACACACACACACACCTATACGCCCACATCACTTACTCGTGTGTGGATTGATTATACACTTACAATGGGTGAAAACATATGTAGCTATATGATGAGGCAGTTTAATGTGAGTGCAGAAACATTTAATGCATTCCAGCCTCATAAACACACAAGGGTTTCTAACTGGTTGCTTGGACTCTACACACAAACACACACAGACACACAAACTCTCTCCTGTACTGCACCAGAATGTTTCTGAGCATGTTTCCCAAGATAGAGATGTGTTATATAAATACAGGCATGCTGCTAAAATCAACATTCAATAGCGCACACACGCATGCACACACTCCAACCTGCTCTCCACATTTGTGTACACATTTGCACAAACAATCAATCCCTGTATCCAGGGAGAGGAAATGCGTGTATTAAATTTAGAGATCTCCCATATGGAAAAGAAATAGTAAAAACTTATATGTGATTACTCATGAAAGTGGCCACTTTCACATTACTTTCATACATTGTTTTAGTAAGTATCCAAAACATACAAGTTTCATTATATAATTTTTCAAGGGATCTTATATCTGTTTTCACTCTTATATGCTTTTCATACAAGTTTCACACAAGACAGATACAAACTTTATAAGATTTATATATATCTTTTCCATATGGGCTGCATCAAGGCAGTATATGGTTAATAAGCTAGTTCCCCATTACAATGTGTAAGTAAAGCACTTTGAGGCATCTCTTGTTGTAATTTGGTACTGTATAAAATAAAACTTGATTGAATTGCATTGAACTGATTGTCTAAATGTGTGTTTATACTCGCTCTGCTCTGTGCTCAGGTGCTTATGTTTTCTTAGGGGAATGCCGAGCTTTCTCTCAATTACCATCCTATATCTTTCTCATCCCTCTGCTCTTCTCTGCTTCCTACCCCAATGGATTCTCCCTTTTCCTGAAGCTCCTCCATCCTTCTCTCTAGCTCCTAATACTTTTCAATAAGTGCGCTATTTTAGCTGTTAGCACGCTGATTCACCTTCATCTATACAAGCAACATGCCCAGCAGGATGTTCACACACGTATGTGGCACTTCGTGTTTTGCATCTCACAGACAAAAAGTGTGGGCGGGATGACTGACATCTAAGTTTGATTGACATATACTGTAGCCCCAAGACAGAGCAAGCCAAAGAATCCTTTCATCCTTGGTAGGCCATTCTCAGAGTTTCTGCTTTTTATCTCCATGTTCACTCTGTGCTTTCATCAAATAATGAACTCTTTCACGTTCCCTTCACTTCTCTCTCAACTGCCTGTTATTTATAGCCTTTTGTTATCTGACTTGGTGCTCTCATTTACTCTCACATATGATTTTGCTCTACACAAACTTTTCCGTCACTGTTTTAGCCTCAACACCCCCCCCCCCCCCCCCACACACACACACACACACACACACTCACACACACTTTCCCTCCTACGCCAGGTTCACGACCATACTGTTCCTCTCGAACGTTCCCTCTGTCATCTATTCATCATTATCACAAGTGATGGGTAAGCTGCAGCGGTACAATTCATAGTTGCAGAGCTGAGTGACAGCGTGTTGGCACTATTTGTGACATTCACACGTGCAAGCGGTTGATAACACGTTGCCTACCCCTTTATTTAACTGGCCACGGTTGAATGAGAAGTGGGGTTTCATTTTCACAGCGGTAACACTAAGTGGAGTTGTGGAGGAGGGAGGGCGTGTACACAAACACACACACATTACACACACGTGCGCAAACATAAATGCATGCATGAGCGAAAACTCACACATTCAATTAAACTTACATGTGCACATTTCTGGGGAGCTGTGACGCACCTGTCTTCTAGTGAGTGTATTAGTGCACACTACCTCAAAGTTAAAGGAGAGATTGCTGCTGAAAAGAATGAAACTGAACAAAGCTGGGATTTTAACAGCATTGTTCTTGTCTGAACCCCCCTAAAGAAACCTCTGGCTCTTCCTGACATGGATTTTGCTTAAAGCAAAAAGTCAAATGTTTTTGAACTCCGGTTGAACTTTGGAACTGAGTTTCCCTTAGCTTCCGTAACCCCAAAGGTAAGGAAAATAGCTCTGTGTTGCTTTAATGTCATAAATATTCAATGAGTCTTTTTTTTCCTTCATCTGCAGATCTCTGACTTTCATGTGACTTTTTCCTTTGTGTATTTCACAGGGGAGAGTTTTCAATTCTCAGCCAAAACCCGTTTGCTAAGGACATTTCTAGTGTAGAGGAAGATCAGCACCATGGATAGTTCCACACTCGCAAACAACTACAAGTACTCGATTTGCTTCATGGTTTGCGACTCGTTTCTGGCACCTGACATATTGGGAATGAAAGAATTTTGCATCACATGGATTTCATTTTTTTAGACCTCTTACAGGTGATTATTTGAAGTGAGTTTGTCTGCATACTTTGTTTTATTGGTCATATATTTTCTCCTGCTGTCTTTTGTTTTCATGCCCCTTTTTCAGACCTCTCCTGCCTATTAATTTACCTTCCAGCATTTGAGCTCAATGTTGCCCCTGTGTTTCATCACTGATTTGATTAAAGTTTTTAGGCAGGTATAAAGAAGAGCTTATGCTTCAGTCACACTGAGTAAAAACAGGACGGCACCTCTTTGCAGCTAGGAAAAACCAGCGGTTGCTCTGTGATTACACTGATTTTTTTCATGCTTGATGACAAATTGCAAGTAGCTGCGACATCCAGTTCGTCACCCAGAGGTTGAGCATGCAAACACTATCTACCTCTGGGTGAACATTTTCAGTCGCAAGGGAACTGCACAGGTTGCCTGGTGGGAGGCAACGTGTCTCCAACAATCTCCTACTTGGACTGACTGAAGTCACTCTCAGACAGAACCTGCCCACGGTGTGTCCCTTTGCAGCTCAGCTGTTTGGTATCTGGCTGTGTTCTGGTTATATTCCTCCATAAAAGCAGAGCTGGCGAGCTCCTATGTTATGTTAAACTGTCATCCTACAGCAATTACGTGACTGTTTATGGGAGTCAGAATTTCTAATTCAAACCTATGAGGTTCTGACTGGAGTCTGGTCCCCATCTTCGAAGCAATAAAGGGAATGAGATCGCAAATTCAGTGCACACGGTTGCTGTCTCCAACCACTGTTTTCCCTAGTGAGACTGTAGCTTTATACAAACCTTTGTGCATGTGCATGACTAGCACAGCTGTGTGTGTTCGTGTGTAAATGTGACACCAGAAGAGTTTTTATGGCTTCAAATGATTAATTTGAAAAGCCCCCACCCACCCCCACCCTCCATCAATTCAGAGCCCATGTCACAAGTGAAAATGATACAAATTAACGGATGAAAAGGACCTTGACAAAAGCGCTACAGTTGGTGGCCATATTTTTCTATGCGTGATGTAGACTGATTGAGGTGAAAAAGAGCAACAGCGATTGATGAGGGATGACAAGAAATGACAGATGTTGAGCTACTTGTTTATTTTTGTCATTTTATTTTGGGGCTTAATTTAAAGGTCTGTGTCAATGCAGCATTATAATATTTGGGGTTTTTTTTTTTCTTTTCAAAAGACGAAGTTTTACCCAACTCCTAAAACATCACACGATGTGTTTTAGGACTAATGTTACTTGGGTGCACAAACTCACTGCCATCTGATTCACTGAGCACCCGACGGATATGTTTATGTGTGTAAGAGTAAGAAGCTAAGCAGTTTCAGTATGATTTATGATAAGGCAGGGACTTGAGTTTCCCCTGATTTGTTTACTTTCTAACATGCCCGATCTGCCAAAACACACACACACGGTCGGACACACATGCAAATTAACACTGTCACTTTCAGAAATGAGATTGATGCGCAAGTAAACTTATTCTGAGTTGCCAACTAAATACTCTCACTGAGGATTTCAGTTAGTCTGTGGAGAAACGGAATTTATGGCTTCTTGTTAAATGCTACATGTATGAACACATGCACACTATGACTAGGCACCCTCTAACTGTAATCTTTCACCCTTTAACCTTTGAACTCAGCCAAAGTTCTCATTAGACTCAGGCAATGTTACTTTTATTAGCTCCTCTTTTCCACATATCCTCGTGAGTCATGGTGAATGCACATGAATTCTAAGAGTGAAAAAAGATCAGCGGCGAGGAAACACACACACACACAGCGAGACATCATGTTTAAAGCCATCTGGTTGCGCCAGCAGGACACAGAAGCCGCTCCTGTGTTTTCTCTCAAAGACAGACTATCTGTTTACAAGATAATATCTCTGTGTGTCCCCGTGCTATACATGCAATTCATGTACAATGGTTTAGTCTGTTTTTAAACCAGGCAATTGCCGGTCATTCTTGACAACTGCGTTATATCTTTCTAGTGTGTCTCAAATTCTCAGTAGGCATCCTTGTCTTCAATGACTTGCGTTAACCCTTTAAAACATATATGTAAAAAATATTTTAAAAAATACAGAAAAGACTAACAACAGGAACTAGTAGAATGAGATTTCACTGATGTTTATTCACACTTTTCAAGGTATTTCTGCTTTATTCGTTTCTATAGCTTGAAAGATAGTAAAAACCAGAGGAGAGATGATGGATTGCACAATATTAATTATCGACTGCAACAATAATAGGAGTAATAAACATAAAA
The DNA here is from genome assembly GCF_057382185.1 of Mchenga conophoros. Classification (NCBI taxonomy): domain Eukaryota; kingdom Metazoa; phylum Chordata; class Actinopteri; order Cichliformes; family Cichlidae; genus Mchenga; species Mchenga conophoros. The sequence goes on from NC_140539.1 coordinate 14,920,000, forward strand.
TGTGGCTACTAAAGTCACAGGTCTTCCTGTAAAATGAAAGATATTGACTTAATTTTTATTGCTTTTCATGCGTGTGCACTATTTTGTTACTAAGCACCACGTATAAGACAGGTTTTAGTTATTCAGCTGCATCTGTATTGGGCCCTAACACTCCTCCTTTACCACCTGCTCGCCTTAATCCAAACTGCTGCTACTCTGCTGCTGAACTGCTCCACATATTGTAAATCATTCTGGATCTGAGCACCTGCTAAATTTCCCCTGTGTTATTGTTAAACAGGTTGTGAAAGACAATGCCAAGTCTTATTTTTGTGCATCTCATATACTTGAAGTTGTGCAGTCGGTGAAAAACTTTGGAGAGTCACTCTGACAGATCTTCTAAAGAAATGATTACATTCGACACCAGAGCCCCTGTAAGATTATTATCATGAATAAATCATTTGAAAATATAAAATATTACACTATGTTAATCATTTTTTGGGGGATAGAAAAGACAGAAAATCCAGAGTACATGGAACACAAAGGATTTAATGTTACAATCCTTTGTGCAATCATCCAGACACTGCATTCACATACTGAATCCTAATTCAGATTTTCAGGGAATGATGTACTTACTCCCAGATGGTGACTATAGAGGACATCACACAGCCACTATAAATCCACAAGACCATCAGGAAGCCCTATTCACCAGACGTCTTATCTGAATGTTACAGCACTGAGTGTGTTAAGTCCCACACTTAAGCTCCTACACACCAGGGTTATAGGGCTGGCACTTCCCGTCACATGTTGTGTTAAATTAGACCCATGACACCTGCAGGAGGTTCTGCAGTGGCTTCTGGCATCCCAGACCGAAACTTACAGTTAAAGGGTAAAAACTGGTCAGGGTATTTCAGGAAGATTAAATTTTATTTTAAGCCTTAAAATGTTTTGTGCTTTATTTTAGGTCTGAATCTACAGTACTAATAATTATAATAAAGAGGTTTATGGATTATATTGCGTGGGTGTGTAAAAATATGAAGATGATTATGACAGGGTAATACTGCTTCAAAGTTAACCTCTTCTGTTAACTCTTTTATATTCCTGTCCCTGTAGATACATCTTGATTTAGATAGCATATATACCAGTGAATAAAAGGTGTCAGAAGATATATAGTGAAAGAGAATGATGAGAAGCAACAGCGGAGCTTTTTATTTCTGGCTTAAATGTTATGTTTATAGTTCTGTCAGGACCACTTTATTCAAAACAGGAGCGTGAGTTCATCTACAGTAATTTTATATTTGACTGTTTAGCTCTGATTTGGGATCTACCAATGCACTAAAAGGCAGCAAGACCCCTTGTACAGAGCAGAGCAGGCCTCAATACAAACTGTGGTAGAGGTAGTTTTGCAGAGGGGCTTGCAGAGTTAGCTGTAGCTGTTCTGAGGCTAGACTGTGCCCCATGCAGCATTTGTCAATAGGATGTGCACAAGGTTATCAGCTGATGTGGCACTGAGATGAGCTTGGATCGACTTTATGGACTGCTTTAACAGTGTGCTCAATTCGTTTAGAGAAATCATACAGTCATGGTCATTGTTTTATGATGTTATGTTAATTCCTCCTTCAAACTTTGCTCTTAAAAGCTAACTTTAAGGTCATGATATCGTCCAGTTGTCTAACAGTATTGGTTCCAAGAAATGCCCCTCTTACCTAAAGGATAATGACAGACAACATAAACATAAGGGAAGCACCCGTCACAATATAACCTTGGAGATATCACCTCTCATCTGGGCATGCTCCATCAGATCCAATTACAGAGACCAGGGATTAGACAGTCGGTGTGTCCTAGCTTAACATATGATGCCGAAAAGGACGCGTACAACCTGTGGCAAAGAAAAAAGGGGCAGAGGGTGAAATGTAAGGAAACAACTATTAGAAGAAGAACAAGCAGTAGCTCGGCTGAGCAAAGAGCCTCTAAAAGTCGAGTGGGTCACAAAAATAAAGAATAATTTATTTCAAGACATTTAGAGGACATTTGTGTTTAAAAAAAAAACAGTTTTACAAGTTGGATTCAGGTGGGAATGAGAAGCTGAGTGAGTTTTTCTTCAGGTAAGAAATCATAATTAATGGATCTACTCATTGTTGAATTATTCTTAAAATGCTTTATTAATTGTCCTCTCTGCTAAAGACAAAAATAATTTAAAATAAATCAACTATGGTTTTATTTAAGTTCCATTTTTTATGAATCATTCTTCGTCAGGAGTTAGCTTCTTTGATGTCCCCAGATGGCCCGACTGTATTAATATTACACTGGTCTCAACTAAAAATCTGAGGACAGGCTGTGCAGCTTGTTTCCACTCTCATTCCACTCCAGTCACAGTTACGTTCATACTCGAGTGTGATTGTGGCAACTGAGATTGTGACAAATATCAGGCCCACACTCTCTGAACCAGTTTTCCTTTCTGTGTTTACTTCTCCTTCATGCCATCTTTTTCAACCTCTTTTCATTCACTAAACATCCCTATATTTCTTCAATCTGTCCTCATTCCCTTGCCTCCTTCTTTCCTGCTTTCACATTACCCCCCTTTCTACCATCTAGCCATCCATCTTCCCTCTGCCTTTGCACCTACCTCTATACTTTACACCCCACCCCCCAAAATGTCCTCGGTCTAGCTGTTTACCAAGCATCCACTCTGTCATCTGCACTGTGACTGATGCTGTTCCAGTGCAATCTCTCTGCACAGTGTCACCACTCTGCTTTCAAAATTCAATCATTTAGTGAAACTGCAGTCGTGAACCATCTCTCATCTCCACCATTCTGGCTCTGACTGAGAGGCACCATTGGCGGCACTGCCAATGGTGCCTCTCAGTCCATTGATGCCCTGCCTAGATATTAAACTCTTTGGACACTTCAAGCATTTTAACTCTGATGTGTTTTGATGGCTTCCACTGGTCTCTTGGGGATGATAGCAGTCACAGTCCTATTTTGGGATATGGTGGGGGGAAGTTTTCCGTTGGGCCAAACTCAAGCAGATCTAGGCCAAGCTGTGACACCTGCGACTAGACATTTACTACTTCCTGAGCTGTTGAATGGATAATGGTATGAACAGATCGCAGTATATTTAAAGGGGATTTGGCCAGTGGCAGATACACATAACACACAAACTCAAGGTCTAGAATTGACAGCAAAGACATGGTAAAGTCTGGGAGGTCTGGGCCTCTTTGCTTAGGCTGCTGCCCCCGCGACCCGGCCCCGGACAAAGCGGATGAAGATGGATGGATGGACATGGTAAAGTCTTCACTGTCTAAAATGTACATGTTGGCATTTATGATTACTTTATGAATACTGGTCAATTATTTATCTAAGGTAAACTCATTTATAGTTAACAGATTTCTTTCTTTCCTGCTGCATGAGGATTCACGCTCCAGATCCTGCATGCCTATTTTCCTACTAAACTTACCTGCTGGTGTTTCTTCCCCTCCTGGTGATCGGTCAGTCCTCACATTCCTTCCTAATTTTTTTCATTTTCTCTCTGAATTTTTCAAACCCACCTGCCAACCAGATTCTCTCATTTTCCTTTCCTCAACTTTTACCATCGGCATTGGGTAACACTTCAGTTGTCTTCTTTTTCTTTTTTTAGGATGATTGTGTTTCATGCCAGAGCACATTAGCAAATCCCTGGACTCAAGCAAGCCAGCCCACATGCGAGATGATCCACCCTGGCTAATACTGGGCTCAGATGTTCATTTGGGCGTAGTGCAGACAAACCGCTTGTTTCATCGGCAAAGCCCCACTCCAGAGTTTAATCCAGACTTTTTTGCATCAACAGTGTCAGATGCAGATTGCTTTTTTAAATGATAAGAGACACCATAAAAACATAGTTTTTCTTTTCTGTAGTGGTTGACAAGCTTTTCTGAAACCTCTCTCTTCCTTTCTTTCTTTGCCTTATTCTAGACATCTTAGATCCAGATCACAAGAGACCAGACAGGAACAGTTCGTCTGTGTTTGTATAGTCTGGCCTCCTGCTATCTCTGTGCTTTATATTGATATTCTAATTTGAGACTTTCCTCTTTCGGGATGTGTGCTAACCTTTAGTTACATTTTAAAGCTAAGGGACCTCAGCACCACAGTAAAGCAGTTTTTAAAGCGGCTTTCATGGGTAATTTTAGATGGTAGAAACAAATTTCCAATGTGATCATTTCCTTAGAGCACTTCTTGTTGTGACTCTTCCCTAATTTGGACAGCCTTCCTGAACTGTACATCAGGCCTGCTTGGAGATGGATGAAGCTCAGGGGCACAGTTAGAAGGGTAAGGATTTTAGAAGTCATTTTACTCTCAATCCATCCAGTAGATTTCATGTAAACCTCTTACAGTCAGTTTAACAAAGAGAATGCATTATAGCCAAAAGTTCAAGCACAACTGAGTTAACTGAGCTGTATTTGTAAAAGCCGTCAGATATACCAGTTTATCAGTTTACAAGTTACTTAAAGTCAATCTCATTCTGTCTTTCGCACATCAGATTTTTTTATCATGCTCTGATTAAATCCATCCATCCTCATCTATCGTCTTTGCCCCTTTAGCCCTACCTCTCTGCATGCCTATGTCAAGACTGCACAGTACAACAACCTGACATTGCTTATACACTGCTATCCAAGCAAAGCAAAGCAAATCATATTGCCTCCTCGAGCATTTGTCCCATAGCTCTCTCTAATGTAGATAGCGGCAAACACAGATAGCAGCAATCTGCAGAAAGCACTGGGTTCCCCCCCTCCACTTCTCTAATCCACAATCTGTCAATAATAGGCTGATGCCTGACAAGATGTGGCGGAAAGAAATAGGAAGCCCATTGAAATGTTACAAAGGTTTGATGTGTGATGTCAGGTAGTCCCCCCCCTTAAACATGACACCCTCTTCAAGCTCGGACTGCCGAGCGGGGAAATGCAATCTCTTATCTTGTCACTCTTATTGCGGGTGAGGTGGGGGCCGTGGGAGCCTAGTAAAACGAGAGAGAAGGGGAGCAGACACAGGAGGACAGAATGCATGAAGATGGAGTTTTATAAGATAAGTGTATTGTGGAAGCAGAAATAAAGGCAAGAAGGATGGCAAAACTAGGAGAGATGAAGTCAAGAAAGGTGGAAGGTGAAGGAAGTGAAGAGTGATTTTTTTAGTAAATCTGACAGGAGCAAAAATCCTATTCTACACAGTTCAGTGTGAACATCTAGAGCACGGGAGCAGGACGAGAAGGAAGGCGGTCGAGATGATGCATAATATAGAAGGATGGGGAGGAGAAGGGATGTAGGTTTAGGAGAGGGATGAAAGCAGTGAATAGGAGCCCATACAGACTGAGGTGGAAATAAATGAAGAGGGGGGGAAAAAAACACAAGCGCTTGACATACACAAGTTTTGCTTCCTGGCCAGAAAGGCTTCTTGTCACAGACAAGAAAAAATGAGAGAGAAAGAGAGAGAGAGGGAGATAATATAGGGAATTTAATCCTAAACCCGCACCGTGCCGCATCTCATAACTCATAATGTGCTACACATTCAATGCTGGCCTGGCTGACGCTGCTCCAGGTCTAGATCCAAATTGGGAAACAGGCAAGAAAAGCAATATGTTTTAATGAGCTTGGGAAACTACAGGGAGAGACTACATTTCAGTCCCCAGCTGAAAATATTTACAAACCCCTGCTAACAGCCCTCGTCTGACACTTGAATTACATGGAGCCCTCAGAAATTAATGCGCTAAGCAAACAGACACCGTGTTACCTATTGCTCAGTATTTCCATGGTGGGAAGCTGCGGCGCGAACATAAAGCCTTTGGCAGGCAGCTCCGAATGATGCACTGCCTTGTAATGAATTTGATTTCATCCTGCCATTTCAGGCAATAAACATACAAGCTTAAGATGCACGGGGTTGTAAATTTTAGCTGGAACACTCTTTTTTCGTTTGGGGTGTGAAGATTGGTTAGCGAGCAGTCTGACAGGGTTGGACAAGAGGTTTGCTGTATATTAACATAAGGCAATGCATATTTGAAATTATAAAATGGGAGAGGATCTCTTAAAAACCTAAAGGCTAACTTACAGACTTGAGGTGAAGGGCTTATATTATGACGCTAAACTGAATTTCTTTAATGAACAGGCGTTTGGTATAGTAGAGATGTTAGCAAATTGAAAAGGAGGAAGGAAGATGACAAAATAGAGAAGAAGACGAAGGTGTAGCGCGGAGAAAAGTGGATTAACGATGTCACTCACTGGAACAGGTTCTGAAGAAAGGCAAATGTGCACGTGAGCGTGTGTGGAGGTTCGTTACGTAGGGCGCAGCAACAGAGGCTAACCTGTCCTGTCAATTCCGAAATTAGCAGCACTCTTCTTGGGTCTCAAAGAGTCGGCGGGAAGATTTTCCAATCAAATTCAATAATTTCTACGTCAAATAATAAAATCCTTTTTCATGCAGCATTTTATAACTTTGGTGGATTTTCCAGCATCTATAAATTATTCACATACAGCAGTTGCACTAAGCCAGACTTTTACGACTCCAATTCAAAAGAAATCCATATTAGTCTCACTGCACTGCACACATTTTTTTCTATTTTAGTGAATAACCATAAAACAAAGGCGCAAACTAAATTGCTGCTGATCCCTGGTCTTGTTTCACTGTTTCAGAATTTAAAAATCACTTAGCAGACCTGTTACGGCAGATGATACATAAAAGCCCAAAAGCTGGCTGTAGATCTTCTACTGATGCAGATGAGAGTGAACATGAACAAGAGACAACATCATAAATTAGCAGGATAGATTATAGATCAGTATAAATGTGATGCCTATTTGTGTTGTTTTATTTTTTTTAACATAGCTATATAGAGGAAACAACAACACAGCTTTAAGCGATGCCGTGTGCCAGTTGTCCACATATACTGCAGCTACAACACTGCTAGGGGTGTGTATGTATCTGTTCAACAGAAGACTAAATCTGCTCTCTTTTTGTACTTGCTTGCCAGCTGAAGGTGTTATGAGTTGATAAGATTAGGATTTCACTCAAGGATTCTTACTTTAACTCTCTAGCCAAGGTTAACATGTGCACCTGAATGTGTGTTTCCCACAGACAAGTGTATTAGTGTGTGTTTAGCTCCTTGTAATTGCCAGTAAGTTGAAACGTGCATGTGAATTTTGAGCATCTCTGCACAACTGTGTGTATTTTCTACAGTGTCTACTACAATTTTCTAGTAGATGTTTTAAATTTTCATAGCCTCGGGGTCCTTGCTCTCTGATTAAATGTCTGTCCTTCGTATCCATTAATGCTTTGCTCTGTGTTCACTTAAACACATACAGGGAGAGCAGAATTATTAGGCAAGTTGTATTTTTGAGGAATAATTTTATTATTGAACAAAAACCATGTTCTCAATGAACCCAAAAAACTCATTAATATCAAAGTTGAATGTTTTTGGAAGTAGTTTTTAGTTTGTTTTTAGTTTTAGCTATTTTAGGGGATATCTGTGTGTGCAGGTGACTATTACTGTGCATAATTATTAGGCAACTTAACAAAAAACAAATATATACCCATTTCAATTATTTATTTTTACCAGTGAAACCAATATAACATCTCCACATTCACAAATATACATTTCTGACATTCAAAAACAAAACAAAAACAAATCAGCGACCAATATAGCCACCTTTCTTTGCAAGGACACTCAAAAGCCTGCCATCCATGGATTCTGTCAGTGTTTTGATCTGTTCACCATCAACATTGCGTGCAGCAGCAAACACAGCCTCCCAGACACTGTTCAGAGAGGTGTACTGTTTTCCCTCCTTGTAAATCTCACATTTGATGATGGACCACATGATGGGGTTCAGATCAGGTGAACAAGGAGGCCATGTCATTAGTTTTTCTTCTTTTATACCCTTTCTTGCCAGCCACGCTGTGGAGTACTTGGACGCGTGTGATGGAGCATTGTCCTGCATGAAAATCATGTTTTTCTTGAAGGATGCAGACTTCTTCCTGTACCACTGCTTGAAGAAGGTGTCTTCCAGAAACTGGCAGTAGGACTGGGAGTTGAGCTTGACTCCATCCTCAACCCGAAAAGGCCCCACAAGCTCATCTTTGATGATACCAGCCCAAACCAGTACTCCACCTGCACCTTGCTGGCGTCTGAGTCGGACTGGAGCTCTCTGCCCTTTACCAATCCAGCCACGGGCCCATCCATCTGGCCCATCAAGACTCACTCTCATTTCATCAGTCCATAAAACCTTAGAAAAATCAGTCTTGAGATATTTCTTGGCCCAGTCTTGACGTTTCAGCTTGTGTGTCTTGTTCAGTGGTGGTCGTCTTTCAGCCTTTCTTACCTTGGCCATGTTTTTCCACACGCTTCTTGCGACCCTGTTGACTATTTTGAATGAAACGCTTGATTGTTCGATGATCACGCTTCAGAAGCTTTGCAATTTTGAGACTGCTGCATCCCTCTGTAAGATATCTCACTATTTTTGACTTTTCTGAGCCTGTCAAGTCCTTCTTTTGACCCATTTTGCCAAAGGAAAGGACGTTGCCTAATAATTATGCACACCTGATATAGGGTGTTGATGTCATTAGACCACACCCCTTCTCATTACAGAGATGCGCATCAGCTAATATGCTTAATTGGTAGTAGGCTTTCGAGCCTATACAGCTTGGAGTAAGACAACATGCATGAAGAGGATGATGTGGACAAAATACTCATTTGCCTAATAATTCTGCACTCCCTGTACTGTATTACAGGAGCAGCCATAATCAAATCTGCATGAAGGCACTAGAATATATACAAATGTGCTATCACACACCAGCATCTGAGCTCACTGATGCACATCCCTATGTGCAAATGCATCTCCACTCAGAGAGACACATACAAACATGTTCAAAATTAAAAAAAACAAACAAACAAAAAATTACCCATCCAGACCGAGTGAGCTAAATCCAAAAGGAACTTTACTATGTAATTTTGGTTGAATAGCAGCAAGCCTCTGTGGTATAATGGCCACAATTCGGCTGAAGGCTGCTTCATTTCAGTATCAAAGTGGCTGTAATGAAGGCTGAATGACACTGGGGAAGGGCACAATAGCTCAGATATTGCTTCCAATTAATGTAGCTGATGTTAGAAGAAACATGAATTAGATCTTTCTAAGCTGAGCAATAGATGTAATTAAGTCCAATGACTGCTACATACTCTGTTTCTTTCCTTTTTAACCTGTCTTTCTTTGCACATTTCTGTTTTATGCCATCTGTTATTATATATCTCTGTGTCATCTACCCTCACCTTGCCATCTCCCCATACAGATAATACCACAGTATCTGTCTTGTTATGAGGATTTTAATATTCTGCTCATTTTCCTCTCCCTAGTTCAATCCGTGCCTTTGCCCATCACTTGGCATGCCTCTCTAACGATGAGCATAATGATCTACCTGTCTATCTTTGCTTCTTGTGAGGAAGTCTGTCCATCTGACTCGCTCCTTCTTGTCTCCTCTTGACTTCAGAAAATAAAAGCTTAGCCTGTTTGACACCAACAGGATTACCTAAGCAGACATGATCATCTCACCTTTGTTCTCTGCAGCACCAACACTCCATATTAACATTCCAAAGGAAGTGGAGGAAGGCCTCTGATTTATGAACTAGGCTGTGTGTAAAAAAAGAAGGAAAGAAAAACAGTGGAACAGCAGGCACATATTAATTCTGCCTGCCAGAAGCAAAACCTACCACTGTCCAAAGGTACCCGCAGCTTTGTTCTTAATATGCTCTTCTGCATGTGCCATTTGTTTAAAAATGAAAGAATCAAAAGTCTAAAATAAACACACATTTTATGGACGGCTACATGCCTGGGGGCAATGACTTCCTGTGGTCTCTTTTTGTTGCTTGGCAACCTCATGACGACAAAGGTCAAGAAGTTACAGTAAAACGACCTGTACTTCATTCTGGGTGAGAGAAATTCTAATATTTTCATTTCTGTGTTAACTCTAAGTATCTGTGTGTGAGTGTTACACCCAAGCAGTGTGTGGATGCACCTTGCTGACCTTGCTTACTATGATTAGCTGTGTTTATTTTATTTTAATGGTTAGCCACAGTTCTGTGTTCTCGAATAGTCCAGAACACAACACCTTTTTTGTATTTGCTTTTGTTGCAATTAGAAACAAGAAATACAATACAATAAAATATAACTTTATTTATATAGCACATTTAAAAACCAACAGTATACCAAAGTGCTTCACAATAAAACAGCAGGTTAAAACATGAATAATATAAGACCATTAACAAACTACTGAATATGCTAACAGGTCAATGGCACTAATTACACAAAAATAAAAGTGAATATCAAATCAAGCTCGCTAAAAACAAAGGTTTTAAGTAGAAGATATATAATAAAGGCGTTAACTAACCGGGAAAGAAAGATTAAATAAGTGAGTTTTTAATCGTGATTTAAATAATTGGATGGAGTCACGCGAATAGTAATGGGAAGGTTGTTCCACGGGTTGGGTGCAACCAGGTCAAACGCACAGTCACCTCTGGTCTTAAGCCGAGATCTAGGCTGCACCAAGAGTAACTGGTCAGAAAAAACAGAGAATAATCCTTCTGACTTAAATACATAAAACAAATTCCTATTTCTCCCGAAGAAAGTCATTTTTATAGTGTAGCATCTATGTGCCAACACAGAGGGTTGTAGCTGAAGTGCAGACTTTAATTTAAGGGATTTAGCTGCTGAAAATCGATTACCAGCAGGGGGAGATAATATATTTGAAGCCACAAAGTCAGTAGTGAGCAAAAACCGCATTGAGTACATTCCAGGGTCCTTAATCGCCGGAAACGATTAAGTTGGCGGATAATATTTATATACATGTAAATGTGTTAATAATGTCTGTTTAAACACTTTCCCGTGATTATTTTCATGTTAGCTTGAAATAAAATATCTGCTCCCTCTGTTGTTAATGCAGCTTACTGCAACTTCGGTGTACATTGTTTTTTGGAGAAGCAAAGTGTGAAATGGACACGGTGCACCGGCGTGTTCATTACAAGCTTTGCCGTGATATTGGGTTGCTAGAAACTATAGGCATTCCTATATAGTGCATTTTCTTTGAGGCTTTTGGACAAATCTTTCAGAAGAAGCTTCAAACTGATCAGGAGTCTGAGGGACTATTGGGATATTGATTGGATTGAACTCAGTTACTCTGCCATCTATTTTTATCTTCGTTGCTTGTGGGCATGCTCCATGGTCACGGTCAAGAACACACAGGCTCATTTTTGTACTAAAAACTTGGCCTTCTCAAATGAACATAAACAGATGGTATTTGCTGTTGCAAATGTAATATATCTTTGATACGAATTGATGGCCATAATGTGTAGTTTGTAAGCTCCTGTGAGAACCTCCCTGGAAAAATTGCCTTAAATATTTAAAATTTCGCCAAAGTAATGTTTTACTTTCAGAAGCAGTCTAAATTATTGAACATATATGATACACAAACTGAAATGTGATGGAGTACCAGTTTATCAGTTCCTGGAACCAGGAGCTCAGAAAAATCACTTTTTATTGTTTTAACACATTCACATTATATTTATTTGAATGAAGTTTTGGATCAGTTTTTACCTAATGTATGATACTATATTAACAGTTTCAAAAAATACACGTCCAGTATTTGGTCAGACAATGTTAAACGTTTTCAGTTGACTTTGCTGTGCTTCAACAGTTTTATAAGCATCTTCTTTAATAAGTCAGTTAGCCTGCACTCCCTCCCCCCTTTAACTAACTAGGTGGTATATTGCCAGCACATACGCTGCAACAAATCTAGATAAATTGCTGTGTTCAGTAACATTATTTACATATTTGTTGGGTAATGAGAATTTCTATCATCGTGGACATCATGGTGTGTTCCAGTAAACAATATAGTGCAGAGAAACAAACGAAGGAAGCCATTTGGAGCTCTTGAATTTCATCATATCATCTGATAATTAGATTTCTTAATATAGTTTTTACCTTTAATTACTTGTTTACTGCCATGGGTGGTAGTTTCTACATATAGTGTATGGCAATAGGGCGAGTAATAGTCATAGAAGCCTGTTAAAACTAATTTAATATTTTATGATGCAATTTGGTGTGTGCTTGTATTTTATGCATGGGAAGAGTGCTTGTTCCAAGCCACATTGTTCTTTTTAAAATAAAAGTGTACTTTGAACAAAGGTAAAGGAGTACTTTTCAAAAAACACAAAAGTCTGGGTTACTGTATTTGGTACCCCAAAAAGTTGATTCTGTTCACTTGGACGTAGCATTTTCAGTGGTAGAAACATTTTGTCGCTCACCTGAGTGACTTCTACAGAATTCATGACATACAGTTGTGATCCCCCACTACTCCCACACCAACATTCACAACACTGAAACTAAGAATCTGAAGTTGATTAAATGTTAATATTATACAGATGAACACAACATTTGAACACCCCATTCACTATTGCAAGTGATGATAAGCCAATTTATGCATCCAATTTGTTAATAAGCCATAGTCAAGTTTGTCTGACTATGGCTTATTAACAACATCTGTTTTGCTCTTAATAACACATAATGCTGCTCAGTAGTGCGTGGTCCAGTGAGTTGTGATCCAGAGAGAAAAGCTAGAAATGAAGAAATACGTGTGACAGGTCAAACAGAAAAGCTTCCAACATGAGATAGGACATCAAAAACAAGCCATGTGAATTGAATGAGGGGATTAAAGTTGTTTACCAGGGATGCATACATGTCATGGTGCTAAGTGCAATGCTGAAGGTCAACAGTGACCCCTGATGCATGCCCCCTCGCCAGATAGTCTTATCATGGCCAGCACCATGTTTTCACAGCCATCTTTGTGGAAGACTTCTTCACTAGCCCGGAGACGGTAACTGCAAGGTACATGGGAATAGCCAGGCACGTGAGAATATGCCAACTTCTACTCAGAAGTCACAAATGATGATTGGACAAAATACTAATTCTACCAGTTCTGCTATGAAACCAAGAGGAAGGTTCAAGTGAGCTGCCCTCTTGTCATCAGGTTGTTTCTCCTACAGTCTAATTTACTTTATGTTTATTAATGATGTCACAGTGGGATTTAATGATGTACTAAACTGCATTAAAGTTGTTCCTATTTTGTCAGACCACTGAAATTCACGAGGGAGCAGAGTATTAGAAGTTTTCAGATATTTAAATGTACAAAGCACAATGACCTCAGGGTTAAAGATAAGTAGCACTGTCATCATTTTGACAATGCCAAAAACAACAGAAAATGTAGCAGCTTTGTAAAGCAAAAATCGACAAGAAAGCTCTATTAGGTTTCACAAGTACTGGATTAGATTTAACACAGCACATCAAGCGGTATATACTGATTTTAATACATGAGACAAAATGGGAAATCTGCCCTCATTTTCTTGTTCTTACATCACAACTGTCTGCATAGTTTCCGTACAAAAATACAGACTTTATTAGCAGAAAGTATCATTTGTTTCAGTGTTTTCTTCAAAGCATCCACCCACTTGTTGTTCTGTAGTCATGTCTAGTTCTGTTTGAAATCTTTTAATCAGCAGGCAGCACATGTACCCGTGCTTGACTATTTAGAGGACAAATTGAAAGGACACAGCTCTGCAAAGGCAAATCTGAATATCATGAGCTCATCATGCCATTTTGGTATTAAAAATGAATCATGAAAGCATTTTTAAAATGATCAATAGATACCGATTTGGGTGTGCATGGTTAAGATTTAATGGAAATAAGTTTGCCGTGGCAAACGTAGGCATAGTTTTTAGAATATTTCAGTTTATTGTGAAATAAAACACTTTATACATTGATTCAGATACCAGCTAAGGGAAGGTGCAAAGACAATAACACTGTTAATATAACTCATCACAAAACTTAATATTGAATATTGAGGTTTTGCCATATTTTCCATTCTTGTTTATAGTCATAGACATGTGACATATGATTTTACCAGGTTTCTGGTCTCATACTCAAGTTAGAAAGAGAAAAATATATACGCAACGTAAATCGACTTAGGCTCTCTGTGGACCTCTGGGGTCAAATTTCTATTTATGGAGCCATCAACCGCCTATACAAATCACCTGCACATATACTGAAACGTAGCTTGTGTTTTGTCCAAAGGTAAAAGCACTGCTTAATGGATGATTGCATGAATGTCGTGGTACGCACTTCTTTCACATACACTGATGTTTAAATAAAGGAAGGATCAGACAGGTCACTTACAGAAACCACTCCATCCATTAGTGCTATTGTTTATGCTCTTAAGGGGTTTAGGCAGCTGCAATTGAATCCACTGGGGAAGAGATCTACACCCTGAAACAGTCAAATACACGGTGGACACAGAGAGCGATAACCATTAATGCTGACATTCATAATTAGGAAAGTTAACCTCTCCTGCATGTCTTCAGATGGTGCAAAGAAACCTGATATAGCATAACAAAACAAGGTCTGCTCCATTGCAGGAGGGGGGTGTGGCGCCATTGCTGTTCCTGGCTGCTGCAATGTTTAATATCCAGTTCATTATCTTAATCGGGTGTGTTGGAGCAGGGATTTAAGTCCCCAGGAGAACCTGTATAGATTAACATTTCAAGACCACTGACTGCTGGGGTATTAGATAAACAGAAAAGGATGGATGGAATATATAAATAATCAAACCTTCCACTCACGTGAACTTGTACTAACTTCCAGGAAATGGACAAAAAACTTTTAGGAAGAAAGAACATGATTGGACCATAAGGATGTTCTGTTTTTGCCCAGAATCTGGTCCGAGGAACATTTAGGAGTCAAGAGGTCAGTTCAGGGTCAAAAATATTGGATATGTGTTTATGTAAGTGTTCATATCTGTCCACGTGCATGCTTGTGTGCATGTATCTCGGGAGCATGGAGAGTACTTTGAGACATTCTAATGGAGTAACCGGATGAAATAGCAGTCCAAAATTTGAATGCCAGAAATGTGATGTCCTCCTCTGTTTCACATTCATGTTAGAACTGTACACACCTTGTTTCTACCTTGCATATTGTATTTCCATGTATGTTTGCACATGCTTCAATAAATCACTGCATTTCGCATTTTCTGAGCAAAACATGCAGCAGGGCAGTGGTTCATAACATTTTCACAGAAAATCATGTAATTTTGGTATTCTTGTAGCACATTGTTGACTTGAGGCAACAATCCCATTTCTGGTGGTGATGTTGGTGTTGGTGAGGGTTCACTGCTGACAGGGAGGCCCAAACTCCAACGCTGCCGGGTGATTTTTTTTTTTTTTTTCAAAAACTAAAAATTCATGTCCCTGAGGACTCTCAGTAAGAAATGAAACAGTCATCAGAGGCTTCCAGCAAAGAATATGGGACAAAGGGAAAATACTAATACTAGCCCTAAAAGAGGTACATTAGGTGGGTTGAGAGAAAGTGAGACAAAAGACAAACAAACCGGTGGAATAAAAGTGTAAAACAAAAACAGCTGGTGAAAAAGGTGGACCTAGTGAAGTTTAGTCGGCACTGCTGAAATAGAAAGGGTATCATAAAGAAGTACAGTGAGATGAGGAAATATGAGAGGAGACAAAGTGACAAAGTGAAAGAGAATTGTGGCCGTAAAAATGTTTTTATATCTGTCTTCACTAGTATAGGAAGATGAATAAAATACCTTAAAAACATTTGGTTGATTGATTTAAAAGACAGTGGTTGGGCTGGAGCATGAGATCAAATGAGGCTTAGGAAAGAATAGGATGTATTGGTTCTATACATAGGTGACCTGCAAGAAGATGCCGATTGCCTCTTTCATCATATTAGTTAATTTTCAGTATATGTCTATGTGGCGGGCAGTGTTGGGGAGTAACGGAATACATGGACCGCCGTTACGTATTTAAAATACAAAATATGAATAACTGTATTCCGTTACAGTTACCGTTTAAAAAGGTGGTGTTCAGAATACAGTTACTTTGTTGAAATAAACGGATTACACGGCGGTCTTTTCCCAAGGTTCAAGGTTCTTTATTTGTCACATGCATAGTTATACAAGTATAACATACAGTGAAATGTAGCCGTTTCATATGTTAGGCTATGCCCTCTCTATTTTTGGTAATTCCACGCCGATGGAAATCCAAACAAAACATGCATTAAGAGGCTAAATGCCCGTGTCTCAATCTCATGTCTCATAATGACGTGAAGAAATATGTTTAAAAATGATTTCATATGAAGGCAATAGGCAGAGTGTTACAGGTATCGCCCTAAAGAATGTAGACTCATGGGCAGTGTAGTCTGTGCTGCAGAGAGAATGGACTGCCATACCCGTTATGTGTCTGTGAGCGACAGGGAGGGAGAAAAAGGAGAGTCAAAGTACAAAGCAAAGTATGAGCTGTCACCGAGCAGAAACGGGAGCTGGAAGCATGTAAATATAATAATAACCACTGCAGCCAAAAAGAGTGCCTGACGAGCCCAGTTGTAAGTAAGCTATTAAGACTCGACTGTACACCGTGTTCGTGTTTTCCTCTGAAACAATATGTTCCGTTGGAGCAGCCTTTCAACGCCTCTCTCTGTCTCTCGCTAGCAAAGTTGACCCAGACAACAAAGTAAAGCTAGTTTTCGGCTACCAGCCCGACACAGAACATAACATATTGGCCAGAGGTCCCTTTACTACGGTTCGGAGCCGCGGACCTGTTTTATATACGCGCGGAATAGTTTTCTATATGAGATCGCTGCAAATAGTGCAGCCTAATGTCTACCCTACCTACTGTTACTCATTTTATATTAAGATGTAAACATCTAGTTGGTATTGGCATGGCGAGTAGCCTTCAGTAATACTAATAAATCACACAGCAATAGTACATTCATGTAGTTGTAAAAAGCTTGATAATATATTAAGTAATCCAAAGTATTCAGAATACGTTACTGTCACTGAGTAACGTAACGGAATACGTTACAGAATACATTTTGGGGCATGTATTCTGTAATCTGTAGTGGAATACATTTTAAAAGTAACCTTCCCAACGCTGGTGGCGGGTGTGGTTGGTGACCCGGGGCTCACTGGTGGCTGGACAGGCGCCTGCCGTCCAGGACCACGCAGCACTTCAACGCTCTGTTACAAGGCTGGTTGGAGGCCGGTTTGGCCAGCACGCCGACCTCCGGCTTCACAGTACTGTCGCACGCCTCCTCCTCCCCCTCCGATTGGCGAGGTGCCTCGCACCCCATAGCCTACAGCTCCACCTCCGGGTGGCGAATTCCCTCAGGCGCCTCCACACCCACCTCCGGCTGGTGAGTTCTGTTGCGCGCCTAAATCTCCAGCAATGGCATGGCAGGTTCCTCCCACGTACTCTGCGCACTGACCTCCGGCTCAAGCTGAGCAGGTGAGTGGGCTGGTGGTGGGCCTGGCATTTGCTCCGCAGCCCTCCTTTGGGGAGCAGCACAGTCAGCACAGACAGACTTTTGATTGCGGTTGCCGCTCAGGTGCGTCGGCCTTCTCTGCAGTGGCACCGCAAACCATGCCCCTCTGCAGTGTCTCTACATGGATATTTAAGGGTTAGCACAGCAACAGCGCCTGAAATTTTAATCACTGCCATAGTTTCATTTTTTACATGAATCAGTTTGACTTTAAGTGAAGCTTTTCAGTTTGGTTTAATTCATAGTTCCAGTCATTCATTAATGTGACAGCTTTACAAGCTAAATTTATACCTGCTTGATAAGACATACATGATGATAAATCAGTGACGAGTACTCACATGTGAAATATAAGTTACTGTCCTTCTAGTAAATGGGGGGTAAAAGGAACACTTTCCACTTTCATTATACTGGCAGGGGTCTAAGCCATCAGACGTACGGCAGGACTGTTGAAAGAAAGAATGAAATGAACTGAGTGGAGAGATAAGTGCAGAGAGATAGAGGTTAACCTTTTTAAATCTTCTCTTGCTCATTTCATGGTCTCGGCTCGCCGAATCTGCCTCATCCTTAAAATAAGGTTTCGGTTCTTGCTGATTTTCTTTTTGGCTGTCTTTTCCAAAAGCATTCTAAGAAAAAAAGTAGACAGAGCTTTGACCTTTACATTTTCAAAATGTTTATTAGTGAAAACAAAATAGATGAGTTTTCTGCAGCATCTGCAAAGCTAGAGCACACAAAAAAACATACTTGCAGCCTCACTGTAAGCTTCACTTATTATTTTAGGAAATTATTATTGTTCATAATGATTTTTCATTTATTGCCCAGTGATTTGGACCCAACAGTAAAAGCTGTCACCCTTAAATCTACAGAAAGCTAATGTATAAAAACTTTGCACATATAAAGAGAGCTGTAGGAAATTGTTTAAGTCCTGCTCTAAACAGAAATTAGAACATTTCCTCGTTGTGTGTGTCTGCATGTGTGCCAGTGTTTAGTGGATGCCTTTTTGACAGCTCGAACAGCTTTTGGCCTTTTGGCTGACCACTGCAATCTGACCTCAGTGGCAGTTAATCAAAGCCTCATGCATGCTACCATTCATCATACTAACACACACAAATTATCTGGATTACATCTGCAGTGACATGTTTGCAACAGCCTACACACATATAAAAAAATAAAAAATAAAACCAGATCGACTGTGCCTTTGGGTGTGCCTAACAGCAAAGCCCAGCCTCAGTGTACTAGGAGATTTATTAGAGGCTCCAAAACTACAGTATGTGGGGGTTA
This sequence comes from Mchenga conophoros, assembly GCF_057382185.1. Lineage (NCBI taxonomy): Eukaryota > Metazoa > Chordata > Actinopteri > Cichliformes > Cichlidae > Mchenga > Mchenga conophoros. The sequence goes on from NC_140539.1 coordinate 14,938,638, forward strand.
CAGATATACATGAGTCAGCATATCTGTGTGTGTGTGTGTGTGTGTGTGTGTGTGTGTGTGTGTTATTTTTTTTAATGGCTCAGTCACACAAGGATGGCAACCTGCTTGCAAGTAGGAAGGATCAGTGTTTCAATGTTTTGTTGTTGTTGTTGTCAGAGCAACTGCAAGTAGTTGTAGTAGTTGTGATACTCAACTGTTCAGCCAGAGGCTGAGTATACAACATCCTCAACCTCTGGGCATCCAACTTCATTTGTGGGGCACTCGCAACATGCAGTTTCCACAGATTTATCACAGTTAATCACTGTATTGTCACAAACAGATTGCATGTTATGGCCAACTCAGTTATGAATGCACAAATTGCTGATTATTTTCAGCGTGGTTTCACAAATGATGAAATCCTTGTGTTATTAGCTGAATCACATGGCCCTACTATCAGCAAACGTACTCTCGAAAGCGCCAATTGCTTAATGCCGTTTTGATGCATCAAAGTTGCTTTGAAAGTGACAGTCACAGACCTGGACCCCATCTTTGAAGCAATGATTACAAAGGCAGCAAGATCACAAGCTCATTGCATATGGTCATAGTATTTTTTTTTTCTGTGGTCTCCAGCTAGTAGTTCCGGTAGACAGTTTATTTAGTATGCATATATAGCTTGGAGTTTAAAACTTTAAAGTTTGAGAGGTGAAACGATAGAAGCAGGATGCACACTAGAGCATGGTCATATGTGTTCTGTGCAAGAATTTTGCTGTATTTTTGAAATGAACAGTAAATCAATTTGAAACATATTTTACTAACAGGTAAATCCATACCCCGCTTTCATTTACTCCTTTGTGCCATAAGGCTTCACTGGTGAAAAAACATATATACATCAATGAACCACACTGTTGCACAGGTTATACAGCTATACAGACTAATAGAGGATATCACTTGTAACAGTCTCTGGAGAGACTTTCCTGCGAGGGCCAGGTTTATGGTCCCTTAGAAGTAGTTCCTAAGATGTTGTGCAGACATCAAAAATCAAACGTGTTTATAGTTGTTTCAAAGAGCCACACAGGAAGGGAGCCACAGAGGAAAAGGGGACGATAAGTTCTTTTAAAAAAAAAAAGGGATAACTGCACACATTTTCAGTAATTTCTTTAGGGAGTCACTGATAGTTTCACTTTGGATTATACACATGAAAAGTGTAGTTGAAGAACTATTGCAAGAAAGATATAGAAAGAGGACTAGAATTTCTTACAACCACCTTAACTCTGTAGAGCCAGCCAATCACAGCATGGAGTCTGTGCAAATGCCAGATCATATGTCTTTAAAAAAAAAGTTAATACTCCTTAGCAGCACCATAACATTGTAGATCTGTATCTGTAACTGTTACACATTATTTTATCTCAAATTATTTTTATCTCAGATTGTGGTTTAAAAATATGATATCCGTGACATATTTGTACACACTTTGTTTAATTCCCTGATGTAACAGATTCAGACCTCCTCGGGGAGAATAACCTTTGAAAATGGTCACGTTTTTAGATGCATATTATGCTGTCATAGATAATAGTGGAACACTACTTAATATATTTAGATTATTAAAAGAGATCAAAATTATTGATAGTTATAAGTTATATTTGAATAATATTACAGGGCACAATGTAGAACCTTGCAGACTATGCAGCACTATGGGAGACACTATTTTATACTGAAAACAGTCTTATAGTCTATTTATCAACCTGGCATTATATCTTACTGTAAAAACAAGTAAAATAGATTTTCTTATAGTAATTCTGCACCATGTTGGCCTAACTGGAAAAGGTGTGGTTAAAAATACAAAGTGTATCACCACAAATGAATCTTTGGCAATTAAGATTAACAGCAAGCATGAAAGTCACCAAAAGTCACTGGCACTGGGATGATAACAAGCAGGAATCATGACAGAGGTGTTTGTATACATGTTAATCCTTTCTTCATCATGGTGTGGTTCGCTGATATTTTACTAATACTTTTGGGACAACAGCAAATATTCTAAACTGGTCTTTGGATACTCCAATTGTGACAGCGTGAGAATCACAGTGCTGTTATTTGAATTTAGGACAGGTGTTTGTTAGTTTACTCGTCTGTGGACACATTTAGTCCAAATGATAGAATCACAACCACGAAGTAACAAAATTCAAAGAGAAGCAACTGACATCAAAGTGAAAAGATTAAAGGCAGTTGTGCTCTCTACAACTGCTCATCTGTTGAGTGTGCACTGAAATGTCTTTGGACAGCTTTAGCCCCTCTGTCGCTTGAAGGCAAAATCTTACCTGCACCATCGAAAAGCATCATGAACATTATTTATTTTTATTCAGTCAAATTTATTTCTTCCATTCATTAATTTTGGATTTCATTTTCATTCATTTGCTGTTGTATTTTATTATTGTTATCAAGTGATAACCAAAACCCAAGCATCTGGTAACAGGAAGAGACCTCTGGTAGAATCAAGCTTAGGGAAGGCCATGGATCTATTGTGATAATCTGGGGGAGGGGAAAGAGAAGAATTAAAAGGAATAAAAGGTGTAGAAAGATAAAAATAAAACACAAAATGTGGAGGAAAGAAGAACCACAGGTTAGCTTTCACTCTCAGAGCAAAATATGACAATATGATTGCAAAAATTTGTCGAAATTGGAGGTCCTAAATTTGTTATAACATAGTAGAGAGGCTCCTTTGCTGTCCACATTTAAAACACATCTTAAAACTCATGTTTATTCTTTGGCTTTTGGCCTAAATGAGACTCAGTTTTCTTTTAGTATTTCTCTTAGTTTTTATAAGTTTTTATTTGGTTTTTATTTATATTTTATGTGTTTTTATTATTTAATTCCAATGCACAGCACTTTGTGTCAGCTGTGGTTGTTTTAAAGTGCTTTATAAATAAAGATGATGATGATGATAGTTGGGAACTTAAGAGCCTAGAAAAACACTAATTTGCAAGGGGATAGGAGGGGGGCAATATTATTGTATTTTTTAAATGTTGCTGCAATTTAAAATGCAGTGTAAAAAATGACTAAACCCTTGTAGAGTTAATTTGCATTTTGCAGTGTGGGAAGTCACTTAATGATTCAACTCATGCACCTTGCATGAGTTGAAAATAAAGATTTGAAAATAAAGACACCAATAAAGAAAAAGTTTATCATTAAAGTGAAATTGTATTGGAACATGCTGGGAGCTCATAGTGGCAATCACTGAGGCAGAGAGATGATCATGGGTTCCAATGCAATTTCCTGTGTACCACACAGTTCTAAGAAATGATGCTGAGCAGCAACAAAGTACACAGGAAAATGCTATGTCTCCAAGGAGGGTTACTAACATAACTTTACTCTTACAGTGCAACATGCCTTCTTTCAGAAATATTGAATCATGACAGTGGATATCTGTGATGATCAAGAAAATTATTGACCTATTAAACCTATGTAAAAAGATACATAATGTACCTACATGCAAAATGTGGCCCTTGTATTCAATACAGGTATTACAATTAATTCATTAAATAAAATAACAACATAACTAACAATGTCAACTGCCACTGCAATTTCAATACATCTTTATCAAAGAACACATCTAAAAGTTACGTCGGAATATTAACCATTCTACAGTGTCAGCAATAAGGGGTGATTACGTCACAATTAATGAAATTTGAGCAAGGACAAAAAAGAACATAAATACAGTGGGGCAAAAAAGTATTTAGTCAGCCACCGATTGTGCAAGTTCCCCCACCTAAAATGATGACAGAGGTCAGTAATTTGCACCAGAGGTACACTTCAACTGTGAGAGACAGAATGTGAAAAAAAAATCCATGAATCCACATGGTAGGATTTGTAAAGAATTTATTCGTAAATTAGGGTGTATGGTATGAGTTGTCTACTTAAGGTTTTTTTTGGTTTGTTTTATTTGTTAATATGGTCAGTTTTCACCAGTAGAGCTTTGGTATTTTTAAATATAAACATATTCCTGTTTGTCAGTTGTATTTTCATAAACTTATCAAACAGAGTCGTCAATACTGCAGACCGATCAACACACATCCCATTATCACTTGAACTGCAGTCTGAAAAATAATGTGTTTGCATTAAAAGCAAATAAACAGACATACATCCCCACATCTTTAGTCTGAGAATGGTGTGCTACACTTCACTATAATTTCCAGGCTGAATGAGTTTAAGTGAAATGGGTGTGAAATGGTGGTTAATGGGCTATATTTTGTATTTGGTGAGTGTGTCAGTAGTTTTAAGACGTTAAATTATACATTAGAACCCCATAAAGTGGTCAAATTAAGGTGCATACATTTTTCTCTTTTCAATGTTAAACGATATTAGAAAATTACATAGCAGACTAAATCAGGGCTGTATAAAAAGCACTTTTAAATGAATTTGTTTAGACACCTGTTAGCTGTGCTAACACATGTACCTGATACAGAAACATTAATTAACTCAGTCCATCAACACTAATGCGCTTCAGTTTGCAGTTGCACTGTTTAATGTATTATACTTCTATTTATGTGTACGACTTCCTCTTCATGTTTACAAGTTTCAGTAGCCAATTTAAGCCATTTGCCTGACATTTTCAATAATATTTAATGCTACAGTGTGAATGCTTCATCAAATGCATGTAGCCTGTGCCTATTTAAGATAATGCAATTAGGTCAAAAACTTTTTTGTAGTTGCAAATCAGAAAACCAATCAATATGTGAGTAAAAGGTAACTGGACAAACTAATATAACTTTAAATTTATGATTGTTTTTAATACTTGAATAAAACTGCTTTGCAGTAAGTATACAAACCTTCGACATCACCAGATGCTGTGTTTGTTCCCTTGAGAAGCTCTGCTTGGCAGGCCTTTGACAGGGCAGTGACCCCCTGGAAACAACCTGTGGCTAGAGAAAAATATGTATTACTGGCTAGCTAGCAAGTGTTTGCTTTTGATGGTAGCATATTGCTGTGGTGATCATTGAAGTAGTAGTGATGGATGGATTTGTCAACAAACACTGGCCCACTATTCTCTGAGGTCTAGTGAAAACGTCAAAAGGTGTGGTGAAAACTGAAAAATGGAAACCATTTGCCTTCAAAGTAAAAGTTATGCCATTAGAAATGTGTTAGATGCAATTTTTATTTTGAAGGCAAACCTTTTCCATTTCTGCTTTGTGTCACACCTTTTCAGGTCTCACAACCACTTGGTTATAGTAGTTAGCGAGTATTTGCCAATAACCATGAAAAACTACAGGCAATCTCCTAGCAACCAAAGCAATCACAGGAAGGATTTTGTCATTCAACAGCCAGAAACCTCCACGAACCAATGCCAACCAGTCAGGGAAGACACACTTTCCCCTAGCAACTGGTGATTGTGTCGCACCCAATACAATGTTAAGCAATGTGCGCGCAATGTCACATTTGAAACAGAAGTACAAAACAAGCTGACACACATTGCTTTAAAAGGAATGAGGCGATTGAGGAACCAGCAGCTACTAATAATTTCTTAGGTTGGGATTTCAGAGCGCATACAAAGTGTTTCTGCACAGCAGAAAGAAAGCACAATGTAAAAATTGAACAGCATTCTGTAGTAGTGCTGCAACGTTAATGTAGAGATAAAATGACTGAACCTGCTTACAGTGAGCTCAGGCAGTGCTGGGCTGAACGAACAGAGTAGTTTCCCACAGACTGTAAAACAGTTACTGTCTTGACAGCAGGGTTTTCACATTTGTATGCTTCATATTTCCCCCTTTAGTTCCTGCCTCTTTATTCTTTCATCAGGCTTTTCACAGTTTTTATCCTCCCCTTTATGTGTGCATCCTCCCCTGACTCTCTTTTTCTTTCCATCCTTTCTCTCTCTTTGTCCAAATGTTTTGGAGAGTTGTTGTTCGCTGATGAATGTATTAGATTTTTACTATCCCCATCTCTCCCACTCTCTGTTTCCATTTCTCTCTCTCAGCAGGAGAAGAGGGGTACTCTTCTTAATCAAAGCATCTGCCCCTGAGCTAACCCGGCAAGCTACAAAGTCTCATCATCATCATCATCATCATCATCATCCATGGGAACCGATCAATAATTCAGCATGCTGTCCAATGCATCACTATGCATGGAGATTTCAGCTCAGTCCTGGACAGTCAGAGCATTCTCATACATAGGAAATGGAGCTATTCACCGAAGACCAATAACAAGGAGTAAATGGCAAATGCAAGCCTATAATCCCCAGTTAGTATGGCAATAGTTCTAGCCCTAAGGCTTTAGGGCTTGCAGAAGTAGTGTACTTTGTAGAGCAGCATTTGAAATGCACACACAGTAATGGAGGGGATTTAAAAGAGCAATGAAGCAATCACAAAGGTTTTCCCCCAAGGGGCACAAAGTATATTATAGGGGCATATCAAAATAGCGTTAGGTGATTTCTTCCTCTTCTTGTTTTTCCTTCCCTTAGTCGCTGTATTTTATTCCCCTCTGGCCAATTGAAAATATACAGCATTTTTGCTGCTGCTGGGTACGTTAACTGTTTTACTCCCTTCCAAAGCTGTCAAATCATTAGGACTCAATTTTTGAATCTCCAAAAAATAATAAAATGGTTTTCATAGTCCCTAAATCATAAGGCCTTTAGGTATATATCCTGCATGCACTGTTCTAATCCTATATGTCATTCACATTTCTTCAGCAGACAAGCAACACAAAACTTTACCTAACGACTTCAAGACTGTGGACAGTCACAGTCTGCTGCCTCTCACTTCCTCTAATGCTGACAATCATGAGGAGGAGAACCAGGAGAAAGACATGCTGCTGGGCAGCATCTAGGCTGTAATTTATTTACCACCATCTGCTGTCTTTGAAATGCTGTACTAGACCTACAGAAGTAGGTATGGGATTCCTTGACATAATATGGCATTCACTCATGACAAATGTCTGTGCGTGCAAAATATATGATACAGATTCCAAGTCTTGGAAACACAGTGGCCAACATCATATCCAGAGGGAAGCTTCCAGTGAACATGAGGTATCCAGCCAGGGTGAGTCCAATCTGTACACTGTTCAGAAAACATGGTCTGTTTGCCTCAAGGCAGAACAGCTACTGTTGCTCTCTCCATCACCCAGTAAGATTCACTATTTAGAGTTGATGCATTCATGTGCATTCTCAAGCTATGAGGAGCTGTACAAGAGCACAACGGGATTATGACCCAACCTGGAGCAGGTTCATGGTTGAAAGTAAAAGCATAAAAACATTTTCACTTGTGATATAAAGTATATATATAAAGTAGATGAAGAGGACCACTTCTATAAGTTGTAAAAAAAGATTGAAAAGAAAAGTAGGTTGTTTTTTTTTTGTTTGGTTTTTTTGTTTTGTTTTTTTTGGGGGGGGGGGGTTGGAGTTCACATACTACAGTAACCCGTGCATCACAGATACATATATATATATATATACTTTGTCAACTGCAAAAGCACAGCTGAAGCTAGAGGACATGACACTTCTGTGAATAAGAAGCACTTGATTCTTAAGTTGAACAACTCTGCAGAGTCTGCTTGTATGGCTTCTGACATGTGGCACTGATGAAATGCAGTGGCAATATTTCACACATCTATTAAACAACTTCTCATGGTAGGTTTTTTTTTTCTTCAGAGGAACACAAGAGGATAAGATCAACATGGGGCTTGAAAGAGTATCTTCAGCTGGAAAAATAAAATACCCAGGAAAATATCTGTTACTTTACCAGTGCGTCTTTTGAGCTGTCCTAGGTGGCCAAATGCTTTACTATACTATGTTTTGAATCAGATAATAGTTTTGTGTAGTATGTCCCTTGTACCATAATTACACTTTAAAGTGCAAGTTGCCAACCTTGAGCTAAGGAGCATTTAAGAAAATGGCAACAGCAAAACCTGCTACTACTTGTGAGAAGCATTAGAAAGCTAGCAGTAAAAGGGTATTTCTCTACCATATAGTTTGATTTTATTCTATAATTCTCGGGTGTCATCAGAATTATTGGGGTCACACTGCCCTCCACAGGCTAGGGATGAAGCCACATGTGGAGCCACACACGGAGGAGAAAAAGAAACTACTTTTTGAACCTTTTAGTTACTGACGTATTTTTTCAAGAACACATACTGTCCTTCAACTCTCCTGCTGCTTCATCTCTCACTGCGTGCATCACATGCACAGACACCAAACTGCTGTACACACAGCCCTGCTTGAAAAATGCTGCTCGCACATTCACGTCCGAACACACACATTGAAGCACACACTTGGAAGAAGGGACATTTTAACTCTCAATTCATCGGGGACTCATACCTGTGATATGATAAATGGAGTATGTTCCTTATCAGCGTCACAAGCACAAGGATACAAGCACACCCTTACAGCTGGACAGTGAGGAAAGTGTCAGGGGACCTAATTATGAACAGGAGTATGAGTTGTAACATTAGGATGAGGGAAGAGACAAGAGCTGAGAAGTCCATAAAGTGAAAGGATGAATAACGGGGAGATGCTTAGTAGGGGAGATGTAATGTGAAATTTCTGCTTATCTCTCCGGTTTTCCATTTTTGGTGGGCTTGCACACATCACCACCTATCAGGCAGGTTAATCTGTGAGCGTATCAACTGATATTAAGATATATGTACTCCCGAAAAAAAAGCTCCTGACTCCTCAATGTACAGAACTGTGCAAAAGTCTTGAGCTACCCCTTATTTCTATATATTTTGCTTCCAATGAACCAGATTTTATGGGCATTTTTTGAAAGTGGTCTTAAGCGGTAGTTCTCCAGGCTTTCTAAAGGTCTTCCAAAGTTTTTCTTTAGCTGTCTTTTCACTCATTTTCAGTCCAATCCTTGTACCGGAACATTTTCAGAGTGAGTCAACTTAACAAAGAAGCAATTTTAAAGATTGAATCTTTAAGCAGTTTCTTAATAGACATCTATCAAACACATACTTGGCTGCCATTTCTTTTGTTGATTTTATAAAAATTGCCAAAGATGACACGGTTTGACAGACGGAAAACAGTACTTTTATACAAACAAGGTGATTTACAAAGAGCTATTTGCTGAAAACTTACCATATATTGACATTGTGTGCAGTGTGTAGCTAGATGCATCTCTCAAGCTGCATCTACTGTTCACTGAAGCCTAAACAGAAATGATGTCAGCGAAAGTGTGGTTTTCAAAGAGGAATTCTTATGACATTTTAAACTGGGAGAAAAGGCTGAGGTATGCTAAATTACTCAAGAATCAGACTGAGAATCAGCAGTAACAGGTCTTATGGAGTGATAAATACGGTTTCACATTTTTTGTTTCATATCATTGTCAAGTTGAGGAGGTCAGGAGAGAGTTGCCACGCCATCTGTAAAACACGGTGGATGCTCTGTCATGGTTTGGTGTTGTATTTTAACCAGTGGTGTTCTTCTTGTCAGAAAGTGCCATTATGATCAACCATGCAGTACTATCTGGAAAGCATGTGATTAGCAACAGCTTAATTTTTCACCATGACAATGATCCCAAACACACTGTGAATGCAGTAAAATGGAAGACTATTAGTCATGGATTGGCCTCACCAGAGCCCAGAACATTTCATAGAGAAAAGAAAAAAAGGCAGCAAATGTCTGAAGAAGAGAAACCTGAGGAACTATTGACCCTGTGCACGAGAAAATGCTAACTTCCTGGTTTGAGACCGGATGTGGGGTTGTACATTTCCGGTAGCTTTACTTTGCGGTCAATCAAAGATATACTCCAAAATCATGTCCAAAACTCGAAAACGGAAAGATCGCGTTAAGTTACAAAGAGCAGAAGGTGGGAACACTCACCACTGGTGTGTCATAAAAAATCTAATGATCAATTTTGACATTTAAAGAGTTTAGATCGATCAGTTGTTTACATCACTCAACACAAGCAGAACTGCATCACTGCAGCAGAAGACACATCGTCCACATTCAGAAGCACATCTCTGTATAGTGACTGGTCTCATGATTTAAACAGGCAAATGTTCAGCATTCAAACTACAGGTGAAGAATAGTCAAAACAGATGTTTCCCCCATTATGTTGATATCAGCTAGTCAAGTACACACCTACACAGCATGTTAACAAACTGTGAAAAAAGCCACACAAAAAATGAATGATTGCTGGTAAGGGTTTCTATACATTAGTATGTACGAAGGGTATGTTGTGACTTACCTTAAAAATTACAGTGGTCCCTTGCTATAAATGGCCTGTATTTATATAGCGCTTTACTAGTCCCTAAGGACCCCAAAGCGCTTTACATATCCAGTCATCCACCCATTCACACACACATTCACACGCGGTTCACCTTTCACCTCGCTGTTTCGCGGATTTTTTAGTGCAAGTTTGCATGCTTATTTATTTTTTTTACGTCACATTGTGTCCTGCGTCCTCATCGCTAGCAGTGTGACTTTGAAGTGCAGTACTGTATGTCCACGATGTCCACGAAACATTTTGCACCGTCAAAAAATAAAATTGGCTACTTGATTTCACCTATCGCTGGTTATTTTTAGAACATAACACCCGCGATAAACGAGGGACAGCTGAGAAATATAAAGTCGATAAACATCATTTACAGACATATTGGGTAAATGCCCAAGACATCTATAGAAATGTTAATCGCCGCTTGATTCATTCATTTGCTTAACTTGTTTTGGACCGTAAACAGGGAGCGAATAGGACACCGGAAACAAAGCTCCCCACAGGAGTTTCCGCACCGGAAGTAGCATATGCTAACGTGCACACAGTCAATTCCTGAAGACTGATGAAGTCTACTTACTTCTGTTTTTGCCCTATACAGTGTATTTCCATTTCCATGTTTCAGTAAATCTTTTAGTAACTCATTGCAAATTCCTAGAAAAACAGAAAGTTATGAGTGGTGCTTCAAAACATTTCCAAGGTAATGTTGAATTAACCAAGGTTGACCTTAGCAACCCTGGTAAGAACATTTAGCATTTATGTAACAGAATGTTAGAGCTAAGTTTTGCTCTTCCTCTTTAGACTCAGCAAAAGTATGAGGATAACACTGATACCTAAAAAACAGTATGTCCAGAAGGTAGCAGATAGATACGGATAGAGCAGTGACTATGGGTAAAAAAGATCAAAGTCATCATTTATAACATGACCACTGGAAAGTCTTGCGGCTGTGGGAGTTCAGTTCAAACTCACACAATGATCTTTTCTTCTTTTGTAGTTTTCTCCCTTTAACTTCCGGTAGGGCTGCTCAATTAATCGAATTTTAATCACGATTACGATCTGGGCTTTCAACGATCATTAAAAATGACTGAGCCGATTATTAGCCCCTCCCTCATGCTTTACTCTCGCGCTGCTCCATGTGGCAAATCAAGCGCACTGCTCTGCATTTCGAACACGCGTCACAACAATTAAGAGGACCCGAGGGAAGCTCGGAAAGCTAAGCAGAAGTTATTTGGAGAGGAGTGGACTGCCGTTGGTTGAAAAGAGAGGTAAAAAAAAAAATACTTAAGTGGTGTGGAAACATTATGGCTTCGCGGAGTCAGACGTGGATCAAGTAGACACAGTGTGTAAACGTTGCTATGGTGTCGTAGCTGTACCACAGAGCAACACTGCAAAGTTCACATTTTTCATTTATTTCTTATATTGCAAACATTTGCACTGTTATCAGTATTTGCACACTATTTTATATTATTTTTTAAAGTCATTATTCAATACATTGTTATTGTTAAACCTTTAAAGCCGGTCAGAGCAGCATGCTCGTTCTGTGTAACTATTTTTAAATCCCTGTAGAACCTGAACGCTAAGCTAGCACAATAAATTTTTTTCCATATGAAACCAGAGGAGTTGTACTTACATCTTATGCCATCAGCTTGTCCTCGGTCACGGTTTCCTTCCACATATAGCTTTGCAAAAATTGCATAAAAAGAGCTTGCAGGAACAAAAACATAATATTCCAGAAACACGCTTTGCCGATCCGATCAGCTGTTCTTAACACTTCCCACATTGAAAAAGACGTCAACGTGAACTATCGCAAGTGACGTCATTTTTGCGGAAAATGTAGTTTTTTACTTGTAGGCCTTAGAACTCGAATTGCACTGCTGGAAATAGTTTATTTTGATGCACATGCACATTCTTTGCAAATTTGCATCATAGGATTGTTTTTTTGTTTTTCCTGCAGTATATACAAATTGCTGTATCTCCAAAAATAAAACTATGAAGACACTCAAAATAAATTTCCTGTTGTTGTAAACTATTTTTTGCAACTTTTTTGTATTTAAAGTTTTGAGGGATAAACCTCTTCAATTTCTCCAAGTAGAAATATATGTAAAAACAAAAACGATTTTCAATTTTTTTGTAGTTTATTGCACTTTTTTGCAATTAATGTAGTTACTATGGACTTAATGCATACACATTTTTAAAATATGGGCTATAACAGTTGTATTGATGTATAGCAAAAAAATAATATAAGCTCTGGCGGACGAAATAAATATCGTCAAATAATCGTGATCTCAATTTCAGTGAAAATAATCGTGATTATCATTTTTGCCATAATCGAGCAGCCCTAACTTCCGGTATCCAAAACACTCGCCTAGCTTGGGAGTCACCGCACCTAGTGCTCCGATTACCACTGGGACCACCGTTACCTTCACCCTCCACATCCTCTTGAGCTCTTCGTTGAGCCCTTGGTATTTCTCCAGCTTCTCGTAGACAAACATGAGAAGACGGCCTTAGTGATCGATGTAGCGGTTCTGAATGACAGCAACATCAGGAAGAAGGAACACGAGAAGCTGGAGAAATACCAAGGGCTCAGAGAAGAGCTCGAGAAGATGTGGAGGGTGAAGGTGACAGTGGTTCCAGTGGTAATCGGAGCACTAGGTGCGGTGACTCCCAAGCTAGGCGAGTGGCTCCAGCAGATCCCGGGAACAACACCGGAGATCTCTGTCCAGAAGAGCGCAGTCCTGGGAACAGCTAAGATACTGCGCAGGACCCTCAAGCTCTCAGGCCTCTGGTAGAGGACCCGAGCTTGAAGGATAAACTGCACACAGGGGCGAGTGGGGAATTTTTTTTAAATATATATATATATATATATATATATATATATATATATATATATATATATATATATATGTGTGTGTGTGTGTGTGTGTGTGTGTGTATGTATTCATGTATTTTATACTTAACTCATAGCACACCGTGACACACTTAAATAAGACTATCCCATATTAGTGCTATCTCAGCAGTCAGTGTTGATGCATTTACATGCTAGCAGGACAGAGAATACCCTGTCAGCACAAGTCTAGGTACAGTGATAGCTCACCCCTTTGAACTGCAGTTAATTACCTCAAAGCTTAAATGTCTTCACTCATCTCCTCCACTTCATCTACACCACACTTTTTGGAAAGCATGTTCCATAATTGCAAAGCTGTCAACTGAATTTATTGGAAAACTGTGGACAGCAGATGTTCCTACAATGTCTATTTTTGCCACATACACTTTTTCGGCATCTGATATCTTGCATGCGGGCTTATTATTCCAAAGGAAAATACAGCTCAGGTGAGGTTGGATCCCACAACACCATAGGCTCTGGCAGTGCTGATACACACATACACAGCCTCGCTGCCTCAAACAAATAGACTGTAATGCTGTTACTGCAGGCCCAAATATTGCCAGCTCACACAGCTGATGAAATATTCGCTGTTTACTCTCCTCGAAATGTCCTGCTAAACCGCGTGTGTGTATGTGTGTAATGAGTGGATCCTGAAATAACACAACACAACGAAAGCACACACAAACACAGACAAACATGCACGCAGAGGGGAAACTATGACATGATTAATACGATCATCCAGGCTATTGGCTATTTCCTGTAAATATAAAACCAAGGGCACATAGCCTCATTGGAAGCCAGGCTAAACCCATATTTCATGTTAGTTCAAAATAATGCATCAAGGACACAGTTTCCTATAAGTTTGGCTTTATTGCCAAGACCTAGCCCAATCCAAATCAGAAACTTATTTTTAAAATATATGCACATATGTAATTCTCTTTGGACAGCCTCAAAGGTGTCAACCCTGCCAAAAAGTCTGAAAAACTAAGAAACACAGTGCTTTTAATACATTATGCCAACTGAAATTCACCTTTGAAACACAAAAGAAAGCTACAGTAGCTGTTATGTAAAGAACACCACTGTGAAAAAAAAATCACAGAGATAAGTTTTCTGGGAGCAATTAATCATGTCTGGCACAATGGAACCAAACTCAAGAGAGACACTGATTTACATCCAGCCTTTTTAACACAGTCTCAGGATTCAGCAGTCCTAAAGGAGAGCCCTGTCTTGAATGATATCACGTAAGTACTTGCTGAAAGGATCTGTCAGTTGGCAAACAAAGTCCTCTGACTTCAGGTGGGAGGGTGATGCATACCAGTGCTTTGGGCAAAACGCTAACGTCAGCAAGCTATAGTGCTCAAAATGTCAAGGTTAACATGCTGGTATCTATAGTGTAACGCTTACTTTTTGCCCTATCCTGTTTAGCATGTTAGCATGGTAACATCATTAGTTTTTCAGGTACTTGATCATTGTGCAATGCTTGAATATAAAAAGTAGCAATTATCAACCAAAAACCGCAGATGACTTCCAACCTAAAAAGCTCAGAACTAATGGGTTACAGTACTGTGAAGGCTATTAGCTGAGAAATACTGGACGCCTCTGGGGAAAAAGCTGACATTAAAGCTTGCTCTCATAATGAAAGGCACAGCACTCAAGTGTAAGAGAAACACAGTTAGTGGACATAAATTTCTCTCCTTTTTCTTATTAATTTCCTTTTCAATTTACCTGTTTTTATTGCACCTACCGTTTGCATTATCTGATTGCCCTGCTGTGTGATTTTTGAAATGATTATTTGAAATGCTTCTAATACACAGACTCATTACCAATTACCAAAGTTATTGCAGCGTTGTGAGTTTCCTGAATGGGATTCCTCAAGCAAAGCAGGAAATGTGAGTGAAAACATCAAATTGGACTTTAATGAGTTCAATTCTGCTGTGCTTTCTGTTTATGAATTGTATCCCACACGGAATACATTTATTGTGCAGTTTTATGGGAAGTTTTGAAAGAACGTCATACTTTAATCTCTGCTTATTTGCATTTATGTTGAACTAACATACCTGAAGTTGAAAGCTGATATAGACTAGGCCTCAGCAAATAGTTAACTGCCTGGGAAAGCACCAGGTGTTAAAAGTGAGAAGTCATTGAATGGTTCACGAATCGGGCAGGGTGCCGATAGCAATGTGATATTCCCACTCGTTTGTCTGCGCAACCATGAGAGTCTCCTCGGATGAGAAGCAACCAGAGAAAACAAGTATTAGGAATCGATTGGAGGATCTCTACACTTCTACTCTTCATCATACACAGTGGAGCCCAACAGATACTAGATTTTTGAAGGTAGTATCAGATTCAGGAGGTTTAAAAAAAGATATTCTGTGTAAGTGCGTGTGTTAACATACAAACTAATTGACTTTCCATCAGCATGTTTTACACGATAGTTAGCAATTTACTGTGCACCACCACCACCACCTGCTCAGCAGTGATGCTACTCCTCTGCATGTACTCTAGGCAACTGTAGGCAGATTGTAAACAACAGAGTTGAGACCAAAGTGCCAAAAAATAAATAAAAGTTCTCACATTGGACCATATCAAGCCTATGGTATACGAAATCTATACTCAGATACAAATATATTTGCAAAAGGTCAATACAGGCTGATCAGATAACAAACCTATCCATCAGGCTCTGACACACACTCCGTTTCACATGAACATATCCAGACTTTGAACCTCCTGCACAATCTGTGGCTTTCTCACACTTTCCGGAAATCAGTCAGCAAAGCCCATTGCTTTGACAGCAGACATATGAGCTGCAGACGCCGAGTGTGCCAGCTTATCAACCATTTAGCAGCCGATGACCTGTAGCACAAATGGTCCTGTCATGATAAAGTGTCTGAACCCTGCAAATTCAATTGCAGGTCAGAGGGCAGCGCGTGCATCAGAATGCAGCATCCATCACCACTGCTATTGATCACCCTGCGATTAGTGTGTATGTTGCAGGCGTGTGCATAGATCTGTCTTGTGTATAAATGTGTCTGATGAGGCGTGCATGCTGTTGGAGGCAATAAGGGGCTGTGCTTCTATGGGGAGAAACATAATTCAACTTGAAAGGCACAAATTTGTTCTGTCCAAACTTAAGTAAAATGGGGTAAAAAAATGAAAACGTAAAATCATAAAACTAAATATGACATAAATGTCTCCCTGTGTTTTTACTACTATGATCCAATTCACTCAAGTCTGCAGATGTCACGTTGATTTTATGTTACGATTGAATTGCACCGGTACCCTTTGTTACGTACAAAAAAGACATTACATGGCTTATAGAATATGAAGCTTTAAAATTCACGACTCTCAATTATTCACCAGGATCCTCCGTGAGATATGAAAATCAGCCAAAAGCTAAGCATAGTGATAGACTGCCCTTTCTGCATGCCTA